>NC_133654.1:221570803-221898366 GCF_009905375.1 Apium graveolens
GATATAACTCAGTAGACATGTCATTTATCGCATCATTTCACTTAGCTTTAAACAAATGAGCTAGATTAGTTATGATTACCTGATTGCTTGATGAACTTGTTTTTGTTTCATCTGACTTGGCCATTAGGGCTAGATTGACATAGTTGATTTCTTCATCTTCATCCAGTCCATCTACAGCCCAGTCATTCTCCTGTGTGATAAAAGCCCTTTCCTTTTGCTTGAGCAACTCAAAGTATTTCTGCTTATAATCAACAAGCTGAAACTTCTTTTTGCTGGAATCAGACTTTCTACACTCACTAGCAAAATGACCTGCCAAGCCACATTTGAAACATTTAAATTTTGACTTATCAACCATATTTCTGTTTGGCTTGGCTGCTCCAAAATTCTTCTTGAATTTGAGCTTGGAAAATCTCCTGGATAAGAATGCTAGATGCTCATCAATATCATCCATGTCATCTTGGCTCAACTGTTCTTCATTTTCAGCTACCAACCTTTTACCCTTGCTTTCACAGACCTTTGATGTAGATTCAATAGTTTCCACCTTCACCTCTTTCTCCTTCTCTAGTTCAGCAACTAGTGCAATGGATCCTCCCTTCTTTCTTCCTTTCTCCATCCTTTCATCTTGCTCTATTTGAAGCTCATAGGTTTTCAAGATACCATACGTCCTTTCCAAGGTGAACTCCTTGTAATCTTGTGAATTTCTCAATGAGACTGTCATTGGCTTCCACTCCCTTGGGAGAGATCTAAGGAACTTGAGGTTAGAGTCTTTTGTTTGATAGACCCTTCCATGCAGTTTTAGAGCATTCAGCAGTTTTTGAAACCTACTGAAAATGTCAGTGAGTGATTCACTTTCTTCACAGTGAAAGTGCTCATATTTCTTAATCAAGAGTTGCATCGTGTTCTCCCTTACTTGCTCAGTACCATCACAGATAATCTGTATTGTGTCCCAAACCTCTTTGGCTGTCTTACAGTTAATGATGTTTTTGAACATATCACCATCAACACCATTAAATAGTATATTCATGGCCTTTTTATCTTTCCTGACTTGCTCAATGTCTAGATCTGACCATTCATGCCTAGGCTTTGGAACTGATGGTTCATTCCCTGTAGCAGCTCTCATAGGGACATGAGGACCTCTTTCAATGCAGTCCACATAAGCTTCATCTTGAGAGAGAAGATGTAGGTGCATCTTCACCTTCCAGTGGTGATAGTTGTCTTTGTCCAGAAATGGAATCTTTACTCCAACATCCTTCTTGTTCATCTTGTTGATTTGTTGTGATCTTTACACTCTTTGTACTTCGTGAGCTTGTTCTAATACCAATTGTTATTCCCTAACTGTACAACAAGAATTACAGAGGGGGGTTGAATGTAATTCTGGCTACTTTTGAGATTTTAAAACTGTTCTAATTTAATATAACAGTGTTTGATTTGCTGTAATACGGAATGAAAGTATAATAGAAATCAAAATACTAAGTAATAAAACACAAGCTTTAAAACTTTCTGGTGGATTTTAAAGTATCCACCAGCGATATATATATATATATATATATATATATATATATATATATATATATATATATATATATATATCAGAATGAGAACTCTGTGATACTTTGAATAGTACACAAATGCTTTACAAGTGAACAAACAAACTACAGAAAAATTCTTAACAAGTACATTTTTATCTATCTCTCTGAAAAATGTGCTTGCTTGGTTAGTTGTTTTACTTACTACACTTGGTTTATATATCACCAAGTTACATGATAATAAGACAAGACAATAAAACAAAATAAATCTAGTCTAATATCATGCTGCAATATTACTCTATCCAGCATCTTTGAATATCTTCATATTTGCATGAGAATGGTAATGCTTCTTTGTTCTCAAAATCCTGCTTAACAGGCTGCCACATTCCTAATGCAAACACCCGACGCATGTGATTGTGTTGTCACTATCAACAACTATTTTGAATATGATCATCCGTCGGGATTATGTTGAACATCCGTCAGGAATATGTTGATCATCCGTCGGGAGCCTTGTAGATCATCTGTCGGGAGTCTATCTGTCACTTGACTCTATTTCACTTATACAGAATTACAAGACATCTCATATTTATAATTAGCCAACCTATTCTGCATATCAATCTAGTAGTCAAGATGACTTAGAGAATCCTACAGAATCTACTAGACTAAAACATGTTATTTGCAGAAATGTGCTACAATACTTATTGTTACATAAGCTACACTCTCGATGGATGTTCAGTTATCATCCGTCAGGACTAAAAAGATCATCCGTCAGGACTATATTAGAACATCCGCCGAGAGCTACAAAAATTCACTAGGTTAAATTTATCAAGGTATTTTGTTTAACTTATCATCAAGTTTACAACATATTTCTAACAATCTCCCCCAATTTATGTCTACGGGAATTGTAGCCATAAATTAAGAGAAACTTGATGATAACAAAACACCCTGAATCTACAGTTGAAATATAGTAGATAAAACTAATAAGTGCTACAATTTTGTTGAAAATTAAATAAAGCAAAGTGTGCAAAAAGTTCACACAACCATTGTCAAGGTGCTCCTTTAGTCTGAGCATATGATTTCTATTTCCTTGATTGGCTGGATCTTCCCAAGCTTCCTGTTATTTTCTTCTATTTGATTTTGGAGTTGTCTGTGGAATTCAAGTTCTTTAGCATCTGATAGATCCAGCTTTTCTTGCATTTCCAATAGAGTCTCATTGCTAGAGATACTCAATTGGTCATCCAGTCTGAAGAATCTTCTAACACCCTTGTCAACCATGACTTCCATCAGCCAATAAGGCCTCAAATGCACTCTATTTCATGTGAAGGGAATTGATAGAGTTTTTGGCAGTGCATTTTTGGCTTTACTCCTTAGATCTTCTATCTTCTTTAGGACCAATTTCCTTGCAGTTACATTAAAACCAATGTTTTTCTTGAAGGATGAGAAGACATTTATCAGCACAGATTGGCTATCTTGAAGAATCCTGTGAAGAGGCCATGTGAATTCTTTCCCTCCCTTGTACTTGAACACCAGTCTTTCAGGGAGATTTCTGTAAGCATCAATTGCTCTCACTTCTTCTAGTTCATCCATGTAAAGATTAATCTCTAAAAATTCTTTGATGTTACAGATGTATAGAAGATCTCCCTTGTTGACAGTTGGTTTGGCTAGGGTTTTGGTTCTGAAACTCACGGGCTTGACCTTCTTGATTACTCTAGACTTTGTTTTCTTTGGCTTGTTGAAGATAGGTAAATTGAGTTCAGGAATTGACAAACTTTCCCAGAGCAGATATGAGCCTTCTGCCTTGCTCATGGATGGCATCAAACAGGTTGTGGAAGCAACCTTTGGCTCCTCATCATCTACAAGCTCTCATCAGCCTGGCTCAACCTCTACAAATCTTCAAATTCAGTCTCTTCAAGGTCAAGTCTCTACTTTGCAAGCTTCAAATGACCAACTCACAACTCAAGTGCATGCTCTCACTACACTGGTGAAGAGTCAACAGGCAGACATTCAAGCCTTGGTGGACTCCCACAAGCACCTACAAATGCAAAATTCAGTTGCTTTGGGAGCCATCATGGGTAAACTTAATATACCATTGCCTGCACTTCCTGAAGCTGTGAGGCCTGAAATTCCTACTCTCCTTCTCATGCCTGCCAACAAGACTAAGGGGGAGATAGAGGCTAGGCTATCAAGATCAAGATCATCTACTCAAAATGTCCAAGTTGCTAAAAAGAGCTTAATTCAAGAAGTAGATATTGGTATGGAGAGGCTCATTAGGGTTGTTGAAGGACCAAGTCTGAGCAGGGAATTTGATGAATTGCTCAAGGCTCTAATGGCTTCTCTCAACAATAACTTCTTCACCTACAAAAAGGCCTTGGATAGGACAATAAATTTTTTAAGGGTGATCTTGGTGACTAAGGACAAATTTCAGGAGAAGAGGATAGTGGTCAATATAAATGACTCTGGGGTAGACAGGTGTATGCAGGTGTCCCTCAATTATCTTATCTCTAGGAGGGCATCTAAGTTGGATATTTTGATAAGAAAAGTCAGAGTGGTGATCCATGAAGATACTCTATTGCTAACCGAACTGAAAAATGCTCAAGTGGCTGCTTTTCCTGAAGCATACCTACAGCCAAACAAGGGAGTGGCATACATTTATCCTACCACCAAACACTTCAAACACTTCCAAATCCCTAAACAATGTGTCATGGCCAACAAGAAGCTTATCATGACTCTGGAAACTGAGTTAAAAGTAAAGAAGAATAAGACTATTGAAGATGAAGAGATGATCAAACTGTTGGGGAGATATCTAAGGAATACTGAAGCCAACTTGCTCAAAACTCAAATCAACAAGGATAATTTGGATGATGATGAGCAGAATAAATATGATCAAAAACCTTCTGGCTCAAATCCAAGTCAATCCTCCAAGGCAACTAGTAGCAAAGATAAGAAGTAAAAAGAAAAGAAGGATGATGAGAAGAAGAGAGGAAGTGAGAGGAGAAGCAAGAAGAAACTTGATGGCTCAGAACCACATCAACCAACCCTAAAAATCCAAACAACTCTAGCTCAACCTTCAAAGCCAACAACCTCAATCATCAAACCATCTCTAATCTCTAAGCCAAAGTTTCTATACAAATAAACTGCAAACACCTTCCGAAAAACACCAATCACCTCAAACCAAACTTCTCTCAAAAAATCACAAACTTACCTTTGGACAAGCCTTCACTCAAAATTCATTACAAAACTGTTGGGAGGAAACCTAAGAAGGCTAAGGATGCTGAAAAGTACAAGTTACTCAAAGGGCCTTCTGGAACTGTTTCAAGCAAAGTGACTTTCTACCTCTAAATTGGTGCATCTCAGATGAAGATTATTTTCAAAAACTAGCTAAGGAAATAGTTAGAGTCTGGGTTGTATCTCTAAGGGAAGTTAGAATTTACTATGAAGATGGGTCCTTCACATTCCTTGGTTGTGCTTTAATGGACACTCTCTCTCTCTCACGGAAATCAAGAGAGTGATAAGCTTGCTAAAAGATAAGGATACTGCTACAAGAGCATGGAGATCAATTTTGGCTGAGTGGTTGATTGAAAGGGAAGAAAGAAGAAAAAAAATTAGGCTGAGTATGGAGAAAGGATAAGGAAGTATGATGAAGAAATTGAAATGTTCATTAAAAGATCAGAAGAACTAAAGGCAAAGGGAATGAGCAGAATCTCTAAGGATGGAAAGTTTTTAAACATTAAAGCTGGCAAATTCTCAAGATTTAGGGTTAATTTACTAGACAGTGGTTATCCAAAGGAAGACAGAATCAAACTTGCAGAAGCTCTAAGTGGGAAACCTATTATAGAAGAACTTGAAATTCTTGATTACTAAAAAAATCTCATTAGAAAAGAAGCTGAAGCAAAAACAGTCTTTACCTGATGCTTGTAACTATTTGAACTCTGTAAATCTCATAATGTATAAAAGTTGTAATTGTGTCAATTTTTAGGTATTAATTTTATTTTCCATTATAGCTTGGGGTTAGTCTCGTTAATTGACATGAATTTGTTTTAAGCACTCTTCTCACAAATTGGGGGAGATTGTTAGGTCCCAATTTGTTTGTAGAAGGGGGGGTTGAATGCAAATAATACCGTTTAATCGAATAAAATGCGGAATAAAAATGTGAAACAAAATTCAAGTTAAATAAAACTTTTATTAAACTTGAAAGGTGTTACAACTACGGTATCGGTTACAAGGGATTAACCTCAAATCAATTATTACAAATCTAGAATAAATTCGACATGAACTTTTTCTATTTTTGCAATTAAAAGATCAAATGCTAAATGCGATTTGAGATTAAGTTCTAGGGATTTTAATCCGCTAGATTGATACACAAGAACAAGATAAATAATTTTAGTGGATTGGATTTAACTTTTCAATCTAGAATTTTGATCTTGAATAAAGCAGATGAAAAATAAAATGTTGAGCCTTTGTTTTCTGCTGCTTTTTCTCTTGACTTGTGTGTTCTGTATGAATGATGCATGAATGTCTTATGCTGCTTCTTTTAATCCAACAGTCGAGTAGAATGTACTGGCATGACAATCTTTTTGAGCTGGCAAGACAATCAGAATGAACTAGCAAGACTTTCGGTATGACTATCAATTGTCATACCGATTGTCATAGTAGTTCAAAATCAGATTGTCTAACTGAATTAATAAAAGATTTTAATGTAATAAAAAATCTGATAAGACAATCCTTTTGAAATAGCATGACTTTCGGTATGACTATTGATTGTCATACCGATTGTCATACTAATACAATCAGTTGCCTTTTGAATTAATAACAGATTTTAAATCAATTAAAATTCTGAAAAACCTTAATATTAATTCTGAATTAATTAATCAATTAATTCAATTAATAAAATAAATTAATCTTTGCAGATATGATTTATTCTCTTAATTAAATTATATGACTTAATTAATTAATAGAGAGTTAATACTAATCTTGAGCAGCATCCATTCTCCTGTAAAACTTCTGAAAATCACTGAAATATATAAATCAATTCCACCACTTCAACGTTGACACTCGATGTACTGTCTGGTTCATGAGTGACTAACTTCCGTGATGTTTCTTCACGTCTTGACTTTGATTTTCTTCAGACTAAATCCTTGTAATTAATTGATACCCTGACGAGATCTCTGTCACTTGATTAAATTCACAATCTTGATTTATATCACTGAGGCTTGATCAATTTCTTGAGCTTCTTCCAGTGAATTAAGTCTTCAAGTCTGTAGATGAATAATGTTTCTTAACCCTTTGACAGATGTTACTTTGTGAGATCTCTCTGACGATAGATCCACTACTTACTTATTACATTCTTATTTGAGTTGAGTTAAATCCTCGAATATACAAATAGGCTATGCCATATGCCTTTCAATCTCCCCCTATTTGCTTGTTAGACAATAACAACAAATACCTAGAGGATAACTCAACTAACAAATAAGAAAAAGATATAAACAGTAATGCAAAGTAAATAGCAGAAAAGTTCTGGATTATATTTAACATTTTCCAGATTCCAAAAGAAATTTACAAGTGAATACAAGATAGATGTTCCTCTAGCCTGAACATATAACTACATTAGACTATCTTGATTCATAAAGCTCTAATCATATTACATTGAGTTTTGAGCTAATTGATTTCAGTTGTCTTCTCTTCTGACTTCACCTTCTTCTAAATCTTGAAGCAACTCTTTGTCAAAGACACGATCCTTTTCTGAAGTGAAGCTTGCTGGTTTGACTGGTTGAACTCCAACTGACTTCAGCTTATTCTTGATCTGATTGTACCTTTTAATATTCTTTTCACAATAAGCTTGAATCAAATCAGCAGCTTGAGTCTTCAACATGGATGAGTATCCAGCAGTTCTTAAATGATGTTCCATCCAGACCAGATGCTTAGCTGAGTAGTCTTTAAGAGATTGTACATCTAGCTGACAGATTTGAAGATAATCACACTTAAAGAATCTCACCTGATGAGGATTGTTGACCACTTGAGGACTAGCCCTGCTGGCAAACTCTTTAAGCTTTTCTCGAAGAACTTCATTCAATTCTGAGCTTCTTTTTACCTTGTTGAGAAGAACCCAAATCTCTGACAAAGAACGATTCTCAAACAGATGAAGTGACACCTTGAAAGATCCTTCACTCTGACAATATACAAAAATGCTCATCTCATTTAGGGATCTATCAAAAGCAGTTATGATCCTTGAGACTTCATTCTTGATAGCATTCATGTACATGTCATTGTTAGGATTTGAGATTTCCAGCTTGTCAAGAAGATGAAGGAACTGTCTATCATTGTTAGTGCTCAGCTGAGGCATATCAAGTACTCTCCTAGCTTCATCCCATTTTTCACCAATCTTCAGTCTGACATCTCTTCTCCTTTCTTGAGCCTTAATATCATGAAGACGTTGCTTTTGAAGAGTTTATGTTCTTTGTATGTCTTTCCTCATGTCAATGATCTGGGAGACCTTTTTGAGTTCAGCTTCTTTTCTTTTCATCTCTGACTGCTGCTGCTGAAACTCTTTCTCAAAGATAGGATCCACTATAGCTTCCTCTTCCTATTCTCCAAAATCACTTTCCTCTTCAGCTTCAAATAAACCATCTTTATCTTCCAAGACTGGTTCAGTGGGAATGTCAAAAATATCAAAGTCATCCTGTTCTCCACTGTAATAGACATCATCAGCCTTTCCTTTGTCCCCAGCAGAAGTATCTTTTTCTTTCCCCTTTCCACTACTCCCTTTCTTCTCCCCCTTAGTTGAGGGATCCTCTACTGACTTTCCCTTAGATCCTCCATGACCTCCATCACCTCCCGAGCCTCCACCAGACGGCCCTTCAAAGTAAGTCCTTTGTTCTTCATTGGGACAGTGAGAATTTTTGATCATGTAGTACAGTTACTTCATCCCTTCATTCAGATGTTCCATACATGTCTCTATCTTCAGAAATCTAGAGGAATCCAGTGAATGATTCATTTCAACCAAATCTTCAAGGGAAGTCATCCTTGTATGTAGAGAGCAGAAGTCAGAAATGTCATCAGCTGATAAAGTTGGAGTTTTCTGAATGGAATTGAGCTTGGTGTGACAGTGTTCTTGAGATCTGAGATATCATTCCTTATGAGTGCCAGCTGATTGTTGACAGAGGTGGAAGAAGAAGACCGTTCAACCACTTGTGCTTTGAATGCTTGAGCTTCAGCTTGGCTTTTAGCAAGTTCTTCTTTTAGAGCAGCAATTTGAGCTAACAGGTTTACAGTATCAGTGTCTGTGTGTGCTCTCACCTGAATTTCACTCGTGTTTGGTTCACCCACCTAACGTGCTTGTGTTTCTCTCAATATAATTGCTCGTGAGGAGTCTTCCTGTTGCTGTTCTTCTGTACCTGCAGTTAAAATCACCCTAGCCTCTTCAAGAGAGGTCAGTGGTGGTGCAATGGGAATTCGCGAGTCCCGATCCTCAGTCAAACCTATCATTTCATGTGAAATAGATGTCTGAATTGCTTCAGGGATAGATTGACCGAGTTGCCCTCCACTTTCTCCAGATAAATCTGCGAGTGGAGAATCCCGTGAGGGAGCCAGAGGTGTTTGATCTGGGAGGGGAGAAAATGACTCTATTAAGGGTGGCTGAGAGTCAGATTTTCCCTCAGAAGCATGTGACTGCTCTTCTGCCGTAACTATGGCAGGCACTGTAACAGACTCTATGTGCACTCCTCGCTCTGTATCCTGAGTATCATTTGTGGGTATGTATGGTTCCATTGTGAGTAATGGAATTGTGCTTGACTCTGTACAAGATGCCATGGCCCTATGGCGAATTTCAATAGATTCATCATGTTGAGAGAATGTCTCTAGTAACTGTTCATCGGCCATTTCAAAGTCCATGTCCTGTTGGGAGGACAAGGATGGGCTTTCAGATGCCTCAGTATAAGTTCTTCTTTTCATTGGAGGAGGCAGAGCTGAGGGTTCACTCACATTTAACAATGCACTACTTCCTATTAACCTTCTGGGTAACATTTTAGACAGTGGGGGAGAGGTTGAGATAGAATGTGACTCTGTGTTTGGCTCTATGACCTGGGATTGAAGCTGTGGTTCTACAACTTCATGGTCAGCCCTATCAACCACTGAGGGTCTTTCAACAGAAGTAGGAATGGAGTGAGAGTGAGGAATTACTACCTGTAAAGGAAGAGCATCTGATGTTGGAGGAGCCTGGGTGGCTTGAACCACTGGAGGTTGAGGTTGCTGTTCATGACCGGGAAGATTGAAAATAGGTAAAGGAATATAAGTGGCCATGAAAGCAGATACAGGTACTGGAACTTGCATGAATTTAAAGGTTGTGTCTTGGCGGGTGTAAATCTTTTTGCTTACTTGAGGGGGTTCGGTTACTGCAGAGTTAGCAAAAAGGGCTTTGTGTTCAGGTGTGAGAAGATGATCTGCTATAAGCATGAGAAAACGAGCATAGTAACATGATACCCTACGATTTGTAGAATGATCACGTAAAGCAGTAGTGAGACGTCTCAAGAGAATGGGAAAAAGTAGTTTGCCAAAATTGATCCTTTGATTGAAAACAACCGCAAGACCAATATACTGCAGAGTGGAAGTGATGTTGTGAAAGTTGGATTTAGTGCAGTTGGCAAACACTTTAGAAAGTGTATCGAAGAAAATATCCCATTCAGACACCAAATTGGATTTTGAAAGTTTGGTTAAATTGATCACCCCCTGATAGTGAATAGCATGGAAAAAGTTTGTGATATCATTTTCAGAGGGTAAATTACAGAAATTGTCCAATGGAAAATTTAACGCCTGATTGACTACTGTTTCATCAACCACATACTGTGTGTTTGCCACGGTGAATGAAAAAGATTTTGAATCATTGGCCACAGTAGATGTTGTGCAAATCAGTCTAAGCAGATCGACATTTAAAATCACATTTGATTTAATAGCAGAGCTAACAATCGAATGGTCATTTAAAAATCTAATCCAAGGCTTAAATTTTTCCA
Source organism: Apium graveolens (assembly GCF_009905375.1). NCBI lineage: Eukaryota > Viridiplantae > Streptophyta > Magnoliopsida > Apiales > Apiaceae > Apium > Apium graveolens. Next base: position 221,581,332 of record NC_133654.1, read on the forward strand.
CATCACATTTTTCCGGATTAAAATAACCAACCTGATTATGCGCGACAATTTGGAAATTGAGAGCCATTTAAAATAATAATAAGACACACACTTTCAGAATTTTAAGAATAATATTAAGAAAATTCCAATTAATTTAATAATTCGAATTAAATTAATTATAATCGAAAAATTTAGACAGAAATGTATCTCGTTAAAATTCTTAACTCACAAACGCAGATTTGAAAAGCCAAAAGACACAAATCAGAAATTAAAAATAAAATAAAATAGAATAAAATAAACTAAAATACCCAAAATCAACAAACAGAAACTGAATTTTTTTTTTAACAAAAATCCAACAGCACTTCTGTATGTATATACTTGTATGTATATATCACAGGAGTGATGATTTTTGTATGCTGAGTAAAAACTCGAGCAAGGAAGATCAAATGGCGAATTGGGAGTAGCTGTTCGAAGAGAGAGAGAGAGAGAGAGAAAGAAGGAGACTGTTGAAATTTTGAAATAAAATGAACTGATGAGGATTAAAATAGCCACAAAAATGATTAAGTAGTATAACTGGTATGACAATCCGGGATTGTCATACCGATTGTCATACCAGCTTAATAAAAACTAAATAAATATAACTGGTATGACAATCGGATAGTCATACCGATTGTCATACCAGTATAAAATAAAAGAAAATATATATATATAATGTTTATAACTGGCAAGACAATTGATAGTCATACCGATTGTCTTGCCAGTATAAAACTATACTGAAAAACACTAAAATGACAATTATATACTGAAATGACTTTCAGCAAGACAATTTCAATTGTCTTGCCGATTGTCATTCTGGAAATAAAATGTTTACAAACAGAATTAATATGTATATATGTGTATATATATAAGTACTGAAATGATTTTCAGCAAGACAATTTTAATTGTCTTGCCGATTGTCATTTTAGTATAAAGACAATCAAATATGTACAGAAAATGTGGAAACCTGAAATAAAGTCTTATATAAATAGTAGAAATTCAGAAAGTATTTAAAAAATTAAAATAATTAAAATATTTCAGAGATAATAATATTTTCATTCCAAAAATAGATTTCTTTTGAATTTTAACAAATTAAATTCATAGAAAAATATTGTTAGAGAAAATAAAATATTCTGAGACATTAAAATTAACAATTTGAGTAAATAAATAAGATAAGATAATAAAAAATTCCATAGAAATAAGCAAGACATATGATAAAATGATAAAATAAATTTGCAAATGAATTTTTCATTTATGAAAAATTCATTTGTAAATTCATTCAAGAACAGATCTCAGATATTAACTAAATTAATCACTAAAACTATTCAACATGCCCAATTTACCAACTAATCTGGTAAATGTGGATTCATCAAGTGGTTTAGTGAAAATATCTGCTATTTGTTCTTCTGTTGGAACAAAAAATAGTTCAACAGTACCACTCATGACGTGCTCTCTAATAAAATGATACCTGATGTCAATATGCTTTGTCCTCGAGTGCTGCACAGGGTTGTTGGTGATGGCTATTGCACTTGTATTGTCACATAAAATAGGAATTTTGTTTAATACAGAGCCATAGTCCCGTAGCTGGTTCCTAATCCACAAGATCTGAGCACAGCAGCTTCCAGCAATAATATATTCAGCCTCGGCCGTTGAGTTGGAAACTGTTTGCTGTTTCTTGCTGTACCATGAGACTAGCCTGCTTCCTAGGAATTGACAACTCCCTGAGGTGCTTTTCCTATCAACAACACTTCCTGCGTAATCTGAATCTGTATATCCAACAAGGTTAAAACCAGATTCTTTAGGGTACCAAATACCTAGATTTGGTGTTCTCTTAAGATATCTTAAGATTCGTTTAACATCAACGAGATGAATATCTCTAGGATCCGCTTGGAACCTTGCACATAAGCATGTAGCATACATAATATCTGGTCTACTTGTAGTAAGATAGAGTAACGAGCCAATCATACCTCTGTAGCTTGTGACATCTACCTTAATGGAGTTTTCACATGGTCCAAGCTTGACAGCTGTAGTTGATGGAGTCCTTGCTGATGCAGAATCCTCTAGATTGTACTTTTTGAGGAGTTCCTTGAGATACTTGGATTGACAAATAAATATTCCATCTAACCTTTGATTTACTTGTAATCCAAGAAAGAACTTCAGCTCTCCCATCATGCTCATTTCAAACTTGCGGTGCATTAAATTAGCAAATCTCTTACAGAGATTATCATTAGTAGACCCAAATATTATATCATCCACATAGACTTGGAATAATATAGTATCATTCTTATATTTTTTAGAAAAGAGAGTTTTGTCTATGACACCTCTAATAAAGCTATTTTCAATAAGAAATTCAGAGAGAGTGTCATACCATTTTCTTGGAGACTGTTTGAGCCCATAGATAGCCTTGAAAAGAAAGAAGACAAAATCCAAATGATCTGGATCTTCAAAACCAGGAGGTTGCTCTACATATACCTCTTCATCCAACTTTCCATTCAGAAAGGCGCTCTTGACATCCATTTGATAAACTTTAAAGTTTGAGAATGCTGCGAATGCCAGAAATATCCTGATGGCCTCAAGTCTAGCCACTGGAGCATAGGTTTCATCATAATCAATGCCTTCAGCTTGAGAATACCCTTTTGCTACCAGTCTTGCCTTGTTTCTTGTAACTACACCATCTTCATCTAGTTTATTCCTGAATACCCACCTAGTACCAACAGCTTTCTTGTGTGTAGGTCTAGGTACAAGTTTCCAGACTTGTTGACTTTCAAACTGATTGAGTTCATCTTGCATTGCAATCACCCAATCTGGATCAGTTAGTGCTTCTTCAATCTTCTTAGGTTCCATCTCAGAAAGAAATCCTGAGAACAAACACTCATTTTGAGTAGCACGTCTAGTTCTGACTCCAACATCTGGATCACCAATAATCAACTCAAAAGGATGAGCTTTATTCAAGACAGTCTGTCTTGGAAGATTTGATCTTGATGATTCGCCTTGAAACTCATTTGGATGTTGTGTCCTACTAGATGATCCTTCAGCATCTCCCCCTGAGTTGTTGCCATGTTGAATTAAAGATTCTCTATCAATAGCAGTGGTATCTCCATTGTTGCCAAAGTTTCCATCACTATTACCTTGAGTATCATCATGATTAACAGGTTCTTCACCAGCAACAACCTCAGGTTCTTGACCATGTTCTGATTCTGAATCTGACATATCATCAAACTTCAGTTTCTCAGAAGGATCTTCAGTTTGGATACTAGGGAGTTTAGTGTCATCAAATGTAACATTGACACTTTCAGTTACTTTGTGTTGATCAATGATATACACTCTGTATGATCTTCTTCCATATCCAACAAAAATACCCTCATATGCCTTTGCCTCGAATTTACCACGACGCTCATCTTCATCCTTGAGCACGAAGCATCTGGAACCAAATACATGAAAGTATTTGATAGAAGGTTTCTGTTCATTCAAAATCTCATAAGGAGTTTTCATGAAGTCTTTGTTGATTAGAGTTCGATTCTGAGTATAACATGCAGTATTGACAGCTTCAGCCCAAAAGTACATTGGAAGACCTGATTCACTTAACATCATTCTTGCAGCTTCAATCAATGTACGATTCTTCCTTTTTACCACTCCATTTTGCTGAGGGGTTCTAGGAGCTGAAAATTGTCTGGTAATCCCTTTGTCTGTACAGAATCCATTGAGAAGTGAATTCTTGAATTCTGTTCCATTATCTGACCTTATTGCTCTAACAGGGACGTTAGAATCTAACTCAATCATCTTGATATGATCAATCACAACTTGTGGTGTTTCATCCTTAGAGTGAAGAAATAAAACCCACGTACACTTGGAATAGTCATCAACTATCACAAGACAGTAACACTTCTTTGACATCGAAAGGACATTAACTGGTCCAAATAAATCCATGTGCAATAATTGCAGAACACCAGTTATGGAAGATGTGTCAGTGCCTCTGTGACTTGCTTTCTTTGACTTTCCTTTCTGGCAAGCCTCACATAGTCCTTCTGGAGAGAATTCCAGCTGAGGCAGACCTTTTACCAATTCTCTTTTTACAAGAGAATTCATTGTTTTGAAATTGAGATGAGAAAGTCTCTTGTACCATAGCCAACTCTCATCTGACGATGCCTTTGCATAGAAGCAATTGACTTCAGGATTGCTTCCAGAGTTCATGTCAGCTACGAACAGATTTCCTTTCCGGATTCCCATTAAGGAGGGTTTTTCACTTTTCTTGTGCAGAATCTGACACTTCAGCTTGTCGAATAAAACATTGTAGCCGTTGTCACAGAACTGACTAATGCTAAGCAGATTGTGTTCAAGTCCTTGCACAACATACACATTTTCAATGATAACATTTCCAGCTAGCAAACAGCCATATCCCTCCGTTAAACCTTTGTTGTTATCTCCAAAGGTAACCACTGGGCCAACTTTCTCAACCATATTTGACAGCAGGGCTCTATCTCCGGTCATATGTCTTGACGATCCGCTGTCAAGAATCCACACTACCGGTTGTACCTGTTTAATGCCCTGCAATACAAATGGATTAGACCTTCTTCGGAACCCAAGCTTGGTTGGGTCCGGCATACTTGTAAAATTGGCCTTTATCAGGCAAAAGAACATTCTTAATTTTAATATTCTCAACATTCTCAATGACTGAACATTTGACCTTGTGAACAGCCTTGACAAATTTCTATTTAGGCTTAGGCACAAATGTCTCCTTTCTAGCTTTAGGAGGACTAGCAGTCTTAGACCTATCATTCTTTCTATTATTCACATGCTGACGAGGAGTAGTCTTATCATTAGAAACATGCTTACCATTAAAATAAGCAAACATCAGATTAAAAGCACAAGACATACAATCAGGAACACCACATGCTTTATGAGAAGGATTAACAATAGGCAACTTATGCATGGTAGACATGGCATTTGTGTTATCCAACTCATGTGTGTCTGAGTTAGTCTCAGTTGCTTTCACAACCTTGACTGGAACTTTTGACACACTTGACTTGGAGACAGCTTTCTCATTAGCATTATCTTCAGCACGGATTTCTTCTTGAATAATAAAAGAGGTCTCATCAAATGGTTCAGCAATTGATTCTTTATAGAGGGGTTCATCAACACCCTTAAGCACATGTGGTACTTCCCTGCCTTTAGCACAGACATGAGGAGGGGAGTTTATGCCTAATTTTCCAATAGCAACATTGTAATCATAACCTATACCAGATGTTTGATTAACAGCTTGCTTATTGTAAAACTCTTTGGACTTCGAACAAGAATTAAAGTAAGCTTTAACCTTAGCCTCAAGACCGGTGATCTTGTCTTTGAGAATAGTTTCAAGTTGTCTATAACAGTCAACTCTATTCTCTAGAAAAGATACTTGTTCTTTTAATTTATCTTGATTAATGTGCACAAGTCTTAATTCATTAACCTCTTTCTCAAGGTCTTTGATTTGTTGATTTAACAATTCATTATCACGACGAGCACAATCTAAGGAACCTCCTATATGATAAACTAATTCAGCATCAGTAAATTTTACCTCTTTTCTTGACGATGAGGTGTTTGCATCACTAGCCATGAGAGCAAGATTCCCAACTTCTTCATCTTCACTGTCAGTATCATCCCAGCTTCTTCCCTTTGCCAGGTAAGCCCTTTCAGATTTACTCTTTTGATTAGAATCGTAAGAGTTCTTCCTTGCTTGTTTTGGCTTCCTGCATTCTGTGGCAAAGTGTCCCAACTCATTGCAGTTGAAGCATCGAATGGTGCTTCGATCAACCATCCCTGTTTTATACCCACCACTGCTGGTGTTAGAGGATGAAGATCCACCTTTCTGGAATCTGTTGTAGTTGGACTTGTACTTGAACTTGGGATTCCTTTTGAATCTGACATTTGAGAATCTCTTGACAATCAGGGCCATTGACTCATCCTCCAATTGCTCCAGTTCTTCCAAGGAATAATAATCATCTCCTGATTGATTTGTAGTAGGAGGATCAAATTCTGCTACTATCACATTATCTTCAACCTTGGAAGACTGTACCATTCTTTCTGACTGTTGAGATTGTTGTTGATATTATGGTTGTTGTTGTGGTTCATCAGCTACTAGAGCAGTAGACGTGCTGACCACTCTTCCTTTCCCGTAAACTTCCTTCTGTTGAATCTGCTCCAACTCATAAGTCTTTAACACACCATAGAGCCTTTCCAAAGAAATCTCACTCAGATCTCTTGCTTCTCTTATGGCAGTGATTCTATGTTCGAGATGAGTTGGCAGTGTTAAAAGGACCTTTTTGTTGACATCCCTGATGGAATAGTATTTACCATTAATGTTCAGGTTGTTGATCAATGCATTGTACCTCTCAAACACTTCAGTGATTCCTTCCCCTGGATTGGATTTAAAGTATTCATACTCAGAGGTTAGGATTTCTAGCTTGTTCTCCCTAACTTCCTCTGTGCCTTCATTAATAATCTCAATAGTTTCCCAGATATGTTTGGAATCTTTACAATTCATCACATGTCTATTCATCAAGGGATTAAGGGAATCTACTAAAATTAATTGAAGGCTAGCATCCAGGGAGGCTTCTTCTATTTCAGCAGGAGAGAAATCCTCAGGATCTTTCACATAAGTTCTCGCTTTGGTGATCACCACATCATTTTCTATTACCTCTGGTTCAATAACCATAGGAATTTTTGGACCCTTCTTTAACACTTGCAAATATTTGGGATTAGCCACTTGTAAAAACAGTAGCATCTTCTTCTTCCACATAACATAATTTTCTTTATCGAAAAGTGAAATTTTAACGGTTCCAACTTTTTGTGTAGTCATTATGAATTTTTTGAGTGAATAAAAAATTCAAGAAGTGAAAGAAACACAAAAGTCTAGGATCTAGATTTGTACGTTAATCAGAAGGCTCTGATACCAATTGTTAAGTCCCAATTTGTTTGTAGAAGGGGGGGTTGAATGCAAACAATACCGTTTAATCGAATAAAATGCGAAATAAAAATGTGAAACAAAATTCAAGTTAAATAAAACTTTTATTAAACTTGAAAGGTGTTACAACTACGGTATCGGTTACAAGGGATTAATCTCAAATCAATTATTACAAATCTAGAATAAATTCGACATGAACTTTTTCTATTTTTGCAATTAAAAGATCAAATGCTAAATGCGATTTGAGATTAAGTTCTAGGGATTTTAATCCGCTAGATTGATACACAAGAACAAGATAAATAATTCTAGTGGATTGGATTTAACTTTTCAATCTAGAATTTTGATCTTGAATAAAGCATATGAAAAATAAAATGTTGAGCCTTTGTTTTCTGCTGCTTTTTCTCTTGACTTGTGTGTTCTGTATGAATGATGCATGAATGTCTTCTGCTGCTTCTTTTAATCCAACAGTCGAGTAGAATGTACTGGCATGACAATCTTTTTGAGCTGGCACGACAATCAGAATGAACTAGCAAGACTTTCAGTATGACTATCAATTGTCATACCGATTGTCATAGTAGTTCAAAATTAGATTGTCTAACTGAATTAATAAAAGATTTTAATGTAATAAAAAATCTGATAAGACAATCCTTTTGAATTAGCATGACTTTCGGTATGACTATTGATTGTCATACCGATTGTCATACTAATACAATCAGTTGCCTTTTGAATTAATAACAGATTTTAAATCAATTAAAATTCTGAAAAACCTTAATATTAATTCTGAATTAATTAATCAATTAATTCAATTAATAAAATAAATTAATCTTTGCAGATATGATTTATTCTCTTAATTAAATTATATGACTTAATTAATTCATTGAGAGTTAATACTAATCTTGAGCAGCATCCATTCTCCTGTAAAACTTCTGAAAATCACTGAAATATATGAATCAATTCCACCACTTCAAGGTTGACACTCGATGTACTGACTGGTTCATGAGTGACTAACTTCCATGATGTTTCTTCACGTCTTGACTTTGATTTTCTTCAGACTAAATCCTTGTAATTAATTGATACCCTGACGAGATCTCTGTCACTTGATTAAATCCACAATCTTGATTTATATCACTGAGGCTTGATCTCCACTACTTACTTATTACATTCTTATTTGAGTTGAGTTAAATCCTCGAATATACAAATAGGCTATGCCATATGCCTTTCAGAGATTGTTGTGCAAGACATGCCTGTACAATAACAAGACTAAGGCAAATTGACAACCCTAAGTAAGTTGTATTGTTAACTTAGTTTGCATTTTGTATTGTAATATTTAAAGTCTGTAAAAATGTCAAAGAGCGTACTGTAGTCTTTTTCTTTAAATAGTATCAAGCCTAAGAATTCTATCTGGAAGAAGATCAAGAAGATCATGCCTCAGAAGAATTATGAAGAAGCTTGGAGTTGAATAAATCTGTTTTGAGAAAAATGTTCTAAGTCAAGATCTCTACAAGTCATAGATTTAGTGTTATAGAGAAGTCATTTGAGAACTCCAGAATGACTTAAAGAGAACTCAAGAAAGCTACTAGAGAACTCAGAGATATCTACAAGCCAAATTGAAGACATGGAGATTGGAGATATTGACAAGTCATTTCTTCACTAGAGAACTCAGAGTTATCGACAAGTCAAAATTCACTAGAGAACTCTGAGTTATCGACAAGTCAAATTTCACTAGAGAACTCAGAGATATCGACAAGTCAAAATTTACTAGAGAACTCTGAGTTATTGACAAGTCAAATTTTACTAGAGAACTCTGAGTTATCGACAAGTCAATAAGTCACTAGAGAACTCAGAGATATCGATAAGCCCAAGTGAAGATATGAAGGTGAGAGATCTCGACAAGCTAAATTCTCTTATAGAGAACTCAGAGACCTCTACATTCCAAATCAACTATGGAGTATTAGAGATCTCAATAAGTCAATATACTTATCGAGATGTCAAGATCTCTATATGCCTAACTGGAGATCTTGAGGTAAAATCTCAAAGTACAAATTACAGACCAGTTCAATATCCAAGATTAACAATCAATAAACAAACCAACTAGTTGGATTGACAAGTCTACAAAAAGCAGCTTGAAGAGTGTGCAAGATCAAGAGTGAAGATTAACTGATAAAGGGAGAACAAAGTTAACACAGTATGCAAAGATATGTTAAGCTAGAAATGGAAGATATACTTTTCCTAATATGGAATGATAAGTGACAGTTTACTAAAGTGAATAGCATTTCTTATTGTACACTGTGTAAACCAGTAGTTAACTATTATATAAAGTTAACACTGGTCCTTTTGTTAGAAGTAACAATTAGATCAGGAAATTCTTGTATTCTCTCAAGATTGAAGTTAAGCTCTTTATCAACAAAGAGCCTAGAAATTTTGTAGCAAAACATTCTTAATTTTAATATAAAATTAAGTGAGTTTTGAAAGATCTGTGTCATTCATTGTTGCATGTTTAATTTCAGTCTTAACACATCTTACTACAAGATTTGATTTACTTTGTTCGGAGCCATAAATATTTCAAGAAAAGCATAAAAACATAAAAACACATTCACCCCCCCCCCCCGTATGTAATTCATTATCTAACAAAGTGCAACTGCTAATGAGTACCTACATGCATGCTTTCTGTCACAAATAGAGCCTAAGAAAACTGAAGAAGCTCTAATGGATCCTGATTGGATATCTGCCATGCAGGAAGAGCTGGATCGATTTGAAAGGAACAAATTTTGGGAGTTAGTTCCTACACCAAAGAACAGAAGTATAATTGGAACAAAATGGGTGTTCAGGAAGAAGATGGATGAAAATGGTACAGTTACCAGAAACAAGGCAAGGTTGGTTGCTAAAGGCTACTCACAGGAAGAAGGAATTGATTATGATGAAACTTTTGCTCCAGTTGCAAGACTTGAAGCAATAAGGATTTTTCTAGCATTTGCTGCACATTCAAATTTTAAAGTTTATCAAATGGATGTCAAGAGTGCCTTCCTAAATGGTGCTCTAGAAGAAGAGGTTTATGTACAACAGCCAGCCGGCTTTGAAGATCCGAAATTTCCAGATTTTGTGTACAAGTTACTCAAGGATCTATATGGACTAAAGCAGGCACCTAGAGCTTGGTATGATACATTGTCATAATTCCTACTTAATCATGGTTTTACTAGAGGGACTATAGACAAAACTCTCATCTACGAGAAACATGGTGATGATATGATCCCAGTTCAAATTTATATGTATGATATCATCTTTGGTTCTACAAATGAAAAGCTTTGCCAAAGATTTGTCCAGGCTTAAGCAGAGTGAATATGAAATGAGTATGATGGGGGAATCAATTTACTTTCTTGGACTACAAGTCAGTCAAAGAAGTGATGGAATCTTCATCAGCCAAACTAAGTATGTCAAAGATTTATTTAAGAAGTTTGGTATGGTTGATTGTCCACCTGCATCTACACTTATGTCTACAGCAACAAAGTTGTATGAAGATAAAAAGGGCAAAAGTGTATTTCAAGCTATAGAGGGATGATTGGATCATTGCTTCACTTAACTGCAAGTATACTAGACATCATGTTTGCTACATGTTTGTGTGCAAGATTTCAAGCCAATCCAAAAGAATCACATTTGATGGCTGTAAAGAGGATTTTCAGATACTTGAAGGGGACTCCAAACTTGGGATTATGGTATCATAAGGGAACTGATTTTGAAGCTGTTGGCTACAAAGATGCAGATTTTGCTGGATGCAGGGTTGGCAGAAAGAGTACTAGTGGAAGCTGTCAATTTCTTGGACAAAGACTTGTATCCTGGTATAGCAAGAAACAACAATCTGTGTCAACTTCTATAGCAGAGGCTGAATACATAGCTACATGAAGTTGTTGTGCTCAAGTGCTTTAGATTAGAAATCAGCTAATGGACTATGACCTAGTATTACACAAAATTCCAATCATGTGTGACAATACTAGTGTTATATCTATAGTCACTAATCCATATAATCATTCTAGAACAAAGCACATTGATGTAAGGTAACATTTTATTAAAGAACATGCTATAAATGGTACCATTGAGCTCATTTTTGTTCCAACAGAAAAATAATTAGCTGACATTTTTACTAAACATTTGGATGAAGCAATTTTCACTAGATTTGTAGGTGAAATTGGAATGCTTAATTCTTCATCCTAAGGCAAGAACTCATCTAATATTTTGCAGCAGATTAATTTATGGTAAATCAACATTTATTTGATTTAATTGGAAATTAACTTAAATATGAACTATAAATATTTTAGAAATCTCTGCATATTTATTTTTCAAAATTCAAATTTTAGCTTGGAATTTTTCAAATTTACATCTTTAATATGTAAAATTAACACAAGGCAGAATTAAAGTGATCAAAAGTATATGGAGAACTGAGTTCTCGATAAGTCTAACTGACTTATCGACAAGTCATTTTAAGACTTCTCGAGTGAGTTCTCGATAAGTCAATTTACTAACTTCTCGAGTGACTTCTCGATAAGCTTTATTATGACTTATCGATAAGTCATTGTAGAGTTCTCTAGTAGTGTTAATTCACAGAGTTTTCTACAAGTATAACTTTTAGACTTATAAATAAATCAGAACTGAAATAATTTAATTTTATTTACAAAATTATTCTGATTTTATTTTGATTTATTCAAATAAAAATTAGAATCAATTTAGTCCAGTTTGGACAAACTGGGTATTTATTTGACATCTCGATAAGTTTATTTTTAGTTCTCTACAACAATAAATAAAATGACTTATCGATATGTTTTTTATTTTTCAAATTGACTTCTCAATAAGTATACTCCATACGTCTATTTTTGACTTCTCGACAAGTCATTTGCTTTTACTATAAATACCCAGACATCTCGATATATATATATATACTTACAACTTTTGAGAACTCAAGTGACCTAGCTTTTCAATCCAAAACCGATTTCTCTCTCGTTTTCACTCATTTCTCAATAATTTCTTTTACCCACTAAACTTCATACTCATAACAATGGCTGCCAACAATATTGTACCCTTCATCCCAAAGGAGACTAACTTTCTTTCATTCTTAGATGCAAACCAAGCACCTGAAACTTTCCAATGCTTTGTCAAGTTCTTGTCTGAGACCTAATTTGTAGGCGCTCTAACTGCTAATCCAGTACTTTACTTGGATGTGTTAGGAGACTTTTGGAACACAACAAAAACAAGAATAATTGTTTATGAGAACCAGGCTGCATCAAGTGTGATAAACTGCACAATTAAGGGCTAAACGTGGAGATATCTGAGAATGATGTAAATATGGCATTGGGAATTCCTACTGACAAGTTGGTGGAGGCTCTAACTCAGGATGAGCTGTATGAATAAATGGACTTCATCAATTACTCTGAGAAGATCAACCTGGCCAGTATGAACAAGAAGCATCTAAGGAGGGAATGGTCCTTTCTGTTTGATTCAGTAATAAGGGCATTCACCTGCAGGAAGTCAGGGTTTAACAACATATCAAGTGTTGTTCAGAAGTTGGTCTACTCAATGGCCCACAATAAACAGATCAATGTAGGACACTACATACTGGAGGAATTGAGCACCAAGCCAACAATGCCATTGGAGTCAAGAGGTAAGGAAATTTTTCTACCTAGATTCATTATGTCAGCTTTAAACCATAAAGTCAATGACATACATATGCTTGAAGGAGTAAATGGGTCATTAATTGGCAACTGTAAGCAAGTATCCAAAATTGTATTTGTATCACTTCTTACTAAGAAAAAGGTTCCAGTGGGTCTTAAGTTAACACCTTTTATGATTGAAAGATTTAAGACCTACCCTTATTCTATGCCAGACATGAGAACCAGTGCAAGTCAACCTAGTGCAACAATGGTTCATGAGCCTGTGGAAGCACAAACACAGGCACACCCACAGGAACCTACCCAAGTTTAGCCTATTCCTTCACAACCAATAGCATCTAGAAAACCAACCACTTCATCCTCTCAAAAGGGTAAAGTGAGTAAAAAGAAGAGAAAGGAGATAACCTTGAATGTTATGCATGAGAGTGGTGAGGAACAAACAGAAGCTGAGTCACCCTTGATCAAGAGGACAAAGAAGAGTAAGAAATATGAGCTGACCACTCAAACCACCTCTGTATCCTCCCAAAAGGATGCAGTTGTAAAACTGGGGACTAAACAGACTCTAGATACATTCTCTCAACATGATGTGTCTATTGAAAAGTGCATTCACCCTAATACACCCTGTATAGAGTCTGCACAGCCAACACCTGAAGAAATTCAAGTGTATGGTAGGAAAAATAAGGATGGAAAACATTGTGAGGGCACATCTATTGAAACTCCCTCATCCATTCAGAGGGATCTGCCAACACTCAATTCTGAGCAACAAATCTTAATCTCACAAATTTATTCCTCTCCTACAGCACTTGAATCCATTTCTCAAGTGCAAGCTAAATCAAGTGACTTGGTTCAAGAAACCTTGCTCACCACCCAGACACTACAATCAGATGGTGAGAGGCTATTAGCTGGGGTAGACCTTGATGACACCATCAAAACCATGGGGGATTCATCTGTTTTTACTGAAGACCCCATGGATGTTACAAGTGTACCTTCATGTGGCAAATCAGTCTTCATAGACTGTTAGGTTTGAGGGTAGTACTCCTGAGGGGGAGCTATCTAAATCCTCTCCAATTCAATTGGAGGTTCCTATACAAGGAACAACTCCCCTCAAAACTCTAGCAGAAATTGCTTTAGCAGTTGATGCTAGGAGTACAATTGCCAATGACCCTCCTATGAGAGAGGCAAGTTTATCACATTCATGTGACAGTGCTTTGTAAGAAGCAAAGGGTTTGAGACTGGTGCACATGACGGTAACCTAGTCAACTCCCCTCCAATTTAATTAGAGGTTCCCACTACATGTGAGGAACAATAACTTATCACAAACATAGAGAAATCTGTGAGTCAAACTGTGATTTCTGTCACAGGTGGTTCTAGTACTTCACATCAACCTTCAACCTCACTACCTCAACACCAACACCTTCTCTCTCAATGGCTGCAAACATCTGACCCTCAACCTACATATGTGGATGATCTTCTTGTTGACTAGATTTCTGGATAAGCAAACATCTCAAAGCATCTACTCACTTCAGACATGAGCAATCAGGACTATCAAGCCATTATGCTAACATGTAATGAAGATGTTGAAAAACAGAAGGAAAAGATTGTTAATGATACAGAACAAGATGGCAATGTAGATGCATGGCTATCTTAGGACTTTGTCTTGGAGATGGATCAAGTCTTGGCTAGGTTTAGGGATGAATATGTCACTATTCTTGAAAGCAATGCCAAGGTCTTGACTCCACAGGATGTCTATGATATGGTCACTAAGGTCTACAAAGCTCAACTCAAGGCTTTTCACCTATTTGGTAAAGCTCTAGAACTCAAGCTGACTGGTCATGAAGACAGGATAAGGAAGCTGGTGAAAGAGAAAATGGATGAGATCATACCATCTCAAATCCAGATCACCTCCAAGTTCAAGCATTTTGCTGATCAAATGACAAGGATGGATCTGACTACCATTGAAAAAGAGGTCAAAAATCTTAAACAATCCTTCATTGCCCTTCATGAAGTAGTTCAACAACAAATCACCAATACAAATGACACAAAGGTCAAACTGGAACAGCTTCACCAGAGCAGATATGAGCCTTCTTCCTTGCTTATGGATGGCATCAAACATGTTGTGGAAGCAACTTTTGGCTCCTCAACATCTACAAGCTCTCATCAGCCTGGCTCAACCTCTAAATATCTTCAAATCCAATCTCTTCAATAACAAGTTTTTAGACTTGTAGACCTCAAATGCTTCTTTCAATGCACAAGTCCAAGCCTTGACTTCTCTAGTCAAGAGCCAACAATCAGATATCCAGACCCTGGTGGACTCTCACAAGCATCTTCAAATGCAGAATTTTGTTGCTTTGGGGGCCATCATGGGGAAGCTCAACTTACCACTGCCCTCTTTACCTGAAAAAATAAGGCCAGAGTTACCAACTCCCCTCCTCATGCCTGTCACCAAGACTAAGGGGAGATTGAGCCTAGAATTCAACAATATAGGGATGCTAAGGCAAAATCTAAAGAGCCTATTCAGGTTGGTCAAAGCTCTTCTGTAAGAACCCAAATTTTTGATATCGGTAAAAGAACTTTATGAATAGTAATATAATAACTTGAATTTTTGAGACCTTGTAAAACGTTTAATGAATAGTAACCCTGACGAACGGGGAAAAACTTTTTAGCCCACAACTATGTTGTGCATGAGAAAATGAGTTTCAGAGTTGATAACATGATTATACATACCAAAAGAGTGTATGTAAACGCTATTAGTTTTCGAAGAAAACGAACTTTGAAAAATGACCATATTTACGAATCATCGAGAATTACGAGGATCATAATATAATTATGAATTTAAATCCCTACAGATTTATATTCAAGTACAATAATTCAAAACATAAGGAATAAATATGAAAGGAATTACGTCGCAAACCATTTACAAGAAAGTATTACGGAAACGTTTAAGCGACCGAGCGAACGCGTAAACTATTAAATAAACGTAACACCCTAACTAACCATGGTAGGAAAGTAACCATGGTTACTTTATCAAATAGTGAGCAAGGTGTAGGATGATCAACCAAGGCTACCAAATAGTGAGCTAGAGAGCTAAACAAGTGGCTTAGCTTTGAATCTACCAAAGGCTAGCTAGTTTTGTCTAAGATTTGCCAACATAAATCAAATCCTAGGATATAAACTAGAGAATAAAAATCAATACAAGATACCACTTGCATTATTTCTAAGAATCAACCAAGAAGCAAGCATAAAAACTCTCCTTCTCTCCCCAAAACCTCCCATTCGGCCCTTCTTCTTAAAACCAAGAAATCAAAATCAAAACTTCAAGCTCTAGCCATGGATAAATCCTCCCATTAATTCTCAAGCTTCCTATCAACCAAAATAAGGTAAGATAAATCTTTGAGCTCTTTTTATCAAGGTTTTATAGGTAAAATAAAATCAAGAAAGTTGATAATGAATAGTGTGAATAGTAACTCTTCTTTGGTTTCTTGATTTCAATGGTGGTTTTAGGTTCCAAAAACTATACTAAGCACTCCAAAGACTTCACCATCAACAAGAACACATCTCAATATCTCAAGAAAGGTAAAAATATTTGACCCCAACTTTATTTAAGATTCAATTTCAAGATCCTTTTAGTATGTAGTTGAAAACCTAGTTTTAGTGGTGGTATTATTGAAATCTTGATGTTTAGCTAAGTAGAATTAAGGTTGATTGTTGTTGCCTCAAGAACATGATTTTCTTAAGAGGAGTTAGTGTTTTGATGATGATATGTTGATTGGTGGTGGAAGTATAAAGATCTAAGGCGTAAACGAAACTCCGATCGTAAATATAATCTCGTTAAAACGAACAAAATGTAACTTTAGGTTTCTGCAGAATGTCCCGAAGATCTAAACTGTAGTTTCTTGAAAAATAACCCTTGATTATGATAGAAAATGTTACAATTATCTTTTAGGCGCTTGAATCGCTCGATTCCGATTTACGGATCAAACGTTATGGCCATTTTACTAAAAGTGATTTACGGGACAAAAACTGCTATGAATTACGAACTTTGAAAATATAAAGGATCGACTTAAAAATATTCATAAATCATAAAAATTTTACAGAGAGTAGTAAATTGAGGTTTCTAACTGCCATTAAGATTCCAAGTGAAAATAATGATTTTTCAATTTTATAAAAATATCGGAGCCGAGACCGCGCGATTAGAAACCCTAGAATCCATAAGCGGAGCCGATGACGAAAATGAAAATGGACTTAAGATACTTTGAAAAAGGAAGCGACCATAATGTGAATAAGGACTTAAAAAAATAATAAGGGTAATATAAGTTGAGAGGGTGCATAATGATTAGCGCATGAGTGCGGGTAGCCGTAAATTAGAACGGGACCTAACAAAACGACTTGTGTTATGATTATAGATTTCTGAGCGGAATCCAGAGCATCCTCCACCTCAAGATACCCAGGAAAATTTTCAAACCCTACCTTTTAAGAACTGCTGTGTTGTGAATATTTTACAAAACTGTTATATATGCATGAGATTGCTTTAAACTGTTTTACGAAGTTTAAGATGTATTACATTACTCAATTGTTGATAATTTCTAGTATACGTTCATACTGAGTTCAAAATGTTATATTTAGACCGAGAGTCGGTCGGTATAAGTTATAAAAACCCGGAGGTATCCGGAGGAGTTTATAATTGAGAACGTTAACGCTAGCGAGTAGCGTGGACCGAGGATCGGTCAGTAAAAATTGATAAAACCCCGGAAGTATTCCGGAGGTGTTTGAATTAGAATATTAACGTTATAATAGAGCGTGATGTATAAGTCGTAAGACCGAGAGTCGATCAGTTTTGTGTAATAAAATATAAATCCGGAAATCGTCCCGGTGATATTAGGACAATTACAAGTCCATAACAGTACATTTTAAAGGGACTCAACGTCCACTTACGAAACATTAAAATACCTCGAACTTTTATTAAAATGATTTCCCCACGATCATATTCCCTCAACTATATTTTATTATTCGAACAATAAATATTATATACCTATTTCTTTATTATGGGAGAAGTATACTCCAACGATTATTTATTTCAAACCCGATTAAACATTAAAAATTATTGATTGCGTAGACATAAATTAGTTGAGGAATAGTATTTTAAATATTCCCTTAAAGAGTAAACTCATTCGAGATTTAATTATTTATCGATCATCATTTAATTATTTATTATTCATTAAAGGGTTTATTTATGATTTAAAAATCATAGATCCTGATTTAAAATACTTTTTGATTTTCGGAAAAATCATTCGAATAATTTCAGAACGTCGGAGAATATTATCTTGACTTATTTTAAATATTTTGAATATAGTTTCAAAAGAAACTCCCCCTTATATAACAAATATGTTGACAACGTTCAACTAACATCCTTAGTACTTCCTCTGAAAATTCTCGAAAGTACATATATATACGTACATATCCAAGTGTACCTATCAACAAGCAATATGCTTGGGGAACAATATAAGTTCCAGATATATGATGGGATTCTTACAAGGACAAGGAGGGGTAGACTCCAGTACTTCGTGGACTGGGGAGAGTACCAATTTACTACCACATGAGAAAGTATTTTATATACTGATGAACATGTGGAGTATGCGTACCTCAGAGGGATGGGCGCAAAACCGTGTCTTGAGAGGGATAGACGCGAAGTGTGTACCTGAGAGGGACAGACATAGAAAAGGCCTGAATGCGGCCAGGGTGATAACCGATAATAAAAGGGAATCGTCCATCTACATGTAGAAAAGGTTACTTTTATCGTAGTATGACTGATCGTCGTATGCGGTGGTTCCAACGAATGTCCTATTCTTCCAATTGGAATTGTGATGCAATACCGTAACCGAAGCCTAGGTGCTGGGTTTACCATTAAGGTATTCACAGGATAATAAAATCCACTAAAGAAATGTTTTCATGAGAAGGTGCGTGTCACCAAGGAAAACTATTTTTGAATAAAACGTAATTATCATATATGATATTTTACGTGAGTTTATCATACAGTCATTTTCACACTATACATTATTATACTGGGCATTATAGCTCACTCTTGCTTCCTTTTAAATGACACAACACAATAGATAACCAGTATGCCGGTGTGGGACTTAGTCGCTTGCAGTCATGGGGAGAATCCCTGGCAGCTTTGTCTCAGGTGTGCCAGAGTATCAGATAGGTATAAGATATCAGTCGTAATTATTGTAACTTCATGTAGAGATTATGAATAATTGTTTGAAATCCTGTAAAGTACATTTGAGTTTTAATAACAGATGATACTTGTTTTACGTCATTTCTAAGGCTATAACTTGTGAGTGTGTGAGATTGGGGGTCTGTGATATGGAATTATTGGATTATCGGGTTAATGCAGGTTACACATGATTGAAGGATTGCGTGACGACCCAGGTTCCTGACCCCGGATTTAGGGGCGTTACAGAAATGGTATCAAAGCATTAAGTTATAGTACTTAGAGACGAGAGTGTTAGGATTTTGTCTAGATGTGAGATTTCATAAGTGCTCATATACAGTTCATCATTGGACTACCGGATGTAGCCTCAATGTGTAGGTTAGATTAAATGTATATATGAGGTATTAAAGTGTGACTAATAGAACTATTAGAGATTATCAGAATGATGAGAAGAAAAATTATAATCATATATGATTTGGCAAGGATGTGGATGTAGAACTCGGAGCTGAGTCTCCGGGGCATTTGGGGTAAAGGCGATATTACTAACACCATATGTAAATTTTGATAACATGAGCCGTGTTACTCGTAGTTCTTTATAGGTTGCCCATGAAGGGGCATCACATGTGAGAACCGTAAAATCTAATTATTAATATATAGTTGAGGTTATTGACCCAAACTAGTTAAAGGTGTTATTTTACCAAGGAAGATGTGAATATTGTATTAATCACGAGTTCACCAAAGATAGTGTCCAATATACCCTTAAGGATATTTTCTATTAAGGAAGATTTGAATGTAATGTAAGAATGTTAACGTAAGACGACTACACTATATGATATTATAAGTGCGCTTAATATGTATGGATATGATGGTTAGATTAAAAATTAAGAGCATCGAGAATCGATGGCATGTCTATAACTAAATGGCGTAAGATTCTAACGAGCGATGGTTCGATCTTAGAACTTTTTAAAAAAGGGATAGAGCAGTGAGTCTAGAGCGGAATTCTACGGTAGATATGATGTCAGAGGCTACGTATGTATACCCGTAGACCTCTAATATATTCAGTAATGTATGTTCAATTACACACACATGCCACTCAACTTATGGACTACATTGAGATCCCTGAGAGATCTCTTTGATCTGTTCCCAGAAACTGGCCACTTATAGTTAGTAACAGATGCGTGTGGCAGGCAACTACCGGCTTAACAGATGTTTTTGGAATATTTCTGAGTAAGGTCTTCGAGGTAAAACACCAGAATGACAGATATACGTATGAAAGTCAAGTTAGAAAGCAATTTTAAAATGATGTTGAAAGAGAAACTATTTGAAACATGGGATTATGAAGAAGAAGAGGTGGGATCATCCTCATATGGATAATGACGAGAGTTAAGATAATCAGTGAAACATTTTGGCACCTACTCACTGTCACATTACTCCCTCCAAATTGTTGATCATTCGTATTGCCTTGATAAGTTATATCAGGCAATCCTTTTCGTTCCCTACTTTGAACTTCTGATGTGACCATCTTGAATAGTCTTTCTCCGCATAAGGACTTGTTCAATTCTTTTAGTTAATCCATGAACTTTTATTCATAGATTATGATCTTCTTGTTCAACTCAGAGATATTTATACTTTATTTCAATTACCCGAGAGATGTATATATATATATATATATAAATTTTCCCTCAATTCATCGATGAATATTCATAATGAGTATCTTCATTTGATTCTTCTTTCATACTTACTCTTCTCAGTCGAGATTGTAAATATCTAACAAATTGTTAAAAACAAGGATGATCTAATATCCATATATTCCTCGGAAATCCTTTTCCTCTAATCGGGATGAAACTATATATTGAACTTTGAAATCATAGTAAGGGTATCAATCTGATATTGGTATTACGAATTCAATTCTATATAAAGATCTGATAAAGTATGTGAACTAGGGCACCTATGAGTGTACCCTTTATTTGGAAAGAAATATTTGATAAGAGGCTATTGATTGTTCCGATGCCAAGACCACTCGATTCAGAGTTATAATTATCTTTCTCGGCCCAAATTTAAAAACTCTTTATTTCAAAATCATCATCCAGGTAGCCACAATTTCTTCAGTGGTTACGATGTTGAGATTTTTACAAACAAACTGGAATATGCCTATTTGCATATGTTCTCATGAATGACTAGTTAATTGTCCTAACTAGTCAAAATTTTAATTAATCCGACGAAAGCCTAGCTAATCGTCCTAGCTAGTTACTATGGGCCAAACCAATTGTGCTGGCCATTTTCTTAGCCGGTTAATAATATTGCTTGATATTGACTAGTTATTATTTTGCTAGTTCCGCTTCCAATAAAATTTTGATTATTCCATAATGCATTATATATGCCCGATTTAATTGTTGATGAAATTTTCAAAGAATGATTTAAATTGATACCTAACTAGGCCGCCCACTCAAACGAGAATTCATATTCAGTTTTATGAAATATTTTGTTCATGAAATATTTTATTCTTTCGTTTGTATAACGAATATCCAATTAAAAATTACAAAGTGACTGAAGAACAATATACTTCCTTATTATTAATCATTGAATAAAATTCCTTCTTTCAAAATAACACCTCTTGGAGACCTTAATGGTTAACCTTTGGTTGAGGATGTTATTCAATATTTCTTTCATTATTCGAGAAGAAAAGTATTCTTTCAATGGGAAAATCTTACAAGTATCATTCGTATGATGTTATTATTCAGCAATCATTGCTTTCAATGGATATTATCCATAATATCATAATATAGAATTTTAAGGACATGGAAGGATAATCCTTGTTATATTCTTCCTTCCAAGTTATAAATCTTTTGAGTGTTGCGAATCTTTTATTCTGAGCTCATTATTTGTTCAGATGTTAGATTTTGAAATCTTGTTAAGATTGTCTAAATTTCATCGATATCGTGAAAATCATTTTTCCAAGGCGAATTGCCTTCCGAACAAAGAGTGGTATAATTGAGAACTGATTGTTATAATATGAGACTAAAAGCTCAGTACTATGATGATGGAATCGGAGCATCGTGATGAGTAAGTTGTTTAAAAAAGGGAATACCATGTTTAGTTATTATCATAAGGATCTTTAACATGGATATAGAAGGACGATAATAGAGATATAACCTGATTAGTGAGGTACGCTTCTGTGAAACACTATTGGGATACAAACTAATGAATTCGGGAAAGACCAATCATGTATGAATTCGAGGAATAAGATTTTCAAAAAGTGAACATAATATTAGTAATAACCTCTTGTTAGAAATACTCGGCGATAAAAACAGGATTTTGTATGAAATATAATGATACATCTACGCAGCTTAAGGATCATGACATAAGGCTTCCTAATAATGATCTAGAATAATTGCGATAAGGTTCGGACTAAAAGGGACAAGGATTTTACTTATGAGAAAATTTTGGAATTTTTTTTTCACTGAACACGAGATAGAGGCCATAGTCCAATTGATCAAAGGCTATGATTGAGAAATCTATTATCATCAAGGAAAGGCCAATGTGGTGGCTGACACTTTAAGTAGGAAAAGATATATTGAGGATGACAAATCTCAGAATAACTGATGAGAAGGATCGCATGAAAAGAACGCTTTATTACTTAACAGGAAGACTTAAAGGTGCCTAAAAACGTAAACGGATATTAGTCATGACAAAATATGGAAAGGGATGTCATTGAGTAGGTAAGTAAGTATTCGACATGGTTGAAAATGAAAACGGAAAGGCGGGGGTTAAAATTTTGGCGATTTCAACTTGTAGATGACCCAAATAGAAGTAAGAGTTAATTATAATAAATTTTGAAAGAGGATTATCAAGAACCAAGTTAGCCGTCGTGCTATTTGAGGATTTTAAGTGATAGATTAAATAAGACCGCATACTTTATTATGCAAACGATAGATGTCCACTCTAGAAAATTGTTATGAACGCGGAAGAGATAATTGGGACAGAGAGACCCTGTGACGAATGCGCCACGCAAGGACCCAAGATTTAATTAATGGGACTATTTCCCAAGATAGTTTGCGGAAAAAAAAGGACGGACTGAGGAATGACTTAGAGTTCTCAAATCGACAAGTAGAATGAGAGGATTATCCTGACCAATGAAGATATGTCTAGCAGCTTACCTTTTATATGGAACGGTTAGGAGAATCATCTATCGTTGATAGAAAATTCATATAGATATACTTACCATACGAGCATACGGAAAATAGACGATGATATCCCTCATGAAGGATAACGTGAAAGAATGAAGAATGTTATGGTGAGGATTGACGAAAGGCAAGAAAGATCGTACACGCCCTACAAAGACCACTGGTAGCAGGTACCAATAAACGCGAATATGTCTAAGGCGCTAGCGAGAATAACAAGTACGACCCAGAAGGTATCGTAGTACTATAGATATTATACGGGGAATGACTAAAGATGTCTGACCGATAACTGAAGTTGTGCGTTCCATGACTCTAAAGGCGTATCAATCAATTGCGTATGAAATGGTGCTTCCTTCAAGATGGAAACAGGACGAGGATGTGCCTTCCGTTACTACGGGAAGAAATGTTAAATCTGACACTAAGCGTGTAACATGAGACGAGCGTGTAGAAATATGACGAGAACTTCTTACAAAACATAATCGACAGAGATGATGCGCCAAAATAGGAAAACGTTAAGGAACGGAACTCTAGCACTAGTAGGAGCGATGGAGGAGGAAACGAATAAGTTGAAGGATGATTCTAAACAAGATGCGCTAATTGTCCATATTATAGATTTTAAGGGAAATGAAGCGACTAGTTGACGTTAATCGAATTATCGACAATATTGAGTTATCATGCGTGCATTGGAACGGCTACAAAGCTTTGTACGAATAAGAATCGTTCTCTCTTAGGTTGGGAAGAAATTGGTAAGCAGAGGATACTGGACCATAGTTGAGTCAACAGACCAAAGGAATTCCTAGAACTTATCAGAACCCGGCTAGTGGCAGCCCAGGATGAACAATAGAGATATGCGGACCAGAACTATAAAGACAGAAAGTACGAAGTAGAGGACCAAGTATTGTTGAAAGTACCTCCCGAGAAGGGAATGATGAGATTCGAAAGGGAAAGATATGTTAAACCCAAGATTTATTGGACCGGTTGAAGAATTAAAGGACTAAGAAAGTTGACTTATAAATTAGCACCATCGTCGAACGGTCACCAAGTTTATAACGAGTACCACGAATCGAGGTTAGGAAATTTAACCGTCAAAACAAAACATATGATTGAAAATGATCTAATAAACTCGTAGCCAGACTTAGCGTATGTCGAGTAACGTGTAGAGGTCATAAGACTACAAGGACGAGTACCCGGAAATATATTGGATGGATGAGTGGAAATTTTATGAAGAGATCAAATACTGTAAGGTCAACGTGAGAACTCGAGGTTGTCATGCAAGAAGCATATCCCTACCTGTTTCTGAACTGATTCCGGGATGGAATCCTTTTAAGGGGGGAAGACTGTAAGAACCCAAATTTTTGACATCGGTAAAAGACCTTTATGAATAGTAATATAATAAATTGAATTTTTGAGATCTTGTAAAATGTTTAATAAATAGTAACCCTGACGGAAGGGGAAAAACTTTATAGCCCACACTATGTTGTGCATGAGAAAATGAGTTTCAGAGTTGATAACATGATTATACGTACCAAATGAGTGTATGTAAACGCTATTAGTTTTCGAATAAAACGAACTTTGAAGAATGACCATATTTACGAATCATCGAGGATTACGTGGATCATAATATAATTACGAATTTAAAACCCTACGGATTATATTCAAGTACAATAATTTAAAATATAAGGAATAAATACGAAAGGAATTACGTCGCGAACCATTTACAAGAAAGTATTACGGAAATGTTTAAGCGACCGAGCGAATGTGTAAACGATTAAATAAACGTAACGCACTAACTAACCATGGTAGGAAAATAACCATGGTTACTTTATCAAATAGTGATCAAGGTGTAGGATGATCAATCAAGGCTACCAAATAGTGAGCTACAGAGCGAAACAAGTGGCTTAGCTTGTAATCTACCAAAGGCTGGCTAGTTTTGTCTAAGATTTGCCAACAAAAATCAAATCCTAGGATATAAACTAGAGAATAAAAATCAATACAAGATACCAATTGCATTATTTCCAAGAAGCAACCAAGAAGCAAGCATAAAAAATCTCCTTCTCTCCCCAAAACCTCCCATTCGGCCCTTCTTCTTAAAACCAAGAAATCAAAATCAAAACTTCAAGCTCTAGCCATGGATAAATCCTCCCATTAATTCTAAAGCTTCCTATCAACCAAAATAAGGTAAGATAAATCTTTGAGATCTTTTTATCAAGGTTTTAAGGGTGAAATAAAATCAAGAAAATTGATAATGAATAGTGTGAATAGTAACTCTTCTTTGGTTTCTTGATTTCAATGGTGGTTTTAGGTTCCAAAAACTATACTAAGCACTCCCAAGACTTCACCATCATCAAGAACATATCTCAAGCTCTCAATAAAGGTAAAAATATTTGACCCCAACTTTATTTAAGATTCAATTTCAAGATCCTTTTAGTATGTAGTTGTAGACCTAGTTTTAGTGATGTTATTGTTGAAATCTTGATGTTTAGCTAAGTAGAATTAAGGTTGATTGTTGTTGCCTCAAGAACATGATGTTCTTGAGAGGATTTAGTGTGTTTATGATGATATGTTTATTGGTGGTGGTAGTATAAAGATCTAAGGCGTAAACAAAACTCTGATCGTAAACGTAATCTCGTTAAAATGAACAAAATGTAACTTTAAGCTTCTGCAGAAAGTCCCGAAGATTTAAACTGTATTTTCTTGAAAAAAAACCCTTTATTATGATATAAAATGTACAAGGATCGTTTAGGCGCTTGAATCACTTGATTTCGATTTACGGATCAAAAGTTATGGCCATTTTACTAAAAGTGATTTACGCGACAAAAACTGCTACGAATTACGAACTTTGAAAATATAAAGGATTGACTTAAAAATATTCATAAATCATGAAAATTTTACAGAGAGTATTAAATTGAGTTTCCTAACTTTCATAAATATTCCAAGTGAAAATAATGATTTTTCAATTTTATAAAAATATCGGAGCTGAGACCGCGTGATTAGAAACCGTAGAATCCATAAGCGGAGCCGATGACGAAAATGAAAATGGACATAAGATACTTTGAAAAAGGAAGTGACCATAATGTGAATAAGGACTTAAAGAAATAATAAGGGTAATATAAGTTGATAGGGTGCATAATGATTAGCGCATGAGTGCGGGTAGCCGTAAATTAGAACGGGACCTAACAAAACGACTTGTGTTATGATTATAGATTTCCGAGCGGAACCCAGAGCATCCTCCACCTCAAGATACCCAGGCAAGTTTTCAAACCCTACCTTTTAAGAACTGTTGTGTTGTGAATATTTTACAAAACTGTGATATATGCATGAGATTGCTTCAAACTGTTTTACGAAGTTTGAGATGTATTACATTACTCAATTGTTGATAATTTCTAGTAAATGTTCATACCGAGTTCGATATGTTATATTTAGACCGAGAGTCGGTCGGTGTAAGCTTATAAAAACCCGAAGGTATCCCGGAGGAGTTTATAATTGAGAATATTAACGCTAGCGAGTAGCGTGGCGTGTATATATTTTAGACCGAGGATCGGTCAGTAAAAATTGATGAAAACGCGGAAGTATTCCGGAGGTGTTTTAATTAGAATATTAACGCTATAATAGAGCGTGATGTATAAGTCGTAAGACCGAGAGTCGATCAGTTTTGTGTTATAAAATATAAACCCGGAAATTGTCATGGTGATATTAGGACAATTATAAGTCCATAATAGTACGTTTTAAAGGGACTCAACGTCCACTTACGAAACATTAAAATACCTCGAACTTTTATTAAAACGATTTCCCAACGATCATATTCCCTCAACTATATTTTATTATTCGAACAATAAATATTATATACCTATTCCTTTATTATGGGAGAAGTATACTCAAACGATTAGTTATTTCAAACCTGATAAAACATTAAAGATTATTGATTGCGTAGACATAAACTAATTGAGGAATAGTATTTTAAATATTCCTTTAAAGAGTAAACTCATTCGAGGTTTAATTATTTATCGATCATCATTTATTTATTTATTATTCATTAAATGGTTTATGTATGATTTAAAAATCATAGATCCTAATTTAAAATACTTTTTGATTTTTGGAAAAATCATTTGAATACCCAGTCAAACATGACTGTTCTGGGCGGGGCGAATGTCGGAAAATATTATCTTGACTTATTTTAAATATTTTGAATATAGTTTCAAAAGAAACTCCCCCTTATATAACAAATATGTTGACAACGGTCAACTCACATCCTTAGTACTTCCTCCGAAAATTCTCGGAGGTACATATATATACGTACATATCCAAGTGTACGTATCAACAAGCAATATGCTTGGGGAACAATATAAGTTCCAGATATATGATGGGATTCTTACAAGGACAAGGAGGGGTAGACTCAAGTACTTCGTGGACTGGGGAGAGTACCAATTTACTACCACATGAGAAAGTATTTTATATACTGATGAACATATGGAGTATGCGTACCTCAGAGGGATGGGCGCAAAACCGTGTCTTGAGAGGGATAGACGCGAAGTGTGTACCTGAGAGGGACGGACACAGAAAAGGCCCGAATGTGGCCAGGGTGATAACCGAGAATAAAAGGGAATCATCCATCTACATGTAGAAAAGGTTACTTTTATCATAGTACGACTGATCATCGTGTGCGGTGGCTCCAATGAATGTCATATTCTTCCAATTGGAATTGTGATGCAATACCGTAACCCAAGCCTAGGTGCTGGGTTTACCATTAAGGTATTCGCAGGATAATAAAATCCACTAAAGAATTGTTTTCATGAGAAGGTGCGTGTCACCAAGGAAAACTATTTTTGAATAAAACGTAATTATCATATATGATGTTTTACGTGAGTTTGTCATACAGTCATTTTCACACTGTAAATTATTATGTTGGGCATTATAGCTCACTCTTGCTTTCTTTTAAATGACACAACACAACAGATAACCAGTATACCGGTGTGGGACTTAGTTGCTTGCATTCATGGGGAGAATCCCTGGCAGCTTTGTCTCAGGTGTGCCAGAGTATCAGATAGGTATAAGATATCAGTCGTAATTATTGTAACTTCGTGTAGAGGTTTTGAATAATTGTTTGAGATCCTGTAAAGTACATTTGAGTTTTCATAACAGATGATACTTATTGTACGTCATTTCTAAGGCTATAACTTGTGAGTGTGTGAGATTGGGGGTCTGTGATATGGAATTATTGGATTATCGAGTTAATGCAGGTTACAAATGATTGAAGAATTGCGTGATGACCCAGGTTCCTGACCCCGGATTTGGGGGCGTTACATCTTCTCAAGTTGATGTTGAAAAGAAAGACTTCTCAAGGTTGCAAAAGGACCCAATCAAGATCAGGAATTCAATGACCTTCTTACAGAACTAAGAGTGTCTCTTCAAAACAACTATGTGACATGCAAGAAAGCTTTGACCAAGAATATCAACTTCATAAGGACAGTGGTGGTGAAAATTGATAACTTTTTAGAGAAAAGGATTGTCATGAACATCAATAATGGTGGTGTGGACAGGTATCTTCAGGTGACTGTCACAAATCTTTAACCTTTAATAGCATCTGAACTGGATGTAATGATTGACAGAGTGAATCCAGTTATTCCAGAAGACACTCAACTTCTCCAATAGCTCAAAAAGGCACAGATAACAGCTTTTCCAGAAGCCTATCTATATCCAAACCAAGGAGTAGTTTATGTATGTCAAACAACCAAACAAGCTAGACATCTCCTTGTTCCTAAACATTGTGTCAAATGAAATATGAGGTTGATCATGACTCTACAGTCTCATCTAAAGTATAAAAGGAACAAGAAGGATGAGGATGTGGAGATGATAAAAATCTTGGATAGATATCTTGTAAATCCTGACACCATACTGCCAAATACTTAATATAATCTAAGAAAAGACAGGGATGATGATGAGCAGAAGGATGACAAATAAAAACCTTTTGGCTCAAATCCAAGTCAATCTTCAAAAGCAACTGGTGGCAAGGACAAGAAGCAGGATGAGAAAAAGAAGGATGATGAGAATAAGAAAAAAAGTGAGAGGAGATTCAAGAAGAGACAAGATTGCTCAGAACCACCACAACAAACCCTAAAAATCCAAACAAATCTAGCTCAACCTTCGAAGCCAACAACCTCAATCATCAAACCACATCTAACCTCTAAGACAAAGTTTCTATACAAACAAACTGCAAACACCTTCCTAAAAATACCAATCACCTCAAACCAAACATCTCTCAAGAAAATCACAAACTTACCTTTAGACAAGCCTTCACTCAAAATTCACTACAAAACTGTTGGGAGGAAACTTAAGAAGGCTAAGGATGCTCAAAAAGGTACAAGTTACTGAAAGGGCCATCTGGAACTGTTTCAAGCAAAGTGACTTTCTACCTTTAAATTGGTGTATCTCAGATGAAGATTATTTTCAACAACTAGTTGAGGAAATAGTTAGAGTTTGGGTTGTATCTCTAAGGGAAGTTAGAATTTACTATGAAGATGGGTCCTTCACATTCCTAGGTTGTGCTTTAATGGACTCTCTCTCTCTCCTACATAAATTAAGAGAGTGATAAGCTTTCTAAAAGATAAGGATACTGCTACAAGAGCATGGAGATCAGTTTTGGCTGAGTGGTTGATTATAAGGGAGGAAAGAAGAAAAAAAAATGAGGTTAAATATGAAGAAAAAAAAAAGAAGTATGATGAGAAAATTGAAATGTTCATAAAAAGATCAGAAGAACTGAAAGCAAAGGGAATGAGCAGAATCTCTAAGGATGGAAAGTTTTTTAACATTAAAGCTGGCAAATTCTCAAGATTTAGGATTGATTTACTAGTTAGTGGTTATCCAAAGGTAGACAGACTCAAACTTGTAGAAGCTTTAAGTGGGACACCTATTATAGAAGAACTTGAAGTTCTTGATTACTTAAAGGATCTCATTTGAAAAGAAGCAGAAGCAAAAACATTCTTTACCTGATGCTTGTAACCATTTAAACTCTATAAATCTCCTAATATATAAAAGTTATAATTGTGTCAATTTTTATGTATTAATCTTAGTTTCCATCATAACTTGGGGTTAGTCTTGTTAAAAGGCATGAATTTATGTTAAGCAATCTTCTCACAAATTGGGGGAGATTATTGTGCAAGACATGCCTGTACAGTAACAAGACTAAGTCAAATTGACAACTTTAAGTAAGTTGTATTGTAATCTTAGTATGCATTTTGTATTGTAACATCTAAAGTCTGTAAAAATGTCAAAGAGCATACTGAAGTCTTTTTCTGTAAACAGTATCAAGCCTAAGAATTCTATCTGGAAGAAGATCAAGAAGATCATGCCTCAGAAGAATTATGAAGAAGCTTGGAGTTGAATAAATTTGTTTTGAGAAAAATGTTCTAAGTCAAGATCTCTACAAGTCACAGATTTAGTGTTATAGAGAAGTCTTTCAAGAACTACAGAATGACTTATAGAGAACTCAGGAAAGCTACTAGAGAACTCAGAGATATCGACAAGCCAAATTGAAGACATAAAGATTAAAGATATCGACAAGTCATTTCTTCACTAGCGAACTCAGAGTTATCGACAAGTAAAATATCACTAGAGAACTCTGAGTTATCGACAACTAAAATATCATTAGAGAACTCTGAGATATCGATAAGTCAATTATCACTAGAGAACTCTGAGATATCGAAAATTCAAATATCACTAGAGAACTCTGAGTTATCGACAAGTCAATTAGTCACTAGAGAACTCAGAGATGTCTATAAGCCAAAGTGAAGACATGAAGTGGAGAGATCTCGACAAGCTAAATTCTCTTATAGAGAACTCAGAGACCTCTACAAGTTAAATCAATTATGGAGTGTTAGAGATCTCAATAAGCCAATATACTTATCGAGATGTCAAGTTCTCTATATGCCTAATTGGAGATCTCGAGATAAAATCTCAAAGTACAAATTGCAGACTAGTTCAATATCCAAGATTAACAATCAACAAACAATCCAACCAGTTGGATTGACAAGTCTACAAAAAGCAGCTTGAAGAGTGTGCAAGATAAAGGGTGAAGATTAACTGACAAAGGAAGATCAAAGTTAACACAGTATGCAAAGATATGCTAAGCCAGAAATGGAAGATATACTTTTCCTAAAATGGAATGATTAGTGACAGTTTACTAAAGTGAATATCATTTCCTATTATACATATGTAAACCAGTAGTTAACTATCATATAAAGTTAACACTGGTCCTTTGTTAGAGGTAACAATTTAGATAAGAAAAATCTTGTATTCTCTCAAGAAAGAAGCTAAGCTCTTTATCAACAAAGAGCCTAGAAATTTTTTAGCAAAACATTCTTAATTTGAATATAAAATTAAGTGAGTCTTCAAAGATCTGTGTTATTCATTGTTGCATGTTTAGTTTCAGCATTAACATATTTTACTACAAAATTTGATTTACTTTGTTCACAACCATATATATTTCAAGAAAAACAGAAAAACATAAAAACACATTCACCCCCCTCTGTATGTAATTCATTACCTAACACATCTGCACCTCTTCTCGTACTTTAACAGATAAACGTTCAATCCAAGTATGTTCCTCAAATTAACAATTCTTTCAAAAATAATACCCAGATTCCTTTCAGGAGCTGTTGACGCCTAGTGCAACTGGTCTGGTTCACAGACGATTAACCCTGATTCAGGTCTTTATTTTATAGCCTTGATTATATTGTTAAGCTTGCAACAACTTTATCGCTTCAAACACTGACTGTCAATAAACAAATGTACTTTCACTGGAATCCTTTCTGGTACTTTAGACAACGTCTTTATTGCTACTACAATCTTGAATACTTTATTCACTGTTCTTCACTGACTCTTGAACATATAAATGAACTTCTGTCAGTGAGTATAACTTCAAGACTGAAGTTTTCTTCTTTAACCTCTGTCTATACCATGTCTTCAATTCTTCAGTTTCCTATGCTTCAAACACTATTTATCTTCAATCAATGTCAATACACTAAAATCTTCTGGTATCACTTATACATTGAATCTTCATCATTTCTAAAACCATGAAAGTCTTTAACCTTTATTCTTCACTGAGGTATGAACATATTAATGAACTTCTTTCAGTGACCTATAAACAGACTTCAAGTTTTCTTCTAATCATGATTCTTTATATATGCCTTGTCTTCATTTCTTCTGATTTCTTGTGTAGTCGTAGTATTATTAACCTGTCATGTTCTAGTGTTATTTTCATGTTGAGTTATCACGTAACTGTTCATACAGCTACGCAGTCTCACCAATAGCTCCCAACTTAGGAATACGGGAGTAAACAAAATCTCGATCATGGGCTAACTTGCCACCAATACTGACAGGCACACGCACAGGCATAGCATGCTCTCGCTCAGGGGCTAGGGTCTCGGGATCTGGTCTCAGGGGAGAAACATGCATAGGGGCCTCACTGCTCTTAGATGGATCATCCTCAGGGTCTGAACTAACATACAGGGTCTCCACTGAATGAGGTGGGATAGAGTCCACTGGGGAACCAGGCAAACTATGCACAGAATCTGAATCATTACCACTAATAGTCTAACTCAACTCTATATAAGTCGAACACTCTCGCAATATTAATCACCCTGATACCCTTTTATCCTAACTTGTCTCAAGGACTAGATCATATAGCTCTGTTACCAATTTGTGATGCCCTCAATCTCGGGGTTAGGAAATGAGGACCCACACACTATTAAACTAATATATCAACAGCAGATATAATAAACCCTGATTAAATAATAACAGGATCTAAACAGGATTAAGTTTGAGACAAGATTACAATTACCAACCAGGATAAATATATTACAACCCAAAATATAATTAAGTTCAAATTCATTCGATTCTGACATGGAACCGATAGATAACCCATTGTATCTAAACCAACTTGAATAGCCCTTCCAACTGGCACGCTTGCTCACACACACAACAGTTACCTGCTCTGGCATCTGGAAACCTACAACATGGTAGGGACCGCCAGGAACACTCTTGCGAGTGGTGCGCCTAAGTCTGGCCATTTTCTTGCTTAACTACCATGGTTAAATCAAAGCAAAATAAATGAGCATAGAAGTTCAACAAGTAACGATATAAACAGTTCTATAATACCACAATAATTATCAATATCTGAGGCATTCTACTTTCATCTCTAGGTGGCAGTTTATTGGGTAAGTAAAGGTTAAGAAAAAGTTTCGGGCTTACAGGATTCAAGGCTCAAGATTGGGAGAAAGCCGACATTCATCACAAATCATTAGCAAGACTCTAAAAGAGTTTCTCAATTGAAAGAAGCGATTATTCAGGCCTCGAAATTCAATAACTAATTAAAGTGACAAGGTTCACATGTATCACATCTTTAACGAAGATACAAATCATTTCATTTCATTTCATTTAAAAGAAGCAAACTG
This sequence comes from Apium graveolens, assembly GCF_009905375.1. Lineage (NCBI taxonomy): Eukaryota > Viridiplantae > Streptophyta > Magnoliopsida > Apiales > Apiaceae > Apium > Apium graveolens. Next base: position 221,614,781 of record NC_133654.1, read on the forward strand.
CTTTAAAGATTATATTCATTTTCTCTTTTATAAAACATAAAGAAATCCTTGATCGGAATATCCATTTATTAAATACAATACGGGTGATCAACCCGTACCGACCTCCATCTGGTCGTTATGGTACCTATGGAATTATTTCAGCCTTATATTGGACTAGCCCCGCTAGCCTCTTATGTGACTAGACTAGTCCCACTAGTCTCTTACGTATTTATCCAATCCATCTGGAATTCGTTTGGAAACCTTTGTGTTGGAAGTAGGAAAAGTTGACTAAGTTCATCTTATCATTACCAAGAATATGAAATCATTCGGACTCATTCAAGTCGAAAATCATTCTTAAGTTCAATTTAAAAATTCATGGAAAGTGAACGAATCAAAGCTAAACAGGGATCAATACTAAAGATCTTGATCAAATGAATATCAGGGTATACTAGTTCGGGATCAGAATAGTTCCAAGGATCAATACAAATCAAGGTATACGGGTTATCGAAGAATCCAGGTTAATCAAAACATTACGTAAGGGGTTCATAAAGGTTCTCTTAGGTTAAAAAGATTACAAGGTAACAGAGTAAGGTAATAAGTATCAGGATCATTAGGTTCATTATAAAAGATCAACAGGGATTGATAAAAAATTGTTATAAAGAACAATATCAGGATTTCTCAGAAATCAATGACAGGCTTATCATAAACATTATAAAGAATCACTACTTTATCATGGCATTGCCAATATCCCCTCTATAATCAAATCATAAGAGAAGGCAGATGTAATAACCCCAAATTTTGGAATTTTTGAAACCCTTATGAATAGTGCTTTTTGCCGATTATGCTGAATAAGAAAACTTTTCATGTCACACTATGTAGGGGTTTTTTTATTGTTATTCTGAGATCGTATTAGTACTCTATATGATAAATAAGTGTATGTAAAGATCGTCAGAATCCAAATCCGAACACTTTGATTTTTCCCGAAAATCCACCAGATACCGAAAGAATTGAGTATAAGGTAACATGATTGAAAGGATTTAAATTCAAGGATTATAAGAGAGGATCATAAAAGGAATATAATGTATTGAGAAAGGTTAAGGGAACCCAAGTAATAAGATCCCGTGTATGATCCCTCAAACAATAAACGAGAACGAAAGTTAAGCGAATCGTATAACAAATCAGCGGTCATTAGCCAAGTAATTAGGGGTTAATCAAAGAGGTTAGTGGGTGATGATATCATCATACCAATAAGAAGGAAACAAGTGTAAAAGGATGACATAATCAAGATGACCTAAGCATGACCTAGTAGATATTTTGAATTGGTGGAATATTAGCCAAGTGTTTTTAACCATGGTAAATTCTAAATATGGTTAATTAAAATAAGAGAAGCAACCAAGTAATTCACCACACAATTAGTCAAAGGGCAAAACAAGAAGCATTTCACTTTCTCCCCCTTGAAAGCTTGCTCTCGGCCAAAACCAGAGCAGCAACTTCAAACTGCCATATCTCCTTCAATACTCACTCAAATGATGTGTTCTATAGCTCGTTGGAAAGCTATTGAGATGGCCTACAACTCTTGTTCAAATGTATCTTCCAAATAAGCATGGTAAGACCCTCATATTTACAGTTCTTTCAATCTGACTTTTAGAAATTTCAAAACCTAACTTTGCGTTCTTGATTTCTTTGGAAAGATCAAGCTTGTAGGAGGCTCCCTAAGGTTTCCTAGCAACTTAACACCTCCCAAGGAAGGTATAAACTTCAAACCCTAGCTTTATTTTTATGATTCCATTAAGTTTTATTGAAGCATTGTTAGTATTAAGGCTTGATCTTTGATTATAAGTAGTTTTGGTGGATTTGTATTGGATTTGAATATGGGGTCTTTGATTGGTTGGATAAATTGGTAAAATTTGGAGTTGGGGACTGAGTTGTAGTATGATGGTTGAATATTGTTGTGTTGGTGGTTGTGAGTGAATTGATGAGAATTTAGAGTGATAATTAAATTGGAAATCGTGTAAACATAACCGTTATAATGCCCGATTTTCCTTAACTGTTCTGTTATGAACTTTAGGACCCGTCAAGTCACTGTAAGATTCTAACCTTTTCCATTTTTAGATAGTTCATGTTACGAGCTTCGTTTTGATATGTCGTTCGCCTAAATCCGAGTTACGAGCGATGAGAAATGACCGTTTTAAGTAACGGCGTTTCGCGAACGAACCATTACCCCTCGCCTTACTTTAAAACCTTGATTAAGGACTTTAAATGACTAATTGGGATATGAAACAATTATGTAAAGTGTATTAGGCAGTTGGTAAGACACTCGCGAAAGAATCACCTTAAAACTCTTAATGGTTAATTTATTAAAAATGGTGGAGCCGAGGGTACTCGAACGACTTAGGTGATTCTTTAAGCGTAGGGGACCCAAAGGTGAACATTTTTCTAAAACCGGGAATCGATGTTCCCGAGTATAATATATATATATATATATATATGAATAGTTTTCAAAACTATTATTCGGATAAGGTTTATTCGATAACTTTATTTTATTAATGAATATTATTTTGAATATTCATTCGAGGGCTTATGACTCCGTTTATTTTATTAATGAATATTATTTTCAATATTCATTCGAGGGCTTATAACCCCGTTTATTTTATTAATGAATATTATTTTCAATATTCATTCGAGGGCTTATGACTCCGTTTATTTTATTAATGAATATTATTTTGAATATTTATTCGAGGGCTTATGACTCCATTTATTTTATTATTGAATATTATTTTGAATATTCATTCGAGGGCTTATGACCCCTTTTATTTTATTAATGAATATTATTTTGAATATTCATTCGAGGACTAATGACTCCGATTAATTACTAATTATTATTCTTTATTTTATTAAGGAATAATGTGTCGATCATCAAACTCACTTTTGATTATTCAAATAAAGATAGTACTTTCGTATAAGTATATCTTTGGTTATTTAATATTCATTGCAAGTATAAGTTTTAAAACTTCTACTTCAATTATTTTTATAAAGATTATTCTTTATGAGAATATTATTCAAATAATAATATTCAGATATTTCTTAATATATTGGGACTGATTTATTTTATTAAATCGGCATCACTCCAAATATTCTTAAAAATGTTTTGCGAGTCTTAAAAATGATTTTAAAAGTTAGAGCGGATCCCAAAACTCATTTTTATATTTAAGATCCTCCTTTCGAAGGGGATTTAAATACTCGCTCAAAACCTGAGGGATCCGGCTCTGTGGTGTATTGTATATTCGCAACAAGGTTGTTATTTTGATAAAAGAATTTTTGATTACTTACCCAACACTCGGGAAGTAAAATTCTTGGAACAAGTTAATCCATTAACAGGCATCGCCTGGGAAATATCGGTGAGTTCTCCTTTCCAACTAGATACGACTTCTTGGTGGAGCCGTATCAACAAGTTTCTACTTGGGGAAAGGGGGAACGAGCTTTACGTTTCAGAGTCATGAATTTCATCTGAACTAGGAGTGGCGTAAGTGGTCGAGTGGCGTCGGCCCAGCCTTATTATATTGGCCCAAATGGCCCGGAAGTTCCGCTAAGACGGTTCATTCCTTAGGAGTCCAGTTCGGTTGACAAGTAAATCCGACAGGTTCTCCTCTACATGTAGAAAATGGTGGGGTTGCACTTCTACGACTGATCATCGTAAGTGGTCTTCCTGGCGCGGCAAACTCCCGTAATGAGTTCATCATCCAATTGGATATTTCTGCAACACTACCCAGAGCACTTCGATAGAAAGGCTACGGTTGGGCGATTGTTGAGTGTTGGCAGGGTCAAGTTTTCAAAATGATGTTTGCATCAAATGAAGTATCTCGTAACTTCATTTTATTTTGATGATATTTTAAAGATTAATTTTATACAAGTTTTGTCTTGTAGCTTAATCTATGGGATGAACTATTTATACATTGAACGGTGGTAGTTCAAGTAGTATTCGGAAAAGATATAAGTATATTGGAGTATCTTGTAACTTCATCTTTTAAACTTATATCTAGTTAATGATTGTCTTATGAATGACAAAGGTTTCAGAAAAACGTTGAGACAAGGGTAGATATATGAGATCACCTTGCAATGATATTTTAATACTGTTATAAACTGGAACTCTGTGGATGTTATACATGTCAGAGGATTTCAAATATTGTGAAAAGTATATATATGTATATATATACTGAATATTTTGCGACTTGGTCGCGTTAAGATATCAGCTTGGTTCATTTCTTTTGACCAAGACTTTCATGAGTACTATGAGAATGCTCATATATTGTTAATCATTATACATATTATTTTGGTGGGCTTGTTGCTCACCCTTGCTTTCTTCTTTCATCACACAACAACAGAGAAAAGATGAACAAGACCAAGCTTCCAATTCGCAAGCGGTTAGAAAACATTCCGCAGTTTTCTGGAAGCGTTGATGCCGCCGTAGCTGAGGTAGGAGCTACCAATAGGCTTGGTTTTCAACTATTGATGAACGAGACTTATGTATAATATGAATTGTAATAATGGCAAAGAAATGTAAATTTATTCAGAACCTTCTTGAGGTGTAATGGCTTATTATGTGGAATAAAATGACTTGTGTTATTTTTTTAGTATTCATCTCTGAGACTATAACTTGTGGAGTGTGTGTATATTGTGGGGTCACAGTACGGAGTAGTTGATTGTTTATTTAGATTGGGTGTTATTAAGGGAAATGGAACTCGTGACAACCCGAATCCCCGACCCCGGATTTGGGGGTGTTACAGAAATGGTATCAGAGCCAAGCGTTATAAACCTCATAGATGATATGACGTTAAAATAATAAGTTCACTAAGATAATAAGAACTCTTGCCAAGTTCATAGTTGGGCTACCTAACGTAGTACTGACAGTTAAAACCCTTATAGGAACCCTTATAAATATCGTGATAGAAGCGTAGTTCGTTATCGTACATGGTAGCGGGACTCCGAACCCTGAGGTTGAGGAGCAACAACGCGATGATGTTTCATTAGTTATTGGAGATCAGATTGTGGATCCAATAGAGTGTCCTAACGCAGGACCGGATGATGTTCATATTGAGGATGTAGTGGTTGAGGATGTTGTCCTAGATGGGATTGTTGCTTAGGAGGATCTCGTGGAGGATCCTAATAAGAATGAATAAAGGACCATTGAGGAATTGATGACCATGGTTAGGGAAACTACCAGAGGTAGGATTGGCCGGTCACTACCGGAGGTTCGTTCAAGTTTGTAAAGATAGTAGCCCCTTTAACGCGGCTTACTCGTAAGACTGAGAAGTTTGAATGGACAGAGAAATACGAGAAAAGCTTTTAACAACTGAAGCAAAGGTTGGTGACGGCCCCTATGTTGGCATTGCCGGATGGAAAAATGAGATATTGTGATTTGTATTGACGCTTTGCATAAGGAATTAGGGTGCTCTTATACAGCACAACAAGGTACTCGTGTACGCGTCAAGAAAATTAAGGGAATATAAAATTCGATATCCCTACCCATGAGCTTGGGCTAGTGGCAATAGTTTTGCCCTAAAGATTGGAGGCACTACTTGTATGGAGAGAAGTGCGAGATTTACCTAAGCCATAAGTGCTCTAGTACATTTTCACGCAGAAAGAGCTCAACATGCGCCAAATGAGGTGGTTAGAGCTAATCACGGATTACGATTATGAGATTCTTTATCATTCGGGGAAAGCCAATGTGGTGGCTGATGCCCTTAGTAAAAAGGAGAGACTCAAGATGATAATGTCTTTGAGAGAGTTTATAAGAGTTTTTGAGAAAATGGAAATAGAAGTGAAGGTAACCGGAGCCGGTACCGAAAAGCTGTTTGAGATTGCAATACAGCCCGAATTATTGGAAAAGAACATATTGTGCCAGAAAAAGTGATGAATGAAGGCAGAGAGCCAACAAATGATAAGAGATTAATACCGAGAAAGATGATAAGCGAATAATGAGGTATTCCTACAGAATTTGGGTTCCAAATGTTCAAGAGCTTAAAGATGAGATCTTAGATGAAAGCTAGTTTGAGGAATAAGATTTAGAGCAAACCCTGAACGTGATAGTCAGGGAGGTTGCCATCAAGATAGAAGGAACCCATAACATGATGAAGTGGAAAATGAGGATTTAAAATATGTAAGATGACACCGATTATAGGGAGGAGGAGGGAATGTTCAAACTAAGGAAACAGAAGTCGAGTAAGGAAAGGAGACCCGAGACGGTACTCCTATACGAAAATTTATGGACCTTTCTAGACAGAACTTAGACTATTATCCCCAACCACCACCCTGAGGAAATAATGCGGTGAGAAATTCTTTCAGGACCTTTAAGTCGCTAAGCTCTCAGAGTTCCAAGGAACAAGCTGACCCAGTCGAGGCAAGAGCCTGGATAAAGGAAATATAGGAATCATTTGAGATTCTAAATGATTGACAAATCACAAAAGACTGTTTTTGTCACTTACCCTCCTAAGAGAGAGGCCACCCGCTGGTGAAAGTCCAAGGAAGGCACGGAGCCAGAGATTACAATAAACTGATTAAAGTTCAGTCAATTGTTTTCAGGAAAGTACTTCCCAAGGTTATGGAGATAGTGTAAAAGCTTTAGAGCCAGAACAAAGGCGGACGAGTATGATGAATTATGAATCTAAGTTGTAAAAGTTGTCAAGATTCGTTCTGAGGACACGAATCCAAAATGACGGGATGTTTGAAATCAATGCTTATGTTGTGTTGGTTCATGAAATAATGATAAGAGAAAGGAAAATAAAAAGAAACTGAAGTGGAAAGGAATATAAAGGCAATAGAGTTTGAGGAATGATAAGGAAGTTGGGTATGAGGAAACCCTAAAGACTCGTAGCAATAGAAATAGAAAAGTATGTAATCATCATGATGAGGGTGATTCACCATGAGTTAAATTGATGGTTGAAGGCATAAGAGATACATATATTTTATCCCCTGTAAGTTGGGAGGATTTGAGGAAACCTTGAGATAGTTCGAAGGATAAATATTGAGACGCGGATAGACTGAGGAGACAAGGAAGTAAGAAATTAGGAAAATTGGATGAAGGAAGTGACCTTCAAGAATGTGAAGTGTAAGACCGGTGGCTTGATACCCAGGAAGGGAGACGCCAGGTATGAGAGATATCCCAATATTGAGATGAGTGTTGAAATAAACAACAAAAGTAAATACAGAATTATTAAGAAGAAGTTCACGTTGAACACGACCAATATCTTCCAGAACATCCTTGTTATCGTTACCAAATCAAGCAAGAAAAGTGGATAAACGTAGTTATCTTTTGGAGGCCATATTGATTGACCTCATTTTGAATACAGATGTTATTGTGAAATTAGGCATATACTATCAAGGTGGGAAGGATTGAATAAGACACCCTTATTAGGGATATATGACTTGATTTATCCATGGGAGGATGCATGTACCTTTTAAAGGTGGAATTAAGGATAGAATATCGGTAACTTAAAATGAATCCTAGGGGAATGCATAAAGGTTGGCATTTTACCCTTAATAGGGATAGTATGAGTTTTGACAGTATGAATTGGAAAGGATTAAGGTAATAACAACCTGTAAGAATTAGTGGAGAAATTTTTCAGAAGTATATAGACAATGATTCTGGTATTAATAAATGGTATCTTGATATGCCCTGTATCTAGGGAATACAGGAGGAACGATTCAAGGATAACCTTAGAGGTTTTACAAGGAGAAAGGTAATATTCAAAATTCTCAAGAGTAAAAATGTTGATAAAGGAAATATGACGTAATTATAATGATGCCAAGTGGGGCACGTGTTAAACCACGGGAAAGTATGGATCAAACCAGTAAAGGTCGAAATTGTTCAGGGCAATTAGGGCCTAAGATAAAAGATGTTCTAAGTATGATTGAGAGTCAGTCGTGACAGTGATTAACCTCTAAAGACTGAGGCAATAACTTATGGAAAAAAATGGTGGTATTTTTTTTACTCATCATATTTTAAGGAAAACATCTTCACTCAAGCAGTGATTGGAAATGAGGTAGAAAATTTAGTGAAGGTGGTTAAAATGACATTGATTGTAAGGAAATATTACTATCAGGAAGGGCCAAAGAGGTGGCCGACACTTTAAGTGTAAGAAGATAATTATAGGCGCTTGTGCCAAAAGAATACAGTGATGATGGTTAAAGCTGTGAAGATTGTATTATGGTTTGGAAGATTGACATTCCTTCTGATGACTGTGCAATACCCAACCGTAATAGTAGTTTGGTAAATGTTTAATTCATGTAATCGCCATGAGCGGGCTATCTATCCTAGAAGGTCCTATATTGAGAATAAGCCAGGACCATGTTTCAAAAATGACTAAACAAACCTTTGAGTTAAGTCTTCAATTGAAGGCATCAGATTAAGAATGGTATTAACCTGCTATCGTTGCTTTGATTGAAATTCTTCTGCAATTTTATCTGCTTAATGTCATGTATGTACGTCTGGAATGTTCTTCATCAATCATGAATGGTGATTATGTTACCTCCTTAGAAGAATTCTATACGACATGTATGGACTCTGTATGGTTAGCTATTAAGATTTCATGGAAAACGAATGACGACAGTAGGTCAGCGGTGGACCATAGTAATGCAGCAATGATTCTGCGAGTAAAGAGTCGATTACAACTGTGAGAGTTGTATTGGAATGGATGTTGAGATTGAGTACAACTAAACGGGTCGTGGTGATGTATAAGTTATTAATGATAGACTGACTAAGCCGAATATTTACCTATGATATATTTATTCCTTCTTATCGATAAAGAGTAGTATTACCCATACGAAGAAGGTTGTGGTATAGAAATGGATTCTAGTAACGATGAGGTCTAGAATGAAATTCCAGATTCGATTTTCGTTGTCGAGGGAGTTTCAAGGGTGATTGTGTATAAGCTCGAGCAAGAGTATGGGTCCAAAGAATGATGGACGGAATAGCAAAAAAATATTTAGGCATGTGAAATGCGATGCGATAATACTTGATATATATACACATATGTTTTGTTCTCCTATGACAAACCTCTATAGTTCAGAGGTAGGTTCCAAGCCAGATATTTTGTGGCAGTATATTTTTTTTTTCATATACACAATTCTCTTCAATTCGTTCTTTTCTCTTCTTTTCATTTCATATAAGCTGAGAAGAACAACCCTTCCAGAAGGGGAGGTATTGCCGAATGACTATCTATCTGTGTGATAGAAGCCTAGTAGGATACCACATGTTGTTTAATTACTTGTCAAGTACTAAAGGATGGCCACCTTCTGTACTAACTATGCGATATAACAAGTGTTCATGATCATAGTGATCTCTCAATAAATTCTTTTACTTCTATATGAAGGACCAAGCTTTCGAAGATGGAAGCAGCTAAAGGAAGTAGTATCAGTACGGTGGTATTCCGATTCTAACGCGTTCGTGATACTAAGGTTGACGTGGTTATTAAAAGGTTATAGAACGCTAACGAGCAAAAGTGTAACCAGTATAGTATTATGTACGGAAGATAGTAACGACTACGAACTGGAAAAGAATGGGTAGTGAGAAGCAAAAGCTATAATGCTAGAAGCTATGATGAGAGCCGATGTAATAAACTTGAAAGAATTTGGAATGATCACTTAATGCGGATTAAGTTATCTCACGATAATCGATCGTATGTCAGTATCGAGGTATCGCCTTATGAGATCCTTGAGGGAAGACAATGTCGATCTCCCTTATGTTAGGATGAAGTTGTAGAGCGCAAGATGTTCGGACCCGCAGTAGTCCAAAGGATCAAGAATATAATAGATCTAATCAGAGGACGGCTGGTAGTAGCCCAAGATGGACATAAGAAGTATGTTGATTTGACATGAAAGGACAAAGAATAGGAAGTAGGGGACCTAGTGTTGTTATAGGTATACCTTTGGAAAGGATGGATGTGGTTCGGAAATAAAGGAAAGCTAAGCCTACGAATTGTTGGACCCTTGGAGGTAGTAAGACGTATTGGGAAGTTAGCATATGAGCTAGCCCTACCCCCGAACATGTAGCAAGTTCATAACGTGTTCCACGTATCAATGTTAAGGAAGTGTAATTTGGATGTCAGATAAATAGGGGCATATGAGCGCATAGACATGCAACCCGACGTAACCTATATGGAGCAACCAGGAAGGGTTATGGATTGAAAAGGAGCAAGTGCTTACGAGAATGGTTATCAAACTAGTCAGAGTTGGTGGTAGAACCGCAATGTGGGAAAATTTACTCGAGAGTTAGAAAGTGCAATGCTAAGAGAGTATCCCTATTCATTTTCTATCTGATTCCGGGACGGAATCCTTTTAAGGAGGGGAGACTGTAATAACCCCAAATTTTGGAATTTTTGAAACCCTTATGAATAGTACTCTATATGATAAATAGGTGTATGTAAAGATCGTCAGAATCCAAATCCGAACACTTTGATTTTTCCCGAAAATCCACCAGATACCGAAAGAATTGAGTATAAGGTAACATGATTGAAAGGATTTAAATTCAAGGATTATAAGAGAGGATCATAAAAGGAATATAATGTATTGAGAAAGGTTAAGGGAAACGATAAAAGAGAACGAAAGTTAAGCGAACCGTATAACAAATCAGCGGTCATTAGCCAAGTAATTAGGGGTTAATCAAAGAGGTTAGTGGGTGATGATGTCATCATACCAATAAGAAGGAAACAAGTGTAAAAGGATGACATAATCAAGATGACCTAAGCATGACCAAGTAGATATTTTGAATTGGTGGAATATTAGCCAAGTGTTTTTAACCATGGTAAATTCTAAATATGGTTAATTAAAATAAAAGAGAAGCAACCAAGTAATTCACCACACAATTAGTCAAAGGGCAAAACAAGAAGCATTTCACTTTCTCCCCCTTGAAAGCTTGCTCTCGGCCAAAACCAGAGCAGCAACTTCAAACTGCCATATCTCCTTCAATACTCACTCAAATGATGTGTTCTATAGCTCGTTGGAAAGCTATTAATATGGCCTACAACTCTTGTTCAAAAGTATCTTCTAAATAAGCATGGTAAGACCCTCATATTTACAGTTCTTTCAATCTGACTTTTAGAAACTTCAAAACCTAACTTTGTGTTCTTGATTTCTTTGGAAAGATCAAGCTTGTAGGAGGCTCCCTAAGGTTTCCTAGCAACTTAACACCTCCAAAGGAAGGTATAAACTTCAAACCCTGGCTTTATTTTTATGATTCCATTAAGTTTTATTGAAGCATTGTTAGTATTAAGGCTTGATCTTTGATTATAAGTAGTTTTGGTGGATTTGTATTGGATTTGAATATTGGGTCTTTGATTGGTTGGATAAATTGGTAAAATTTGGAGTTGGGGACTGAGTTTTAGTATGATGGTTGAATATTGTTGTGTTGGTGGTTGTGAGTGAATTGATGAGAATTTAGAGTGATAATTAAATTGGAAATCGTGTAAACATAACCGTCATAATGCCCGATTTTCCTTAACTGTTCTGTTCTGAACTTTAGGACCCGTGAAGTCACTATAAGATTCTAACCTTTTCCATTTTTAGATAGTTCATGTTACGAGCTTCGTTTTGATATGTCGTTCGCCTAAATCCGAGTTACGAGCGATGAGAAACGACCGTTTTAAGTAACGGCGTTTCGCGAACGAACCATTACCCCTCGCCTTACTTTGAAACCTTGATTAAGGACTTTAAATGACTAATTGGGATATGAAACAATTATGTAAAGTGTATTAGGCAGTTGGTAAGGCACTCGCGAAAGAATCACCTTAAAACTCTTAATGGTTAATTTACAGTAAAACCTCTGTAAATTAATACTCGATTAATTAATAATCTCTCTAAATTAATAATTTTGTCCGGTCCCGACTTGGGCCAGTTCAAAAAATGATCAATTTCGATAAGATAATAAGATAATAATTTTTTTGAAAACCCTGTATAAAAATATGGTCCCAATAAAACTATAAATTAATAATTCCCTTATATTCATAAAAATATAGCTATTACATCTTTGTAAAATATGATTCAATTGTAGTTTGCTTTTTCATATAATTTAAATCAACATGAAGCTCATCCCTAATCTTCCTTATTGCATCCAAAAGCTCGGGTGTGGTGCTTTCATGTTGCATCAAAAAGTTATTAAGCATTTTTGATGCCTTGAGTGCTTCTTTACGTGTAACCGGCTCCAACGGTGTTGTATCGTCTTCAAGATCATCTTCAACACTATTTTCAAGGATGGTGTTTGCAATCTCTTCTATACTCTGGACCTCGGAACATGATTCATTTTCACCCAGATAATCTAAGAAGTTATTAACATCCATTTTATTACGATAACCTAGATCCTTAATCATCACCTCAAGTTCATGAATGTATTCTTCCGGAGTTGTATGTTCATTTAAATTGCTCGAAACTTCATCTATGGAATGAATTTTGCAATGTTAAAAGCACCTTGCTATTGACTCTTGTTTTACATTTGTCGTCCACGTCGCGACTGCATAATTGATAGCATCCAAAACATTAATCTTTCCTGGATCAGATTGTCCCAACTCATAACCTTCTAATAACCCACGATAAAATCTCCTGCGATAGTGCATCTTGAAAGCTCTTATAATTCCTGCATCACAAGGTTGGATTTTTGATTTCATGTTAGGTGGCAAGAAGTACAACTCAATATTTTGTAGTCCTTCAATATTTTTTGGATGTGCTGGACAGTTATCTACCACAAACAAAATTCTTCTGCCTTGTATTTGGCTATCAAACCAACGAATGTATTCATCAAAAAGTACACTAGTCATCCAAGCTCTTTTGTTTGCACGATAATGACAATTCAAGCTGCCCATGTTAACATTCTTGAAGCACCGTGGCTTTGCATACTTTCCAATAATCCATAAAGGAATTTTTCAGAGCCATCTTCATTGCAACATATAACAACCGTGAGTCTTTCTTTGTCTTGTTTTCTTCCTTCAAGTTGTTTCGTAGCAAGAGAGTGATCAGCTTGTAACCTATAAAACAAACCAGTTTCGTCCATGTTAAAAACATCTTTCATAGGGAACTGGTTTATTTTTTCCCTTATGGACTCCAGTTTCTTCTCCATGTCCTGTACATCAACAGAACCACTTTCTCCAAAGCGACGAAATGACTTAATACCATGTCTTAACTTGAATTTCTCAAGCCAACCTTGAGAAAAAGTGTGCTCCTGATCTTGTTGAGGGTATAAAATTTTCATGGTCTCTTTTGCCTTCTCTAAAATTAGCTCTCTTGTCATATTAACACGATCTTGGTACTGGAGAAACCATTCATAGAGAACCTTCTCCATATCTGGATATTTTGCTGGTTTATGTCGCTTAATATCTTTTCTTTTCTCCAAGTAATTAGCTGCAAGATAGTCTACTGACCTTTTCAGTGTATTTGATATTGTACCTTGACTAACTTTTAGATGAAACTTATTCTCGAGCCACAACTGGAGATCTTTTTGAGTGCATGATGAATTTTCTCTTTTATATTCACATAATGCTTTTCTTGCTTCATCCGTCATTGTTGATTTTGTAACACCTTTTAGATGAGAAGCCATTGTTTTGTTTGTATAATTTTTCCCCCAATCTAGTATATACAGTATATATAATATATTTTATGACTACACATACATTGAATACTTTCTATGTAAAATACAATGAATTAAATTAATTCATGTACTTTGAATTTTCCTAATATACATTGAATATTTTCTATGTAAAATACAATGAATTTAACTTATACACTACATGGACTTTGAATCTAATATATTGTACATTACATTGACTTTCTAAATTCATATACATTGAATTAATTGAATTAAGTATAAAATATAAATTGTACAATTCATTTTATTTAAATTTATGTGAATAAAAATTTAATCAAAAGTTAATTTTGTTTGCTACCGAAAATTCTCTATAAATTAATAATTATTAATTTATCGATTAATTAATACCTCTCTAAATTAATAGAATTCTCCGGTCCCAACTATATTAATTTATAGAGGTTTTACTGTATTAAAAATGGTGGAGCCGAGGGTACTCGAACGACTTAGGTGATTCGTTAAGCGTAGGAGTGACGATAAGCGAACGTTAGGGTTCAATTGGTTAAAGTCTAGTTTCTTAAGCGACCGGGGTTTAATTCCGACTTATGTTGTTGTTCATAGGTTATCGGACCCACTCTAAGCTTAAGTCTATCCGGGAGCACTCAGGCAAGTTTTCTACCCGTTATACTGTTGTTGTGATGTATACATATATATATGCATTATCTTGTGATAGATGCGTGATGGTTAATTAGCAAATTCTTGTGATATATTGTAGCATGTGATATGGTATATATGCATGCCAGTTTCGTATTCTTGATACATATATCTGTTGATTCAATTGATAATACGTATGCTAGATATAAGCGGTAATTTGCATATACCCTTAGTATAGGGGACCCAAAGGTGAACATTTTTCTAAAACCGGGAATCGATATTCCCGAGTATAATATATATATATATATATATATTGATATATATATATATATATGAATAGTTTTCAAAACTATTATTCGGATAAGGTTTATTCGATAACTTTATTTTATTAATGAATATTATTTTGAATATTCATTCGAGGGCTTATGACTCCGTTTATTTTATAAATGAATATTATTTTGAATATTCATTCGAGGGCTTATGACCCCGTTTATTTTATTAATGAATATTATTTTGAATATTTATTCGAGAGCTTATGACTCCGTTTATTTTATTAATGAATATTATTTTGAATATTTATTCGAGAGCTTATGACTCCGTTTATTTTATTATTGAATATTATTTTGAATATTCATTCGAGGGCCTATGTCCCCTTTTATTTTATTAATGAATATTATTTTGAATATTCATTCGAGGACTTATGACTCCGATTAATTACTAATTATTATTCTTTATTTTATTAAGGAATAATGTGTCGATCATCAAACTCACTTTTGATTATTCAAATAAAGATAGTACTTTCGTATAAGTATATCTTTGGTTATTTAATATTCATTGCAAGTATAAGTTTTAAAACTTCTACTTCAATTATTTTTATAAAGATTATTCTTTATGAGAATATTATTTAAATAATAATATTCAGATATTTCTTAATATATTGGGACTGATTTATTTTATTAAATCGGCATCACTCCAAACATTCTTAAAAATGTTTTGCGAGTCTTCAAAATGATTTTAAAAGTTAGAGCGGATCCCAAAACTCATTTTTATATTTAAGATCCTCCTTTCGAAGAGGATTTAAATACTCGCTCAAAACCTGAGGGATCCGGCTCTGTGGTTTATTGTATATTCGCAACAAGGTTGTTATTTTGATAAAAGAATTTTTGATTACTTACCCAACACTCGGGAAGTAAAATTCTTGGAACAAGTTAATCCATTAACAGGCATCTCCTGGGAAATATCGGTGAGTTCTCCTTTCCAACTAGATACGACTTCTTGGTGGAGCCGTATCAACAAGTTTCTACTTGGGGAAAGGGGGAACGAGCTTTACGTTTCAGAGTCATGGATTTCATCTGAACTAGGAGTGGCGTAAGTGGTCGAGTGGCGCCGGCCCAGCCTTATTATATTGGCCCAAATGGCCCGGAAGTTCCGCTAAGACGGTTCATTCCTTAGGAGTCCAGTGTTCGGTTGACAAGTAAATCTGACAGGTTCTCCTCTACATGTAGAAAATGGTGGGGTTGCACTACTACAACTGATCATCGTAAGTGGTCTTCCTGGCGCGGCAAACTCCCGTAATGAGTTCATCATCCAATTGGATATTTCTGTAACACTACCCAGAGCACTTCGATAGAAAGGCTACGGTTGGGCGATTGTTGAGTGTTGGCAGGGTCAAGTTTTCAAAATGATGTTTGCATCAAATGAAGTATCTCGTAACTTCATTTTATTTTGATGATATTTTAAAGATTGATTCTATACAAGTTTTGTCTTGTAGCTTAATCTATGGGATGAACTATTTATACATTGAACGGTGGTAGTTCAAGTAGTATTCGGAAAAGATATAAGTATATTGGAGAATCTTGTAACTTCATCTTTTAAACTTATATCTAGTTAATGATTGTCTTATGAATGACAAAGGTTTCAGAAAAACGTTGAGACAAGGGTAGATATATGAGATCACCTTGCAACGATATTTTAATACTGTTATAAACTGGAACTCTGTGGATGTTATACATGTCAGAGGATTTCAAATATTGTGAAAAGTATATATATGTATATATATACTGAATATTTTGTGACTTGGTCGCGTTAAGATATCAGCTTGGTTCATTTCTTTTGACCAAGACTTTCATGAGTACTATGAGAATGCTCATATATTGTTAATCATTATACATATTATTTTGGTGGGCTTGTTGCTCACCCTTGCTTTCTTCTTTCATCACACAACAACAGATAGAAAAGATGAACAAGACCAAGCTTCCAATTCGCAAGCGGTTAGAAAACATTCCGCAGTTTTCTGGAAGCGTTGATGCCGCCGTAGCTGAGGTAGGAGCTACCAATAGGCTTGGTTTTCAACTATTGATGAACCAGACTTATGTATAATATGAATTGTAATAATGACAAAGAAATGTAAATTTATTCAGAACCTTCTTGAGGTGTAATGGCTTATTATGTGGAATAAAATGACTTGTGTTATTTTTTTAGTATTCATCTCTGAGACTATAACTTGTGGAGTGTGTATATTGTGGGGTCACAGTACGGAGTAGTTGATTATTTATTTAGATTGGGTGTTATTAAGGGAAATGGAACTCGTGACAACCCGAATCCCCGACCCCGGATTTGGGGGTGTTACAGCAGAGTTACTTGCCTCAAATAGCTTTCCTGTTTGACGGTATATGAGCTACTGACACCTAAGATATCCTTCCCTTTACTTGCCTGAATGCCTCAACTAACCGAATATACAATCCAAAACAGAATCCCTAATTAGCAACTTAATCCACTCTCGATGTTTCTCAGAACGTCTGACTATTACCCCAGATCACGATATCACTTAACTTATATACTCGAGTATAATCACGTAACACATAATATGATATATCCATATACCCTTAATATCATAACTATACTTAACACTTATCAATTAATCATCGATTCGAATATTGCGACACGAAAACACTTTATCTCCTTTTTGCTTATCATAATTCGACCCAAAACAAATTATACCAAGTAAGTCCTTTTGGATAATTGTAATAACCCCAATTTTGGAAATTTTTGAAACCCTTATGAATAGTGATTTTGCAGATTATGCTGAATAAGAAAACTTTTCATGCCACACTATGTAGGGGTTCTGTTATTGATATTCTGAGATTTTATTAGTACTCTATATGGTATATAAGTGTATGTAAAGATCGTCAGAATCCAATTCTGAACACTTTGATTTTTCCCGAAAATCCACCAGATATCGAAAGAATTGAGTATAAGGTAACAGGATAAAAAGGATTTAAATTCAAGGATTTTAATAGAGGATCATAAAAGGAATATAATGTATTGAGAAAGGTTAAAGGGAACCCAAGTAATAAGATCCCGGGTATGATCCCTCAAACGATAAACGAGAACGAAAGTTAAGCGAACCGTATAACAGATCAGCGGTCATTAGGCAAGCAATTAGGAGTTAATCAAGGGGTTAGTGGATGATGGTGTCATCACACCAACAAGAAGAAGACAAGTGTGGAAGATGACATAAGCATGGTGACTTAAGCATGACAAAAGGGAGGGATTGGTTGGTTGATTGTGGACCATTCATTCTTTACCATGGTAAAAAGTTAATTAAACAAACAAGGTGGATCAACCAAGCCAAAAACAAATCATAACAACAACAAAAAATACAAAACACTCCATTTCTTCAAGGAAGCTCTCAGCTTCTTTTATCAAAAATGAAGATCCAAGCTCCACCACTTACTATTTTGGCAAGGTATTTATCTAAGCTTCCCCATGGATAGTTACATACTTCCTATAAGTTTAAGCTTCTAATTCCAAGCCAATCTTTTTTAATAAATCAAGGAAGAAGATGGTGAATAGTAACTTTCAAAAAATAACTTTAGTTTTCTTGAATTTTTATGAAAGTTTAAGGTTATACAAGCAAGGATCAAGGTTCTTTTAGGCATTCAAAGCATTTGTGTTGTGTTAAGAAGCTTCAAAAAGGTATAAACTCCAAACCCTAGCTTTTAGTTTTGAGTATTTAGGAATGGTTATGATTGATATAGGATATGTGAAGCATGATGCTTGTTTGTTTAAAGTTTGGTTGAGTTGTAGAGGATAGTTGGTTTTGTAATGTTTTGGAGTTGTAATTCTTGGAGTATTGATTAATGAACTTAAGTATAGCTTAAATTCAAGTTTAAGAATAAGTATAAATTGTTAATGTTGAGTTGATTGGGACTGTTATGATGTAGTATGGATAGAGTTTTGATTGGGTTGTGAATTGGGATTGATTGGTGGTTGTTTTGGAATGGTTTAAATTTGGGAAATCGCGTAAACATAGCCGTCGTAATATCCGATTTACTTTAGGCTGTTTTTGTTCTTAACATTAGGACCCGTAAACTCACTGCTAGGTTTTGACCATTGCCATGATTAGATAGTTCATGTTACGAGCTTCATTTTGATATGTAGTTCGTTTGATTCCGATGTACGGTTTAGGAGAAACGACCGTTTTAAGTAACGGTGTTTCGCGACCGAACCATTACCACTCACCTTACTTTGAAACATAGTTTAAAGACCTTAAAAACTAAATGGGAGTATGAATCATTTATTTAAAGTGTATTAGGCAGTTGGTAAGACACTCGCGAAAGAATCGCCTTAAAACCCTTAATGGTTAATTTATTAAAAATGGTGGAGCCGAGGATACTCGAGCGACTTAAGTAAATCGTTAAGCGCGAAAGCGAACGTTAGGACTCTAAATGGTTAAAGTCTAGTTTCTTAAGCGACCGGGGTTTAATTTCGACTTATGTTGTTGTTCATAGGTTATCGGACCCACTCTAAGCTTAAGCCCATCCGGGAGCACTCAGGCAAGTTTTCTACCCGTTATACTGTTGTTGTGATGTAAATATATGTATATGCATTATCTTGTGATAAGTGCATGATTGTTATTAGCAAATTCTCGCGATATATTGGAGCATATGATATGGTATATATGCATGCCTGTTTCATATTCTTGACTTATATATCTGTTGGTTCAAATGCTTATTAGTTGCATAATACCTATGCTAGAGATAAGCAGTAGTTGCGTATACCCTGAGTATAGGGGACCTAAAGGTGAACCCTTTTCTAAAACCGGGAGTAGATATTCCCGAGTATATGATATATATATATACTTATATATATATATATTGATATGGTTTTAAAAAACTATTAATCGAATAAGGTTTATTCGATAACTTCATATTATTTAATGAATATTACTTGAATATTCATTCGAGGATTTATGACTCCTTTATATTATTTAATGAATATTACTTGAATATTCATTCGAGGACTTATGACTCACTTTATATTATTTATTGAATATTATTTGAATATTCAGTTGAGGACCTATGACTCTGATTATTTACTGAAATATATTCTTTATTTTATTAAAGAATAAGGTGTCGATAATCAAACTTATTTTTGATTATTCAAATAAAGATAGTACTTTCGTATAAGTATATCTTTGGTTATTTAATACTCATTTCAAGTATAAGTTTTACAACTTCTACTTCAAGTTATTTATATAGAGATTATCCTTATGGGAATATTATTTAATAATATTCAGATATTTTCTAATATATCGGGACTGATTTACTTTATTAAATCGGCATTACTCCAAACATTCTTAAAAATGTTTTCGAGTCTTCAAAATGAATTTAAAAGGTAGAGCGGATCCCAAAACTTGTTTTCAAATTCAAGATCTTCCATTTTAAGGGGACTTGAATACTCGCTCAAAAATCTAAGGGATCCGGCTCTGTAGTGTATTTTATATTCGCAACAAGGTTGCTGTTTTGATGAATGAATTGATTACTTGCCCAATGTTCGGGAAGTAAGCCCATCTAATTGAGTCGGCATAAGCGACAGGCCGGGGTACGGTCTATCAAAGTGTAAGTGGCTGGGTGGCAGTTCATCAACGCGTAAGAGGCCGGGTGGCGGTCCAGCATAAGGTCCTAATACGACCAGGGTGATGACCTGTGGGGGATTCATCCATCTACTAGTAGAAAAGGTTACTTATTGGTATCTTTGCCTGATCAGCAAGATATCGGGTTTATGCCAAAATTCTTTTCTTTCCAAAATTCATTGGATATTGCAACTCTGTTCATACTTTACATGATAGAGGTTTTCAGGAAATGTATGAGAGATATATATATGGATATATATATATATATATATATCGGTACTTAATGAAGTATCTCGTAACTTCATTTCATTCAATAAGATTTCAAAGATTGAATCTATTCAAGTCTTATCTTGTATTATCATCTATGTGATGAACTTTTGAAACTAATTATAACTTGAACGGTGGTAGTTCAAGTAGTATTTGGAAAAGATATAAGTCTATTGGAGTATCTTGTAACTTCATCTTTTAAACTTATATCTAGTAAATGATTATCTTATGTATGTCAAAGATTTTCAGAAAAACGTTGAGACAAGGTTAGATATATGAGATCACCTTGCAACGATAGTTTTTTACAGTTATAAATTGGAACTCTGTGTATATTATGCATGGAAGAGGACTTCCAAGATTTTGAAAAGTATATATGTATATATACTGAATATTTTGCGACTTCATCGCATTAAGATATCAAACTTGGTTCATTTCTTTTGACCAAGACTTTCATGAGTACTATGAGAAGGCTCATATATTGTTAATCATTATACATATTATTTTGGTGGGCTTGCTGCTCACCCTTGCTTTCTTCTTTCATCACACAACAACAGATAGAAAAGATGAACAGGACCAAGCTCCCAATTCGCGAGCGGATAGGAAACATTCCGCAGGTTCCTATAGGCATTGATGTCGCTGTAGCTGAGGTAGGAACTACCAATAGGCTAGACTTCAACTTTTGATGTACCAGATTTATGTATATTTATGAATTGTAATAATGGCAAAGAAATGTAAATTTATTCAGAAACCCTTTTTAAGGTGTATTGGCAGATAATTGTGGAATAAAATGACTTGTGATCATTTTTGGATATTCATCTCTGAGACTATAACTTGTGGTGTGTGTGTTTATTGTGGGTTCACAGTACAGAGTAGTTGATTATTTATTAAGATTGGGTGTTATTAAGGGAAATGGAACTCGTGACAACCCGGATCCCCGACTCCGGATTTGGGGGTGTTACAGAA
The DNA here is from genome assembly GCF_009905375.1 of Apium graveolens. Lineage (NCBI taxonomy): Eukaryota > Viridiplantae > Streptophyta > Magnoliopsida > Apiales > Apiaceae > Apium > Apium graveolens. The sequence continues at coordinate 221,636,125 of NC_133654.1, forward strand.
GTGGTATCAGAGCTAAGCGTTATAAACCTCAGAGATGATGTCACGTTAAGATAATAAGTTCACTAAGATAATAAGAACTCTTGCCAAGTTCATAGTCGGGCTACCTAACGTAGTACTGACAGTTAAAACCCTTATGGGAACCCTTATAAATATCGTGATAGAAGCGTAGTTCGTTATCGTAGATGGTAGCGGGACTCCGAACCCTGAGGTTGAGGAGCAACAGCGCGATGATGTTTTATTACTAATTGGAGATCGGATTGTGGATCCGATAGAGCGTCCTAACGCAGGACCGGATGATGTTCATATTGAGGATGTAGTGGTTGAGGATGTTGTCCTAGATGGGATTGTTGCTGAGGAGGATCTCGTGGAGGATCCTAACAAGAATGAATAAAGGACCATTGAGGAATTAATGACCATGGTTAGGGAAACTACCAGAGGTAGGATTGGCCGGTCACTACCGGAGGTTCGTTCAAGTTTGTAAAGATAGTAGCCCCTTTAACGCGGTTTACTCGTAAGACTGAGAAGTTTGAATGGACAGAGAAATACGAGAAAAGCTTTTAACAACTGAAGCAAAGGTTGGTGACGGCCACTATGTTGGCATTGTCGGATGGAAAAAGGAGATTTTGTGATTTGTATTTACGCTTCGCATAAGGAATTAGGGTGCTCTTATACAGCACAATAAGGTACTCGCGTATGCGTCAAGAAAATTAAGGGAATATAAAATTCGATATCCCCACCCATGAGCTTGGGCCCGTGGCAATAGTTTTGCCCTAAAGATTGGAGGCACTACTTGTATGGAGAGAAGTGCGAGATTTACCTAAGCCATAAGTGCTCTAGTACATTTTCACGTAGAAAGAGCTCAACATGCGCCAAATGAGGTGGTTAGAGCTAATCAAGAATTATGATTGGGAGATTCTTTATCATTCAGGGAAAGCCAATGTGGTGGCTGATGCCCTTAGTAAAAAGGAGAGACTCAAGATAATAATGTCTTTGGGAGAGTTTATAAGAGATTTTGAGAAAATGGAAATAGAAGTGAAGGTAACCGGAGCCGGTACCGAAAAGCTGTTTGAGATTGCAATACAGACCGAATTTTTGGAAAAGATCATATTTTGCCAGAAAAAGTGATGAATGAAGGCAGAGAGCCAACAAATAGATATGAGATTAATACCAAGAAAGATGATAAGGGAATAATGAGGTATTCCTATAGAATTTGGGTTCCAAATGTTCAAGAGCTTAAAGATGAGATCTTAGATGAAAGTCATAGTTCAAGGAATAAGATTAAGGGCAAACCCTGAATGTGATAGTCAGGGAGGACGCCATCAAGATAGAAGGAACCCATAACGTAATGAAGTGGAAAATGAGGATTTTAACGTATAAGATAACCCCAAGTATGGGAGAAGGATGAAACATTTCATACTAAGGAAACAGAAAGTCGAGTAAGGAAAGGAGACCCGAGACGGTACTCCTATACGGCAATTCATGGACCTGTCTAAAAAGGACTTAGACTATTATCCCCAACCACCACCCTGAGGAAACAATACGGTGAGAAATTCTTTCAGGACCTTTAAGTCGCTAAGCCCTTAGAGTTCCAAGGAACAAGCTGACCCAGTCGAGGCAAGAGCCTGACTAAAGGAAATATAGGAATCATTTGAAATTCTAAATGATTGACGTATCACAAAAGACTGTTTTGTCACTTACCCTCCTAAGAGAGAGGCCACCCGCTGGTGAAAGGCCAAAGAAGGCACGGAGCAAGAGATTATAATAAATTAATTAAAGTTCAGTCAATTGTTTTCGGGAAAGTAATTTCCAAGGTTATGGAGATAGTGTAAAAGCTTTAGAGCCAGAACAAAGGCAGACGAGTATAATGAATTATGAATCTAAGATTGTAAAAGTTGTAAAGATTCGTTCGGAGGACAAGAATCCCAGAACGACGTGATGTTTGAAGTAAATAATTAGTAGGTTCACGAAATGATTGTAATAGAAAGGATTATAAAGGCAATAGAGTTTGAGGAATGATAAGGGAGTTGGGTATGAGGAAACCCTAAAGACTCGTAGCAATAGAAGTAGAAAAGTATGTACTCGTCAGGATGAGAGTGATTCACCATGAGTTAAAGCTGATGGATTGAAGGAATAAGAGATACATATATTTATCCCCTATAAGTTGGGAGGATTCGAGGAAACCCGAAGATAGTTCGAAGGATAAATAATGAGACGCGGATAGACTGAGGAGACAAGGAAGTAAGAAATTAGGAAAATTGGATGAAATAAGTGACCTTCAAGAATGTGAAGTGTAAGACTGGTGGCTTGATACCCAGAAAGGGAGACGCCAGGTATGAAAGATATCCCAATATTGAGATGACTGTTGAGATAAACAACAAAAGTAAATGAGGATTTATTAAGAAGAAGTTCACGTTGAACACGACCAATATCTTCCAGAACATCCTTATTATCGTTACCAAATCAGGCAAGAAAAGTAGATAACCGTAGTTATCTTTTGGAGGCCATATTGATTGACCTCATTTGGAATACAGATGTTATTGTGAAATTAGGCATATACTATCGAGGTGGGAAGGATTGAATAAGGCACCCTTATCAGGGATATATGACTTGATTTATCCATGAAAGGATGCATGTACCTTTTTAAAGGTGGAATTAAAGATAGAACATCGGTAACTTAAAATGAATCCTAGGGGAATGCATAAAGGTTGGCATTTCACCCTTAATAGGGATAGTATGAGTTTTGACAGTATGAATTGGAAAGGATTAAGGTAATAACAACCTGTAAGAATCAGTGGAGAAATTTTTCAGAAGTACATAGACAATTGTTCCAGTATTAGTAAATGGTATTTTGATATGCCCTGTATCTAGGGGATACAGGAGGAACGATTTAAAGATAACCTTATAGGTTTTACAAGGAGAAAGGTAATATTCAAAATTCTCAAGAATAGAAATGTTGATAAAGGAAATATGACGTAATTATAACGATGCCAAGTGGGGCATGTGTTAAACCACGAGAAAGTATGGATCGAACCAGTAAAGATCGAAATTGTTCAGGGCAATTAGGACCTAAGATAAAAGATGTCCTAAGTATGATCGAGAGTCAGTCGTGACAATGATTAACCTCTAAAGACTGAGGCAATAACTTATGGAAAAATGGTGATATTTTTTTTTACTCATCAGATTTTAAGGAAAATATCTTCACATAAGCAGTGATTGAAATGAGGTTGAAAATTTATTTGGAGGTGGTTAAAATGACATTGACTATAAGGAAATTTTACTATCAGGAAAGGCCAAAGAGGTGGCCGACACTTTAAAGGTAAGAGGATAATTATAGGCGCTTGTGCCAAAGGAATACAGTGATGATGGTTAAAGCTGAAGGTTGTATTATGGTTTGGAAGATTGACATTCCTTCTGATGACTGTGCAATACCCAACCGTAATAGTAGTTGGTAAAGGTTTAATTCGTGTAATCGCCATGAGCGGGCTATCTATCTCAGAAGATACTATCTTGAGATAAGCCAGGACCATGTTTCAAAAAGGACTAGACGAACCCTTGAGTTAAGTCTTCTATTTAAGGTATACGATTAAGAATGGTATTAACCTGCTATCGGTGCTTTGATTGAAACTCTTCTGCAATTTTATATGCTTCATGTCATGAAAGTACGTCAGAGTTTGGAGTGTTCTTCATGAATTATGATTGGTGGTTATGTTAACTCCTTAGAAGTATTCTATACGACATGTATGGACTCCGTATGGTTAGATATTAAGATTTCATGGAAAGTGAATGACGAATGAGCTGATTACAACCATGAGAGTTGTATTGGAATGGATGTTGAGATTGAATACCACTAATCGGGTCGTGGTAGTGTATAAGTTATCATTGATAGACTAATTAAGTAGAGTATCTACCTATTGAATATTTATTCCTTCTTATCAATAGAGAGTCGTATTACTATACGAGGAAGGTTGCGATGCAAGCATAGAATTCTAGTAACAATGATGTCTAGAATGAGATCCCAGATTCGATTTTCGATATCGAGAGAGTTTCAAAGGTGATTGTGTATAAGCTCGAGGAAGAGCAAGGGTCCATAGAATGATGGACGGAATAGCAAAAATATTTAAGCATGTGAAATGCGATGCGATAATACTTGATATATATACACATATGTTTTGTTCTCCTATGACAAACCTCTATAGTTCAGAGGTAGGTTCCAAGCCAGATATTTTGTGGCAGTATATTTTTTTTCATATATACAATTCTCTTCAATTCGTTCTTTTCTCTTCTTTTCATTTCATATAAACTGAGAAGAACAACCCTTCCAGAAGGGGAGGTATTGCCGAATGACTATCTATCTGTGTGATAGGAATCGAGTAGGATACCAGCTATTATTTAATTGCTTGTCAAGTACTAAAGGCTGGCCACCTTCTGTACTAACTATGCGATATAACAAGTGTTCATGATCATAGTGATCTCTCAATAAATTCTTTTACTTCTATATGAAGGACCAAGCTTTCGAAGATGGAAGTAGCTAAAGGAAGTAGTATCGGTACGGTGGTATTCCGATTCTAACGCGTTCGTGATACTAAGGTTGACGTGGTTATTAAAAGGTTATAGAACGCTAACGAGCAAAAGTGTAACCAGTATAGTATTATGTACGGAAGATAGTAATGACTACAAAATGGAAAAGAATGGGTATTGAGAAGCAAAAGCCATAGTGCTAAAAGCTATGATGAGAGTCTGTGCAATAGACTTGAAAGAAATTGGAATGATCACTTAACACGGATTGAGTTTTCTTACGATAATAGATCAAATGTCAGTATTGAGATATCGCCTTATGAGATCTTTGAGGGAAGACAATGTCGATCTCCCTTATGTTAGGATGAAGTTGTAGAGCGCAAGATGCTCGGACCAGCAGTGGTCCAAAGGACCAAGGATATGATAGATCTAATCAGAGGACGGCTGGTAGTAGCCCAAGATGGACATGATAAATATGTTGATTTGACACGAAAGGACAAGGAATAGGAAGTAGGGGACCTAGTGCTGTTATAGGTATTCCCTTGGAAAATATGGATGAGGTTCGGAAAGAAAGGAAAGCTAGGCCCACGAATTGTTGGACCCTTGGATATATTAAGACGTATTGGGAAGTTAGCATACAAGCTAGCCCTACCCCCGAACCTGTAGCAAGTTCATAACATGTTCCACGTATCAATGTTAAGGAAGTGTAATTCGGATGCCAGATAAATAGGGGCATATGAGTGCTTAGACATGCAACCAGACGTAACCTATATGGAGCAACCAGGAAGGGTTATAGATTGAAAAGGAACAAGTGCTTAGGAGAAGGGTTATCAAACTAGACAGAGTTTGATGGTAGAACCACAATGTGGGAAAATTTACTTGAGAGTTAGAAAGTGCAATGCTAGAAAAGTACCCCCATTTGTTTTCTATCTGATTCCGGGACGGAATCCTTTTAAGGAGGGGAGACTGTAATAACCCCAATTTTGGAAATTTTTGAAACCCTTATGAATAGTGATTTTGCAGATTATGCTAAATAAGAAAACTTTTCATGCCACACTATGTAGGGGTTCTGTTATTGATATTCTGAGATTTTATTAGTACTCTATACGGTATATAAGTGTATGTAAAGATCGTCAGAATCCAATTCCGAACACTTTGATTTTTCCCGAAAATCCACCAGATATCGAAAGAATTAAGTATAAGGTAACAGGATAAAAAGGATTTAAATTCAAGGATTTTAATAGAGGATCATAAAAGGAATATAATGTATTGAGAAAGGTTAAAGGGAACCCAAGTAATAAGATCCCGGGTATGATCCCTCAAATGATAAACGAGAACGAAAGTTAAGCGAACCGTATAACAGATCAGCGGTCATTAGGCAAGCAATTAGGAGTTAATCAAGGGGTTAGTGGATGATGATGTCATCACACCAACAAGAAAAAGACAAGTGTGGAAAATGACATAAGCATGGTGACTTAAGCATGACAAACAGGAGGGATTGGTTGGTTGATTGTGGACCATTCATTCTTTACCATGGTAAAAAGTTAATTAAACAAATAAGGTGGATCAACCAAGCCAAAAACAAATCATAAAAACAAAAAAAAAACACAAAACACTCCATTTCTTCAAGGAAGCTCTCAACTTCTTTTATCAAAAATGAAGATCCAAGCTCCACCACTTACTATTTGGCAAGGTATTTATCTAAGCTTCCCCATGGATAGTTACATACTTCCTATAAGTTTAAGCTTCTAATTCCAAGCCAATCTTTTTTAATAAATCAAGGAAGAAGATGGTGAATAGTAACTTTCAAAAAATAACTTTAGTTTTCTTGAATTTTTATGAAAGTTTAAGGTTATACAAGCAAGGATCAAGGTTCTTTTAGGCATTCAAACCATTTGTGTTGTGTTAAGAAGCTTCAAGAAGGTATAAACTCCAAACCCTAGCTTTTATTTTTGAGTATTTAGGAATGGTTATGATTGATATAGGATATGTGAAGCATGATGCTTGTTTGTTTAAAGTTTGGTTGAGTTGTAGAGGATAGTTGGTTTTGTAATGTTTTGGAGTTGTAATTCTTGGAGTATTGATTAATGAACTTAAGTATAGCTTAAATTCAAGTTTAAGAATAAGTATAAATTGTTAATGTTGAGTTGATTGGGGATGTTATGATGTAGTATGGATGGAGTTTTGATTGGGTTGTGAATTGGGATTGATTGGTGGTTGTTTTGGAATGGTTTAAATTTGGGAAATCGCGTAAACATAGCCGTCGTAAGGTCCGATTTACTTTAGGCTGTTTTTGTTCTTAACATTAGGACCCGTTAACTCACTTCTAGGTTTCGACCATTTCCATGATTAGATAGTTCATGTTACGAGCTTCGTTTTGATATGTAGTTCATTTGATTCCGATGTACAGTTTAGGAGAAACGATCGTTTTAAGTAACGGTGTTTCGCGACCGAACCATTACCACTCGCCTTACTTTGAAACATAGGTTAAAGACCTTAAATGACTAAATGGGAGTATGAATCATTTATTTAAAGTGTATTAGGCAGTTGGTAAGACCCTCGCGAAAGAATCGCCTTAAAACCCTTAATGGTTAATTTATTAAAAATGGTGGAGCCGAGGATACTCGAGCGACTTAAGTAAATCGTTAAGCGCGAAAGCGAACGTTAGGACTCTAAATGGTTAAAGTCTAGTTTCTTAAGCGACCGGGGTTTAATTCCGACTTATGTTGTTGTTCATAGGTTATCGGACCCACTCTAAGCTTAAGCCCATCCGGGAGCACTCAGGCAAGTTTTCTACCCGTTATACTGTTGTTGTGATGTAAATATATGCATATGCATTATCTTGTGATAACTGCATGATTGTTATTAGCAAATTCTCGTGATATATTGGACCATGTGATATGGTATATATGCATGCCTGTTTCGTATTCTTGACTTATATATCTCTTGGTTCAAATGCTTATTAGTTGCATAATACCTATGCTAGAGATAAGCAGTAGTTGCGTATACCCTGAGTATAGGGGACCCAAAGGTGAACCCTTTTCTAAAACCGGGAGTAGATGTTCCCGAGTATATGATATATATATACTTATATATATATATATATATATTGATATGGTTTTTAAAAACTATTAATCGGATAAGGTTTATTCGATAACTTCATATTATTTAATGAATATTACTTGAATATTCATTCGAGGATTTATGACTCCTTTATATTATTTAATGAATATTACTTGAATATTCATTCGAGGACGTATGACTCACTTTATATTATTTATTGAATATTATTTGAATATTCATTTGAGGACCTATGACTCCGATTATTTACTGAAATATATTCTTTATTTTATTAAAGAATAAGGTATCGATAATCAAACTTATTTTTGATTATTCAAATAAAGATAGTACTTTCGTATAAGTATATCTTTGGTTATTTAATACTCATTTCAAGTATAAGCTTTACAATTTCTACTTCAAGTTATTTAATAGAGATTATCCTTATGGGAATATTATTTAATAATATTCAGATATTTTCTAATATATCGGGACTGATTTACTTTATTAAATCAGCATTACTCCAAACATTCTTAAAAATGTTTTCGAGTCTTCAAAATGAATTTAAAAGGTAGAGCGGATCCCAAAACTTGTTTTCAAATTCAAGATCTTCCATTTTAAGGGGACTTGAATACTCGCTCAAAAATCTAAGGGATCCGGCTCTGTGGTGTATTTTATATTCGCAACAAGGTTGCTGTTTTGATGAATGAATTGATTACTTGCCCAATATTCGGGAAGTAAGCCCATCTAATTGAGTCGGCATAAGCGACAGGCCGGGGTACGGTCTATCAAAGTGTAAGTGGCTGGGTGGCAGTCCATCAACGCGTAAGTGGCCGGGTGGCGGTCCAGCATAAGGTCCTAATACGACCAGGGTGATGACCGGTGGGGGATTCATCCATCTACTAGTAGAAAAGGTTACTTATTGGTATCTTTGCCTGATCATCAAGATATCGGGTTTATGCCAAAATTCTTTTCTTTCCAAAATTCATTGGATATTGCAACTCTGTTCATACTTTACATGACAGAGGTTTTCAGGAAATGTATGAGATATATATATATATATATGGATATATATATATATATATATCGGGACTTAATGAAGTATCTCGTAACTTCATTTCATTCAATAAGATTTCAAAAATTGAATATATTCAAGTCTTATCTTGTATTCTCATCTATGTGATGAACTTTTGAAACTAATTATAACTTGAACAGTGGTAGTTCAAGTAGTATTTGGAAAAGATATAAGTATATTGGAGTATCTTGTAACTTCATCTTTTAAACTTATATCTAGTAAATGATTATCTTATGTATGTCAAAGATTTTCAGAAAAACGTTGAGACAAGGTTAGATATATGAGATCACCTTGCAACGATAGTTTTATACAGTTATAAACTGGAACTCTGTGTATATTATGCATGGAAGAGGACTTCCAAGATTTTGAAAAGTATATATGTATATATACTGAATATTTTGCGACTTCATCGCATTAAGATATCAAACTTGGTTCATTTCTTTTGACCAAGACTTTCATGAGTACTATGAGAAGGCTCATATATTGTTAATCATTATACATATTATTTTAGTGGGCTTGCTGCTCACCCTTGCTTTCTTCTTTCATCACACAACAACAGATAGAAAAGATGAACAGGACCAAGCTCCCAATTCGCGAGCGGATAGGAAACGTTCCGCAGTTTCCTATAGGCATTGATGTCGCTGTAGCTGAGGTAGGAACTACCAATAGGCTAGGCTTCAACTTTTGATGTACCAGATTTATGTATATTTATGAATTGTAATAATGGCAAAGAAATGTAAATTTATTCAGAAACCCTTTTTAAAGTGTATTGGCAGATAATTGTGGAATAAAATGACTTGTGATTATTTTTGAATATTCATCTCTGAGACTATAACTTGTGGTGTGTGTGTTTATTGTGGGGTCACAGTACAGAGTAGTTGATTATTTATTAAGATTGGGTGTTATTAAGGGAAATGGAACTCGTTACAACCCGGATCCCCGACCCCGGATTTGGGGGTGTTACAATAATCGACATGCAAGTAACAAAACCAACATGCAACTTCAAGAATCATATATCACTTAACAACAATCATCATGCAAGTTCAAGAATCAAGCATAAACTTTAGTTCAAGCTAAGAACCACTCATTCGAATCATTTTCTTCAAAAACCGAACCTCACCATCCAAATTTCGAACCAAAAGTCCTTTGAAACTCAAATCAAAAATCAAATCCCATTTTAAACATACCAAATTTATTACTCTAAACCTCTCTTTACACAATTAACTATTTAACTCTTTATAATATTAAATTTATCACATGCGATCACAAAAACTTGACATGCATATAACATTTAACCCAAAAATCAATCGAATAAATCACGCAATCGAATTAACACCATAATTCGAAACAAAACTATGAACAACCATCGTATAAATCGATTACAACAAGTATTTCAACCTAATTTCTTTTAAAATCAAGAACAACATTCGAAATTTTCAAAAACCATAACATGCAACACTCGAAATGAATATTTTTGAATTAATAGAGCTCAATCAAGCATCATAGCTCACCACCGACTCACCAGAGTTCATCACCGGTAGCAGTGCCTTCTCGGTGGTGCCCCCATTTGAGGGTGTCCAACCAAAAACCACTAATTTCAACAATTAGCGAAGATAACTAGCATGCACATCACAATCATCATTTTCTTGAAAAGAATCAAACTCAAAAAAAAACTTAAGGTTAAGAACCGAATGGTTCTTGATGAAAACCGAGCAACACACCGCACACAACACACACACATGCAAGCATCTTTATGCATAAATAGAGTACAACGAACTCAAATCTTGGGTGAAGATTGAGTTGAATGGAGGATTTTTGAATGAAATGAGAGAGAGAGAGAGAGAGTTGTGCCGAGAGAGACAAAGCCGAGAGAGAGAAAATAAATGAGAGAAAAGAGAGAGATGAAAAACGGGTAGAGAAAAAGTAAAGGAAAGGGGGAGGGGTGTGTATATATACACTCAAGGGTAGAATGGTAATTCTCCCATTTAATTCTTTTCTACTTTTTTTATTTACGTAAAAATAAAACAAATATATTTTTCTTCACACAAAGTGCAATTATATGAAATTTGATTTTCTTAAAGTAAAATACAAAATTAGCTCTTCGCTAGTATTTTTAAATATATTTTGAATAAGCGGATCATTTTATGTTGATTTTTCCATTAAATCCAAATAATAGAAATAAGCTTTTAAAAAATCATTTTTCAATATCAAAACACCAAAACAAATCCCACTATTATTTTTAGAAAGTCTCTCGGACTATTTTAAGAATAATAAAGCAAACTTTACACCTTGATCACATTTCTATAATTTTATAAAAAAATGTTTACTGATCAATATAATCCTTATAAATCCTTTTATAAATATTTAAAAATCCACAAATCTCAAATTTGAACATGCACCCAATAATTAACGTACAAATACACTATATCATCAAGTATATTTTACATTCATGTTCTTAAACACTTTTAATCCCTTTTATCACGGGTTTCGTTCAACTTGACGGCCCGACGACATAGCTTAATTCCTCAGCTGACTCATCAAACTGAAACGAGTTACGTTACGTTCTCAGTTACTATAAAAAAATAATGACAATTAACAACAAAATCAATTAACCTTTTATTTATTCATGTAAATTCACAATTACAACACAAAACTATACTTTATTCATTTAATCACGTCGAGAAATTACCAGTCGCTACACAAAATCTCTCATTATCGAAACACCACATACACAAAACTCTCTAACTATCTCTCTGGATGTGGATATGATACACACATCAGTTCTTGATTCTCCATCTCTTACATTCATGGAGGAGCCAAAATCTAGTACAACTGAGCATCATCTTATTGATGATTTGTTGGCTCAGTTGCCATTTTTCTCAAACTGTTGAAGAATCTGTGCACCTAAATTTAAAATCAATCTCCACAGATTCTACAATAGTTTTAACTCATATCTCTATTATTTCTACTTCTTCGACAGATATTCCTCATCCGTTGATCAGTGATTGCCCTTTGACAGATAAGCCTAACAGCAGCCATCCGTTGATACTCACAGCTGCCACTTCGACGGATATCACTCATCCGTTGATTGTCTCTGCACCTCCTGATGTATCTAAAATTGTTACTAGTACAGATGATTTAGTAGTTATTCAATCACTCTTAGGATTGAGGGAAGGGAGTGATAAGAGTGAGTGGCTGGGTTGCTTCCAGGCAAAAGGAGAGGAAAAGAGTGAATATATGCATGATATTTCTTCCAGCATGGCAAAAGTGAGTGAGAGGAGTCCCACCTCAGATGGTGAAGGTGAGGCTGTGAGGGTCGTGAGCCAAGGGGAGCCCTTGATGCAAAAAGAGAGAGAGAGAGAACATGAGAGAAAGGCAGGTACTGGAGCAATAAGGGTGGAAGCCATTGCAAGTGAGTCAATGAGTGTCAATGAGGCAGAAAGGAAAAGACTATATCAATAAGAATACAAAGTTGTCATAGATTATATTTCCCTAGATGCTGAGACATTTACTCATCATGTTACAGCCTACCAGACTTTGGCTGCTTAGGGCAATGAGGAAGCAGAGAGGATTCTCAATCCGGTACACACTATAGCTTCAATGCTAAAAGCAAATGATGCAATCAAATCTCTTCCACCTACAGCGGGTGATGATTTTAAGTATGATTATGGTGACTCTTTTGGTGATGAATCAAATGGGGAAGATACTGATGAAGCTAGCATGGACTTAGGGGGAGCTGCATGTCCTAGTTCCTTTACTAGTACACCAGCCTGGATGCTAACCAAGGAGTGCGGTTATCACCATTTCAACTCCACAATGTTCGAGCTTATTTCTCAGACTCAATTAGCAATTGAAGCCACCACCAATGTTGGTACCAGAAGTCTTCTAGAAGCCCATCTTGAATCTATACAGCTGCACAAAATTCAGATGCTTAAACAGAATCAAGATGTGGATGAGCTCAAACAAGCCATTGATACAGTCAAGAAAGACATCAATGATAGGATAGAGGTTAAGCTTCCTGAGTCAACTATGACGGATATTCACTAGAAACTCAGGAAGGACAATGATCTCAACAGGAAGGTTGAGGCCTTGGGTTCCAGAATGACAGCTGTTGAGAACTCAGTGGCCCAGATACTTGCAAACCAAGCAGCTCAAACTCAATTACTTCAACAGTTGGTGGCTTCTCACACTTCCAACCTTACTTTACTTGATGATAACAAAAAGGGGGAGAAGGATGAAATTTTCCAACTCGGTAAGGGGGAAAGGATGTGAATATTCAAGTCATCAAAATGGTAGTACCAACTATCACCATCTCTAAGCCACCAGATGTAGACAGTATTGATCTGATCAATCTAGCAGCAGTTGAGCTCAGGTTAAAAGAGCAAATGAAGAAGATTGATGACAGAATTTAGAAGGTCTTTGGCTCAACTGCTACTCAAGCTCAATCAGTGAAACATTTCACTCAGTTGAGACCAATCACCATAAAAGACATGCAGCTAGGAAAAGGAGATAAGGGTGAGCCTTCTATGAAGAATGAGTTCAACAACTTCGTGGTGCTGAAACCCAAATAGGCAAATGCTATAATATCAGCAAAGCATCCAATCTTGGTTGATTATTCTCCTCCTAGGCCAGATAAAGATAAACCAATGGGTGCTTCAATTGAAAGTTTCAAGGCCATCAAGGATGCCAATTTGAGAGAAATAATGGAAAGAATCTGCAGACATGGCAAGATGATTTGTCTGATGTCTGGACACCCTCAGTTTGGTGTTGCTAAATATGAAGAAAATAGGAGACTGGGAGCTCAGAAAAGAAAATTGAAGTAGGCCACTAAAGGCGGAAAAAGGAAATTGAAGATGCCTGCAACTTCAAATATAACTGAGAAAACTTTAGATGATGATCCAAAGAATAAGGAAGCAAGACAAGAGTGGGTAAAAGGAATTATAAGAAAGATCAATGCAAAAAGACCAGCTAATCCAACTGAAAGGGAAATTGATCAAGTTCAATCTACAACTACAAGTCAACCAACTGTGTCCACTAAGGAACCTGTTAAAGCCAAGGTTCATCCAGGCATCAGTTTTCATGGTGAGCCTATTATACCCAAGGATGAACCCATAGATTGGGACAATCTACCCTTACCTGATTTGAACCTTCCACTGCCCACCAGAAAGAGGAACAAAAGAAAGGGGAAGGTTATAGGAGTCAAGTCAAATCCACCTCAACACAAAGTGATCTTCAATCCCAAACCCAAAGTCAGCAAAGATGATCAATTGTTCATATGTGATATCAAGGAATTCTCAGACCTTAATCTCTACCTGGATGAGCTTGATGAAGTAAAGGGAATTACTGCTAACACCAAGCTACCATAAAGATTAGTGTTTAGATACAAGGGAGGCAACGAGATCATTTGGACTCTATACAGAATCCTCAATGAAAGCCATATTGTTCTAATACAGGTATTCTCTGCTATGAAGAAGGACTTTGGTTTCACAAAAATAGCCAAAATTGAAGTTCTCAATAAGATCAACCAAATTAGACAAAGCTGGAGAGATCCAAATGCACTTCCTAGAGTTTTAACTATCCCACATACTGGTGATACATTTCATTTGAGACCTTACTGGATGATGGAGTTTAGAGATTAAAGGGGAGTTAGAAGATTTTTCAGACTTGAAGACCAGCTGCAAATATTTAGCAATGAAACTCTCAGGAAAATGCAGACTATTCTGGATCCTAATGATGGTAATGAAGCTGCATTCCATAGACAACTCCAACATCAAATTGAGGAGAATGACAAGAAGCTGGGAAAGAGGTCCAGAGTTTCAAGGAGAAAGAAATGATCAGCTCAGGCTAAAGGAGCATCTTGAAATGACATGTAATCATACTCAACTTTCTTTATTCAAATTTTATCTGGAGCATTTTGCAACTTCTCTACTGCTTACTGCCTTAGTTTTTAATTAGGGTGTTTTGTTATCATCAAGTTAACCTGAATTTATGCCTATAATTCTATTAGACATAAATTGGGGGAGATTGTTAGGAATATGTTGTAGGCTTGATGGTAACTCTACAAAACACTCTAAGTAGATAAGTTAAATGATTTTGTAACCATCAAAGTGATGGAGTAGCTTATGTTTAAATAAGTATGTAGCACATTCCTGTATACTACAATATCTTAGAATTTTAGAAGTTGTTAGAAATTCCAAGTCATGTTGACTACTAGCAAGAAATGTAGAATAAGTTTGCCAATTGTAAATAGTTGATGCATTGTAATTCTGCATAAGTGGAAGAGTATTAACTGCTAAGGAAACACTATCAACGGATAATCTGCAAAGCTCTCAACGGATGACTCAAGGAACCTTCAACGGATGATTCATAACAGACTCAACGGATAATGCTGAAGTTTCAAAGAACAATCAGATCTGAATAGCATTTGAAAGCGACTTGATAGTCACATGGGTTGATTGTATACAAATGAAATATGGCAGCCTGTAATTAGGACTATGAAGATCAAGAAACATTTCCATTTTCATGCAAAACAGGGACGTTCAAAGATGTTGAATCTATCTGGATTGTATGGGACAGAGAAATGAAGAAATATGTGATTAGACCTAGATAATAGGCGTATATTTTATCTTATTACACATGTAACTTGGTGATATATAAATAAAGAGTAGCAAGAGTTAATTAATTAATCGATTGAAATAAATCAAGACAATCAAGAACAAGAGAGCATTTATAAGCTGTATCTTTAGCACTCTCAAGTTCAGTTTGTAAGAACTCTTATAAGCAGCTGTGTGCTTTTGAATCACAGAGATCTTCAACATTTATATATATCTCTGGTGGAAAAATCAATCCACCAGAAAGTTTTTAAATACCCTTGTTTAGTTACTTTGTGTTTGAATACTTGAATACTTCTTATCCGCAACTAGCTTATTCAAACATTGTTATATATATTCGTAAGAAATTTTTAAATTTCCAAAAAGAAACCAGAATTCCATTCAACTCCCCTTATGTGATTCTGTAGTTAGATTGTTCAAGAATAACATCGGTTGTTTCAGAATTTTGGATGTCTAATTAATATTGTATTTTTTTAGCTGTCATTTTATTATTTATTTAATAACAATTTAATAAATATATTGATTAAATTTAAAGTATCAATAAACTGATTATTTCATTTTAATTCCTCAAAACTTAGGTTTTTCATTCAATTTGATTTTCATTTTCATTTTAAATTTTGAGAATTTTTCATGTAGTTCTACTCTCGGATATGTCAAATCGACTTTCATTTTCATTAGGTACGAGTATTTTTTTATCAAATATTTTACAACAATTTCAAAACCAAAATAAAAATATTAGAATGTTTATCAAGACATGGGTAGATAAAAATGAATAAGATTTCAAAAAAAATATATTCTTCATACTTACTCTATAAAAGTGATATTTTTGTTATTTTTCAAAATAAGTATTCTTTAAAATTTTAATCTTTGAAAATAGTCGATAAAAATTGAATAGGATTTCAAAAAAAATCTTCATAATTACTATGCAAAAATGTTATTTTTGTTATTTTTAAAATTGTTATCTTTTGACACTTAGGCTTCATTTGTTTGGGGTTGAATGCTTCTTAATGAACGTGGTATGGCCAAATCTATATTCAGATCGTTTGTTTGAAATTTTTTATATTTGAATGATTCATGTATTCCTTAGCGATTCATACAAAAAATTCTATTCGAATGATTCATATACTGCGTGGGAGGCTTGAATCGCTCCCTTTTTATCACTGTTTTCTATTTCAATTTCAATATTTTATTATTATCTACTATTCTTTCATTCATATCTCGTAGCGTGTTGCTCTAAAACTTAAATAAATAATATGCTAAATATATTTTTTTTAAATAACTGACAAATAAATTAATTAATTTACTCGCAAAATTTAATCATTCAAAAATATAAAATTTAATAAGTAAATCATAAAACTAATCATAACAAGTAATAAAAAAATAAACAAAAAAGTTAAGCATAAATATTACAAATAAATAAATTAAAAAACAATTAATCACAAAATTTAATCATTCAAAAATCGTAAAAAAATAACATCAAACAATCTTATTCATTCGACATTCAGATTTTTGATTCAATCGGATCATTCAGAAATATTAATGATTCATATATAAATGATCCGATTTGCCAAATTACCCCTTATTATTTAGAAATAAAATTAGTTATCAAGTTTTGTTATTTTATCGTTACTATTTACTTTATTTTTTTATCTTTTTAATTGATTAAAAGTAATAAAGAAAGTGTATACAAATGTACGAGATAAGTAAAAAAAACTATTACTATTGTACTCGTCTCACTCTCATCTTCTCTAAAGTAAAGTTTTTAAAAATTAAAGATCAAATTAATTTCTATTTTTATATTTATATATTTCTTTAAATTTATTAAGATTGAGTTCAATACTAAAAGTAAAATTATTATATTTAATACTATAATTTGAGATTTTATAATATTAACTATACGTATTTATAAGATCAAGTATACATGTACCAGAGTGATTGTATTATTTTGATGCATTGGACTTGCTCTAAGTTACAATATTTATTTTATTATGGTAGAAAATTATAGAAAAATACTATTAATTTGAAATAATAATAAACGGGTTTAAGCAAAAAGATAACCATTTTTCTTGACCAGTTAAATTAATTAAAAAATTATACACTTTTCATTTAATTATAGTGTACCCAAACAAATTTTAATACTCTAATTAAATAAATTTTTAAACTAATACTAAGCAATATTAGGAGAGGGAGTGTGGGTATATCGCATAGGGTGTCGGTTTTTTAGAATGTTATTTAGTCATATTTCATATTAATATTTTAATTATATAACTTTATAAACTATTATTGACCATGTAAGTTACGAAAGGTGTGTCAGATTTTTAAAAATGTTATTAGTTGTAACAGCTCGCACTTCCGGACTATTATTTCTAAATACGAAACTTCAATAAAATACATTCTTTTATTCGAAAATCCAAAATATCACGAAGTTCAAAACAACAGTCAAACTTATTAAATCATAAAATTGGATACGCAGATCCACAAATTCGATAAATAAATGTCTAACATATAATCAAATTTATTCTATAACAACGATAATCTTTATTCAAAAATAGATAGCACGAAAATCCACACAGTTCACATCATTAGCTTCCAAAAGCCCCAACTTGAAATATATTTAAAATAATGAGCTGCAAATCTTGGCAAGTAACCATCGTATGACGGCTCCAAAATATTATTTTTCAATAAGTTCAAAAATTCTGAATTTTTAAATCGATCTAATAATCTTTAACAGAACAAAAATAATATTTTCCCACGGTTCTAAATTACGGTCGCATTATGCCTGCGATACGGATCTATAATTCGATGATTCGATGGGGGCTAGTTTTAGCCCTCGTTAAAACAAACTCAACAAGGCATCTATATGTTCCGGAACGTACGTAAAACTAGTTCTATGTTTTATGTATGACCACTATACCATATTTGACCAGTAGCGACATTTTTTTGGTGTTACAAGTAGAAATGTTGTCTTAAGTTAGTAAAATTTAGTCTGAGGTAACATGTTTTTTTTGTGTTAGAGTAGTAAATATAAATTGTTACAATAGACATGATGAAATCCCTATTGTAACACAAAAATTATTGTTAGCATTGACATAACAATAAGTGTTACCATAGGTGTAATATATAAGTGATGATGTCAAAGATTATTGAAGATAAAAATATCATTAGTGTCCCTGATCAAAGTATGAAGCAAAGCCAAATGGATCATGATCCAAGGAGAATAATGAACTGTTACTTTTCATAATCTGTTAAGCTTGGGTTTACCCTAAGTAAGTTGTATTGTTATCTTAATTTTTATTTTGTACTTGTAATACTTTAAAGTCTGTAAAAATGCAAAGGAGCAGACTGGAGTCTTTTTCCTGAAACGGTATCAAGCCTAAGGATTCTATCTGGAAGAAGATCAAGAAGATCATGCCTCAGAAGAATTGTGAAGAAGCTTGGAGTTGAATAAATCTGTTTGGATAAAAATACTTTAAGACAGGATCTCTACAAGTCACAGATTTAGTGTTATAGAGAAGTCATTCGAGAACTTCAAATGACTTATCGAGAAGTCAGAAAAGCTACAAGAGAACTCAGAGAGATATCGACAAGTCAAGAAGACATGAAGGTTGGAGATATCGACGAGTCATTTCTTCACTAGAGAACTCAGAGTTATCGACAAGTCTACATTCATTAGAGAACTCTGAGTTATCGATAAGTCTAAGTCTACTAAAGAACTCAGAGATATCGATAAGTCAAAATTCACTAGAGAACTCTAAGTTATCGACAAGACAAAGTGAAGACATGATGTTGAGAGATCTCGACAAGCTAAAGTTTCATTCAAGAACTCAGAGACCTCTATAAATCAAATTCACTAGAGCATTAGAGATCTCGATAACTCATTATACTTGTCGAGATGTCAAGATCTCTATTTGCCTAATTGGAGATCTCGAGTAAAATTCTCAAAGTACAAAATCACAGACCAGATCAATATTCAAGATTAACAATCAACAAACAATCCAAACATCTGGATTGACAAGTCTATAAAAAGAAGCTTGAAGAATGTGCAAGATCAATGGTGAAGATTAACTGACAGAGGAAGATTAAAATTATCATAGGATGCTAAAGATATGCTAAGCCAGAAATGGAAGATCTACTTTTCTATAAATAGAAATGACAAGTGACAATTTAGAAAAGCTAATAGCATATCTTATTGCACACTGTGTAAACCAGCAGTTAACTAAGTTATAAAGTTAACACTGGTCATTTAGTCAGTTGTAACAATTTAGATAAAATTTCTTGTAATACTCTCAAGGAGAAACTAAGCTCTTTATCAACAAAGAGCCTAGAAATTTTGTAGCAAAACAGTCTTAATTATAATATAAAATTAAGTGAGTTTTGAAGATCTGTGTTCTTTATTTTCTTCAAGCTTAATTTCTGCATGAACACATTTCACTACAAGATTTAATTTACTTTGTTCAACCATAAACATTCAAGAAAACCGCAAAAAAAGTAAAACACAATTCACCCCCCCCCCCTCTGTGTGTTATTCATTTCCTAACAAGTGGTATCATAGCAAAATCTGAAAGTAAACAGATTCAGGATCTTGGAAGAATGAATACACAGAAAATCAGTAGCATCAAAATTTCTACCTTTGACAAAGCTAACTACACTATTTGGGAAAACAAAATATTGTTGTTTATCAGGATGGCCAATCCCCTCTATATTCAGATCCTCAAGAATGGGCCCATCATTCCTATGGTTAGAGTTGAGGAATCTACAGATGGAGACATGGTTATCCCAGCTCATTATTCTCCAAAAGATCCTTCTGAGTATACTGACCCTGAAAAAGAGAAAGTTTCCCTGGATAGTAGTCTGCAATTAATATTGATTGAGTCACTTGACAAAGTGATGTACAACAACATTGTCAACTGTGACACTGCCAAGCAAATATGGGAAAAGATTGAGATACTCTGTGAGGGAACTGAGGAAGTTAGGTCAAACCAAAGAAGAATACTGATTTCACGATTTGAGGGTTTTATGGCAAAGCCAAAGGAAAGCATTACTGATGTGTTTGAAAGATTCAATAAGCTGATAAATGACTTGCAACTTCATGACAAATACTATAAAGCTGAAGAAGTGAACCTAAAGTTCTTTCTTACTCTCCCTGATCATTTGGAACAGAAAATCTCAGCAATCAGGGAAGGGAGAGACTTGAGCAGAATAACACTGGAAGTTCTATATGGAATTCTCAAAACATATGAACTAGAGATGATTCAAAGGCAATCATTGAGATCTAGTCAAGGACATGTTGTGGATGGCTCAAGTGATTTAATTGTAAATGAAATCCAAACATCCAATGATGAACCAAGATCTCAAACTCCAGTTACCTCGACAAGTGAGCAAAGAACAAATGATTCACAGGAACAAGTCATTCTGGAATTGGAAAAAATGAGTTCTATACTATTGAAGAACTGGATGAGCTAGATCAGTCAATGGCCTATTTGGCTAGAAAATTCTCTAACATTAGAGTAAAGAAGTCAAGATACTTCAAGAGTAAAGGACAGTCTTTCAACAAAGACAGCAGATGGAAGGAAAAAGGGAAGTACAATTCTGATAGCAAGAATGGCTACAAAACTGGATCTGTTGACAGATCTAAGATAAGGTGCTTCAATTGTGATGAACTAGGCCACTTTGCTACCGAATGCAGGAAAGCCAAGAAGGCAAAGAAAGATAAAGCTTATCTTGAACTTGAAGCAAAGTATGAAGCTCTTCTGAAGAAATAGCAAAACAAAGCTTATACTGCAGAAGGTAAAAGTTGGGATGACTCTGAAAATGATGAAGATGAAGAACTTGGAAACTATGCACTCACGGACTTGGAGCAAGAAGAATCATCCTCATCTAAATCACAGGTACCAACTCTTACCACCACTAATTTAAATGTGAATCA
The DNA here is from genome assembly GCF_009905375.1 of Apium graveolens. Taxonomy (NCBI): domain Eukaryota; kingdom Viridiplantae; phylum Streptophyta; class Magnoliopsida; order Apiales; family Apiaceae; genus Apium; species Apium graveolens. The sequence goes on from NC_133654.1 coordinate 221,657,309, forward strand.
ATATAAGGAAATTGTTGAAAATATGAGCACAGAAATGTTTCACATTCATAAAAGCATGGTGGCTGCAAATGAAGAAGTGAGCAGACTGACAAAAATGAATGAGAAGCTTAAGAATGAAAAAATAAGAAACTAAATTGTTGATAGTGGAGCTTGAAGCCTTGAAACAAGAAAATGGTTATCTGAAGAACAAGCTCAAGTGTGCAAATGAGATTGAGGCTGTGCTAAGAGAAAAACTGGAGAAGAATGAAGTAAAGTTGAAGTCCTTCATGAATGTATCTGAATTGGTTGGTCAGTACCATGAGAAAAATAAACCATATGCAAACATTGCTATTGGTCGTAATTATGATGCATTGAACAGCAAAAAGAAAAACATAAGTGACAAAGGAAAAGCAATAGAGAATGAAAATATTCCGGCAATGCTGAAAAAGGTTGGGTCAGTTGTGTTCAAGGCTTATGAAGTAGACTTCAGTGAAGAAGAATTGATTATCAAGCAAGAAATTGCAGATGAGGATAATGAAAAGAAAAATGCAAACTCAACTCAATTTTCTAAGGCTGAAGAAAATCTCATGGACAATCAAAGCACCAAGAGTCCTGTCAAAGAAATAAAGATTGAAGATGCAAGAAAGAAGAAGAAAAATAGAAATCGGAAAATAGGGATAAATAAAAGCAATAATTTTGCTTATGTTGTGGATGCTCCTAGAAAGAAGTGTGAAAAATGTGGCTCTGCAAATCATCTAACTCACCTTTGTAAAAAGGTTGTTAGCAAGCCAACTGAAGGAGCTTGCAAATACAATGAAGCAGATTCAAATGATCCATACTCATTCTGTGACAAGTTTGACTGCATCCCTTGCAACTTGAAAGTGATGAACAGTTGCCACAAATTAAGATTAGACCTTAAAGAAACAAAAATTGGGTCTACATCAGATAGGGAAAATGCACAACAATCATTGAACTCTATTTTATCTGAAACAACTCACTCTACTTCTACTAAATTAGTTAACAAGAAGAAAGTACCCAACACTGCTTGGGTCACTAAACACACCTAAATCTCATTGTGTGCAGGGCAAAGTGAAGAAAGTCATATGGATTATTGACAGTGGATGTTCCAGACATATGACAGGTGATAAGGCCCTGCTATCACAGTTTGAGGAGAAAGCTGGCCCATTGGTGACCTTTTGAGACAACAGCAAAGGATTCACAATGGGATATGGCAAGATTGTTTCTAAAAATGTTATCATTGATGATGTAGTACTAGTAGCTGGTCTTGAAGTGAATCTTCTCAGTGTTAGCCAATTTGCAGAAAAAGGCTTTGAAGTTTTCTTCAACAAAGAAGAATGCACTTTTATCAGCAAGAAAACTGGTGAAGTTGCTCTGAAAGGAGCAAGGAAAGGAAGCTTGTTTGTTGCAGACTTGGACTCAACAAATAAGGATGGTATTTGTTGCTTCTACACCAAGGCATCAGAAGAACAAAGCAAGCTATGGCATAAGAAGCTGTCTCACTTGAATTTCAAGGCAATTAACACCTTGGTCAAAAAGGAGTTAGTAAGAGACATGCCCAAACTGGAATTTGCTCAAGTTAAAGTTTGTGAAGCTTGTCAGAAAGGAAAAATGAAAAGATCTAGTCACAAGTCAAAAACTGTGAATTCTATAAGCGCAACATTGCAACTTATTCACATTGACTTATTTGGGCCAGTGAATGTCTTATCAATTTCAAGGAACAAATATGCACTTGTGATGGTGGATGATTTCTCAAGATACACTTGGGTAGAGTTCATGTACTCTAAAGATGAAACTCCACACATCATAATTGAGCACATCAAAAAGATAGAAAAACAGGCTGAAGATTACAATTGTGTGAAAAGATTGAGAAGTGATAATGGAACAGAATTCAGAAATGCCACATTGAGTTAATTCTGCAAAGGCAAAGGCATTTTTCAAGAATTCTCAGCTGCCAGAACACCTCAACAAAATGGAGTACTTGAGAGAAAGAACAGAACATTAGTTGAAGTTGTCAGGACAATGCTGAAAGATGCCAAGTTGCCAACAAGTTTCTAGGAAGAGGCTGTTAACACTACATGTTACACTCAGAACAGATATCTCAATAACAAGGCACATGGCAAGTCACCTTACTCAATCACGTCTAAAAGAAAGCCTATTGTAAAGCATCTTCATGTGTTTGGAAGCAAGTGTTACATTTTGAAAGACAACTCTGAATATGTGGGAAAATTTGACTCAAAGGTTTTTGAAGTAATTTTTATGGGATATTCACTGGAAAGAAAAGCCTACAAAGTTTATGTGATTGATCAAAAGAAGATTACGGAGAGCACAGATGTGACCTTTGATGATGACAAGTATCCAGGCTTGGAATGCCTTGATGATAATGAAGTTGAAGTCCTTGCATTTGAAAACATCAACATTGATAGTGATTCTGATGGGGAAGATGAAGTTGATGCACAACAGATATTAAATGAAGAGACTAATCAACAGACTAATCATGAAAATGGAAGCTCATCTCAAACACCTGAATTTGATAGCACAAACTCAGGGGGAGAAAGAGAAGAAGGAACTAGCATTCATACCAACAATGAAGTAGAGGATGAAGGCATAAGTCAACAAACTCATACAAGGAAATGGGATAGAAGTCACACTAGAGAAGCAATTATTGGTGATCCTACTGCTGGTCTGAGGACTAGAAGTGCAAATGCTAATGAGTGCCTACATGCATGTTTTCTGTCTCAAGTAGAACCTAAGAAAATTGATGAAGCTCTACTAGATCCTGACTGGATATCTGCCATGCAGGAAGAGCTGAATCAGTTTGAAAGAAGCAAAGTCTGGAAGTTAGTTCCTGCACCAAAGAATAGAAGCATTATTGGAACAAAATGGGTGTTCAGGAATAAAATGGATGAAAATGGTATAGTTACCAGAAATAAAGCTAGGTTGGTTACAAAAGGCTACTCACAAGAAGAAGGAATTGATTATGATGAAACTTTTGCTCCAGTTGCAAGACTTGAAGCAATAAGAATCTTTCTAGCATTTGCTGCACATTCAAATTTTAAAGTGTATCAAATGGACGTCAAGAGTGCATTTCTGAATGGTGAGCTAGAAGAAGTTTATGTGCAACAGCCACCTGGCTTTGAAGATCCAAAATTTCCAAACTGTGTGTACAAGGTACTCAAGGCTCTATATGGACTAAAACAAGCACCTAGAGCTTGGTATGACACACTATCAGATTTCCTACTGGAGCATGGTTTTACTAGAGGTACAATAGACAAGACTCTCTTCTACAAGAAACATGGTGAAGATATGATCCTTGTTCAGATTTATGTGGATGATATCATCTTTGGTTCTACTAATGAGAAGCTTTGCCAAAGATTCTCCAAGCTTATGCAAAGTGAATATGAAATGAGTATTGTTAGGTCACACAACACTGTAGAAGGGGGTTGAATACAGTGTTATTACAATCAAATCGATTTTGAACACAAGTAACATTAAACAGATATATTCAATATGATAAACTCTGTTACAATGGAACTGTTCTCTCTCAGTGATGAACAAATATCACTAACAGCTGCTAGGTTATAATGTATAATCTTCTCGATAATGATAACACATATAGTGTAAACCTAAATCTGTGTTTATATAGTACACTGTTACAAGATATATTCTAATTGATATGGAATATAATTCTGTCTCCTAAAATATATCAATCAGATATCTTCTACAAGTCTTCCAGTCTTCTAACTCTTTCCATGCATATCTTCATTTGTTTTAGTCTCGATCTTCTACTGTAAATCAGCTTCCTTCCTTAACTGTAAGTCTTCCCTCACTTAAGTTCTGATATGACATTAAGTTCTAATATTAAGTTCTGACTTCCAGTAAGTCCTGATTTCAGTAAGTCCTGATTTGTCCTGTTGTTAAATTCTGAAAACTAAACACAAATCATATTAGACATGACATCTCAAATATATCTAACAATCTCCCCCAACTTAAAATTATGCAAAATATACAAGTTAATAAATTTGATGATGTCAAAAACATTTAAGTACAAATGCAAATAAGAGTTTAACTAGATAAATAACTACAATTTACAGTCCTTGTAGCTTTTACCAATCTCACTGAGTCAATCTGAATCCATGATGATTCTTGACAAAGCTTGATATCAGCTTTTCTTCTTTACTCCTTAGGACTTGAGATATTGTAGTCTTGACTTGCTTCATCTCTTCATTTTGACTTCCAATCTGGTAGATTGCAGTCCTTAAAGCAGAGATATGGTTTCTTTCTAAACCATCATTCAATCTTATTACCTTAGGATGAGAAGAATCTTCATTGTAGCACAGACATTTCTCATTCAGTATCACTTCAAGCATAGCAGAATCCTTCTTCATTAGAATCTCACTTCCATCATTTTCAACAATATTAGGAATGAATTCTGTAACTCTTGAACCAGAAATTCTTGCTTTATCTCTGATGGTCTTCAATATTAAGTTTGACCATCTCCTGGTATTATCAGACTTTACCTCTAAAAGGTAATGAAAGAATTGAAGTTCTTTCAGTGATTTGTTTAACACATCTGATTCTAACATTTGATATGTCCTTCCATCTTCAAGAAATAGAATCAGATTTTCCTTGACATTGTGCTTGTTATGAACATCCAGTACCACTTGAACAGTTATAACTTTATCAATGTGCTTATGTGTAACATCTTCAAGAGGTCTGTCAGTCAGTAAAAATGGATCTCTAGTAGCAACTTCATGTCCTGTCATGATCTTAGCTTCATCAAAACCTAGCCCAGCCCTGTCTCTTGGTTCTCTAGCATTTAACCCAATAGTCATGAAAGTAGACAGTAATTGGCTTTTCTTTGGATCTGATGGTTTGACATTTTTCCACAGAAGTTTCGTTTTATCAGCTACTTCCATCTTGTCTAAATCAACTTGAGCACTGTCAGAGGTTGACTTGATTACTTTATCAGAACTTGCTATTTCAGTTATAGCTTGTTGTTCTTCACTCTGAACAACTTGAGCCTTGTCAGAGGTTGTCTTTGATTCTTTAAAAATCTTCTTTCTTTTCAGAGTTTGAACATCTTCATCTTTAGCAAGATTATCATCAGTAACTTGAACCATTTTGCACACTACTTTCATCATGATTTGAGGAATTTTCATCTCCAGTGGCTTGGTTGGTTCATCAACTTTTCCTTTCCCTTTGTCTTTGGGATGAATCTCAGTTTGTGATCTTATTTTGGGCTTTAATGCCTCAGTTTGTGACTTCTCCTTGATCACAATGCCTTTTTCCTTAGACCTTGGAGGTTTCTTTGCAACAGAAGCTTTTGGCTTTAGATTTTTCTTTTCAGCTTTAAATCTAGCTTCTTCCTCCTTGAGATTTTCTAAATCCATTCCTGGATTATGCTTCAGAAATAATCTTCTAGCAATTTGCTCATCAAGTGTCTGAATCTTGGGATCCTTGTAGTAGAAAGTAGTCTACTTTCCCTTGAGTTTCAGAGTTTGCATGAACTTTTGAGAATCTTGACTTCCACCTTATATCAGAACATCAAGCTTTGTCATCAGACTTTCCTCATCAGAACTTGATATCAGATCTTGAATTTCAGTACTTGCTATCAGATTTTGAGTTTGAGCAGCTTCAGAAATTATCTTCTTTTGAGTAGAAGATTTGCTTGCTTCAGTAATTAGTTTCCTTGAAGAAACCTTGCTGCTCTGCTCTTTTCCTTGAACTTGACCTTTACCCTTGCTAGGGTTTCCCTGGTCATCAGCTTCATCATCCTTATTTTCAGTAATTGATCATTTGAGCATTTGGACTTAACTAACTTTTCCCCCTTTTTGGCATCATCTGATAGTAGGAGTGAGAGAAGAAGTTCCACTGAAGATTGAATATCATTCAATTGAGCTTGTTGAGAAGCTTGATTTTCCAGGACCTCAGAGATTTGGGCCTGTTGCTTCTCTTGAGCTTTCTCAATTACTTCTATTTTCTTAAATGTAACTCGGGATATGTCGATTCAACTTCAACATTTGTTTGTCAAATCATCACAAATTATTAGTAAACATAATTTTAATCAAAACATTCATCAAGAAATACAGTTCAAGTAGTTGAAGTAAAGATTAACAGGCTTCAAAGAATATTAGAGAGAGAGAGAGAGAGAGAGAGAATAAGAGAGATTAAGAATAGAAAAGTAGGTAAAAGATTAAAAAATCTTTTAACTCCCATATATACTCTCTCCACTCAACAGTCCTTTTTAGAAGTAAAACTAACACTTGTACACCTGTCAGCCAGTAAATAGTTAAAGCAAAGTTAGTGGGCAAGAGAAATAAGCAATAATTAACGTGCACATGCAGTTTTTCAAGACAAACACGTTTACCACTAACCCAAATGATTATGACTTTTTTTTATCTCACCGAATTATATTCTGATTTAATATGACCGTTTCAGCATTTAGCACAAATAAGTCAAGTAAAGAATAATGCCACATAAGCATCAGAGTTTCCATCAGAATTTAATATCAAAACCTGACTATTATCAGATTTTAACAGTCATCAGAACATGGCTTCTGTACTCAAAAAGTGAATGTTTGTTATTGTGATTCTTCATACAAATACTGACTTGTTTCTTCAAAGTTTAATCATTAGAACTTCCATCAGAACTTGTCCTCAGAATTTATACATATGACACTTAACTGTTTGTCAAAAATAACTTAATCACCACAGTAATTTTCATCATTCATATGGAGTGAGAGTGTGTGCATTAGCAAAATATCAGATAAAGATTAAAGTCTGATAAAATTCAGTACATCTTAGAAATAAGGCATCACTGAGAAAAGTGTTGAAAATCTGTCATTAATAATGAAGTCTACTATAGGATAAATTTGTTCATGAGTCCACCTCAACTATTTGTGTTCATTTTATGCATCTTTTGAAATTCCTTTTTACAGTGGCTTCTCAGTGTAAGTGAGTCACAACTGCTTATCAGAATTTATGCAATTATCAAAGTATTTCTCCAGTAATCATAGAATGTGAAAAGTCACCAAGAAAATTTTATTTGCTTTTCTAATGCATATTACTTAATACCAACAATGCACTTGGGTCTTCCCTTCCACATATTTACTCTAGATCTCAAAGGAGTACCTGACTTCAATTTTCTTTTCTTTTCTTTTCTTCAGATAAGTGAGGCTTATCAAGCATGTGGCTCATCCTTAAGATTTTCCTGTATATTTTGCATCCTGCAAAATCTGCATCTGAGTAACCTATTAGCTTAAAGTCTGATTCTCTAGGATACCACAATCCTAGATCAGCTGTACCCTTAAGGTACTTGAAAATTCTTTTCACAGCTATTAGATGAGGTTCTCTTGGATCAGCCTGAAATCTTGTACAAAGACAGGTAGCATATATGATATCAGGTCTACTTGCAGTTAAATAGAGTAAAGAGCCAATCATACCTCTATAGTTAGTAATATCTATTGATGAACCAGTATCTTTATCTAACTTGGTTGTAGTGGCCATGGGAGTTGAAGCAGTAGAACTGTCTTGCATTCCAAATTTCTTGAGTAGATTTCTGGTGTACTTGGATTGACTGATGAAAGTACCATCTTCAGTTTGTTTGACTTGAAGTCCCAGAAAATAACTCAACTCTCCCATCATACTCATTTGATATCTTGACTACATTAACTTGGAAAATCTTTCAAAAAGTTTTGTATTTGTAGAGCCAAAAATGATATCATCAACATATATATGTACCAAAAGTAAGTCATTTTCATGGTTGATGTAGAATAAAGTCTTGTCAATTGTGCCTCTATTAATCCACTTTACAGAAGAAATTGAGCTAAAGTCTTATACCATGCTCTTAGAGCTTGCTTAATCCATAAAGTGCTTTGTCAAGCCTGTAAACATAATTTGGAAATTTAGGATCTACAAAGCCTGGAGGTTGTTCAACATATACCTCTTCCTCCAATTCTCCATTGACAAAAGCACTTTTCACATCCATTTGAAAGACTTTAAACTTTTTGTGAGCAGCTTAAGCAAAAAAGATTCTTATGGCTTCCAATCTAGCAACTGGTGCAAATGTTTCATCATAATCAATACCCGCATGTTGAGAGTAGCCTTTAGCAACCAGTCTTACTTTATTCCTTGTAATTATGCCATCACTGTCAGTTTTGTTTCGGAATACCCATTTTATGCCAACAATAGACTGTTTTTTGGTCTTGGCAATAGGGTCCAGACTTTATTTCTTTCAAATTCATTTAACTTTTCCTGCATTGCTTGCACCCAATCAGCATCTTGAAGAGCTTCATCCACTTTCTTTGGTTTAGTCTGAGATAGAAAAGAATGATAGAGACATTCATTTGATGTTGTAGTTCTAGTATTGACACCTGCTTCAGGATCTCCAATTATCAAGTAAGGTGTATGTGATTTAGTCCACTTCCTTGCAGATAGAAGTTGATTTCTAGAACTGGATCCTCCCCCATGATCCATGCTGTCTCCATCAGCATTTTCTAATGCTCCCCTTGCAGTTATGCTCTCTGAAACTTCAGAATTTGAGTTGGATCCTTCAGGATTTGAAGAATCGGAGTTTCCAGAATTATCAGAATTTGGCTCATCCAAGCTTGATGAATCAGAACATGAAGAGCCAGTGACATGTTCTGATGCTTCTTGAGAGTCTTGAGTTGTGGTAGGATCATTAGTTTGCTCCCCCTGGACAGGTGCATTTTCCCTTTCAGTAGTTACCATAGTTTCAATGACATCAGAATTTAACCCATCAGAACTTACAGGATCAGGATTTTAATCATCAGAATTTGCAGATTCAGAATTTAAATCTTCATTTTCAAATCTCAGTTGATCATGATCATTGAAATCTTCAAGTCCAGTAATCTTCTTATCATCAAAAGAGACATTGATAGATTCCATGACAACCCTTGTTCTAAAATTATAGACTCTGAAGGCTTTTGTGGAAAGTGGATATCCAACAAAAATTCCTTCATCAGCTTTTAGATCAAATTTTGACAGCTGTTCAGGATGAGTCTTAAGAACAAAACACTTGCATCCAAATACATGAAAATATTTCAGATTTGGCTTCTTTTTCTTCACCATCTCATATGGTGTTTTTCCATGCTTGTTGATCAGAGTTGAATTCTGAGTAAAACAAGCAGTCTGCACAGCTTCAGCCCAAAAGTAGGCTGGTAGCTTTACTTCATCAAGCATAGTTCATGTAGCTTCAATGAGAGTCATGTTCTTTCTTTCTACAACTCCATTTTGATGTGGAGTTCCAGGTGCAGAAAATTCTTGTTTGACTCCATGCTCTTTGCAGAACTCTTCCATTATTATATTCTTGAACTCAGTTCCATTATCACTTCTTATAATTTTAACAGAATCTTTGACCAACTTATCCAGCTGTCTGATATGATCAGTTAGAGTAGATGCAGTTTCAGTCTTCTTGTGCAAGAAATACACCCAAGTGTATCTTGTGAACTCATCCACTATAACCATAGCATATTTCTTCTTTACAATGGACATGACATTGACTGGACCAAATAGATCAACATGTAGTAGGTGATAAGGCTCAAGAATTGAATATTCAGTTTTGCTCTTGAATAAATATTCTCTTTATTTTGCCTTTTGACATGAATCACAAAGGCCATCAGGAGCAAATACTGATTTTGGCAGTCCTCTCACAAGATCTTTCTTTACAAGCTCATTTATGTTGTTGAAATTTAAATGAGAGAGTTTTTTGTGCCAATTCCAGCTTTCTTCAATTGATGCTCTACTCAACAGACAGATTGCAGAACCATCAGAACTTGTTGAAAGTCTGGCTTCATAAATGTGACCATGCCTGTAACCTTTTAGAACCACTTTGCCTGTAGAATTGCTTACAACTTCACAGTGTTCTTCAAAGAAATCCATATGATAACCTCTGTCACAGATTTGACTCACACTTAGCAGATTGTGTTTAAGTCCTAAGACAAGAGCTACTGATTCAATGATAACATTCCCAAGATTGATATTTCAATATCCCAGAGTTTTTCCCATGTTGCCATCTCCATAAGAAACTCATGGGCCAGCTTTCTCCACAAAGTCTGATAGCAGGGCTTTATTTCCAGTCATATGTCCTGAACATCCACTGTCAAGAACTAGGATGTTTTTCCTGTTGCCTTGCAATCACAAAGACCACTATTAGTTAGTTTAAAGGACCCAGACTTGCTTGGATCCTTTGGCCTTATTATGTTTGTTAGCATTTGCAGCGGATTTAATTTCATAGTTTATGCTAACATGCTGTTTATCAGAATTTACAGTATCAGACTTTGCATCAGAACTTACACTAGATGGAATAATGCTAACATTCTTTAAAGAAGGTTTTATTTGATAATAATTATAAATGGAATGCCATAAACTACCACAATGAAAACAAGGATTTTGTGGTTTAAACCTAACAGACTGACTCTTATCTCCTGATCTAGGAGGTAAAGAGTTTATATCCTTATTCTTCCTGCAAAAAGAAGTAAGATGGTTAGAGTTTCCACAGTTATAACATTTCTTTCTAGGAGCATTAGGAACAGGCATATAATTATTGTTTTGATTCACACCTTCCTTTTCATTCCTATTTTTCCTAGCTTCCTTGACCTTGTTTACATTTCTAATCTTTTTCAGCTTATACTTAAGCTGCTTCTTTGTCATTAAGCCTATGTTGACTTCAGCTGGTTTATCCTGTTTTAATTTGTCAGAAGTTTACTTATCTTTGACTTCTGTCACGGACTCTTTCATCTTTTCAGAATCAGACTTTACAGTTTTTGCTACAAACTTAACAGGATTTAATTTTGGCTTAGTAGTCTGTTTAACAACAATTAGCTCAATTTGTTCAGTTCCTTTTTCACTTTTATCATCTCCATAACCTAATCCCTCTTTCCAGTTTCCACTACTTAGCAAATTCTGAGTTGTTCTACCAGAGTTAGTCCAAATTCTGATAATCTCTCTTTCCTTTTCTAACTCAATTTTTAGAGATTCATTCAATTTTAGCACTTTATCTCTAACATAAAAGGCATCATCTCTTTCTTTCTGAGTTTGATGGAACATAACTAACTCTTTTTCTAAATAATCATTTCTCTTTTTAAAAGCAAGATTTTCAGATGTTAATCTTTCACATGTTAAAGTCTGATCTCTATAACTAATGAACATGGTTTTAAGATATAATCTCAACTCAGTAATATCATCAGTATGAAAGGCATAAGTTGTTTGAGATACCTTAAGTTCAACAGTGTCAGTACTGCTATCAGCACTTGCCATCAAGGCATAGTTCACCTTGTTAGATATATTTGATAATGTCATGGCTAATATATTTTATGTTTAGCTTTCAGATCTTACTTGAACAGGATAAATCAGTACTTAACTGTTGATCAGTACTTATACTGGAAGTCAGGACTTAAGGATATCAGTACGTATGTTATCAGGAGATAATCATCAGAAGATAGATATCAGAACTTAAGTGCTGAAGGACAATCAGATAAGGACAGTAGCTGATTAAAGGAAAGAAGATCAAGATAAACATAAGAAGAGATATGCATGAAGAAGGAATTCCGTAAAGAATGGAATACTTGGAAGAAAAGATATCTGATTGATATATTTTAGGAAGCAGAATTATATTCCATATCAATTAGCGATTATCTTGTAACTGTGTAGTATATAAACACAGATATAGGGTTTACACTATAAGTGTTATCATTATTAGAGAAGATTATTCATTGTAACCCTAGCAGCTCTCGTGATATTTGTTCATCACTGAGAGGTAACAGTTCCATACTGTAACAGAGTTTATTGTTTCGATAAAGTTTGTTTTCTGTTACTTAGGTTCTTAAAGTTCGATTTGAGTGTACTATACACTGTATTCACCCCCTCTACACTGTGTGTGTGACCTAACAATTGGTATCAGAGCCTATCTGTTAACATACATACAGTTAAAGATCCAAACACAATCATGTCGGACACAGAAACTCCAACTAAGCCTACCAAAACTGAGGAATCACCAAAGACACAAATTCATAGTAGGTATGAGACCATCAGAGTTCCCATACTGAGACCATCTGAATATCCCATATGGAAGGTAAGGATGACCATGTTCCTGGAAGCAACAGATCCAGAATACCTTGATAGAATCAAGGAAGGCCCTCACAAACCAACCAAGCTCGCTGTTGCAGTTGCAGGTGAAGCAGCAAAGACCGTACCAAAAGAGAAGAGTGATTATACTGCTGAAGACATAGCATCAATTGCTAAGGATGCTAAGGTACGACACTTACTGCATAGTGCCATTGATAATGTAATGTCAAACAGGGTAATCAACTGCAAGACTGCTAAGGAGATATGGGATGCTCTGGAAACAAGGTGTCAGGGAACTGACACAATTAAGAAGAACAGGAAGACAATACTCACTCAAGAGTATGAACACTTTGACTCAAAGACAAATGAGTCATTGAATGATTTATATGATAGATTTGTCAAACTTTTAAATGATTTGTCATTGGTTGATAAAGAGTTTTATCTTGAAGATTCAAACCTTAAGTTCCTGTTAGCTCTTCCTGAATGCTGGGATTTGAAGACAACGACAATAAGAGACAACTACAATCTTGATGAAACAACTCTTGATGAAATCTATGGAATGCTCAAGACTCATGAGCTGGAGATGGAACAAAGAAGCAAGAGGAAAGGAGGAAAGTCAAGGACAGTTGCTCTTAAGGCTGAAGAAGAATTCCCCAAAGCAGCTTCCTCAAAGAAAGACAAGGGTAAAGCTCTTTTCATAAAGTTTGATACTGAGTCAAGTTCTGAGAGTGATGATGACTCAGATTCTAAAAGCTTGCCTGAGACTGATGCTGATGAGGAGATGATGAAGCTGTGTGCTCTTATGGTAAAAGGAATCACAAAGATCGCATACAGGAAGTTGAGGAAGGGAAAGAAGTTTTCCAGGAAAGGCATAAGTTCTGATAAGAAGAATTTCAGAAGATCTGAAGGCAGAGGAGGAAAGTCTGACAGAGGAGATTACACCAATGTTAAATGCTATAACTGTGGTGAGAAAGGCCACATATCTCCTGACTGTAAGAAGGTAAAGGGTGACAAAGGCAAGGCTCTTGTCACAAAGCAGAAAAGCTGGACAGACACCTCAGACTCTGAAAGTGAGGAAAACTATGCATTCATGGCAAATGCTGATAAAGAAAGTGCTGAGAGCAGTTCTGAAGCTGCTGAAACAAAGGTACCTCAGACTACTTATGCTTTTCATACTGATGATATTAATGAGTTCAGAAGATATCTTAAAACCATGTTTGTTAGTTATAGAGATCAAACTTTAACATGTGAAAGATTAACTTCTGAAAATCTTGCATTTAAGAAAAGAAATGATTTCTTAAAAAAAGAGTTAGTCATGTTCCATCAAACTCAGAAGGATAGAGATGATGCTTTTTATGTTAGGAATGAAGTGCTAAAATTAAATGAATCTCTAAAAACTGAGTTAGAAAAGGAAAGAGAGATTATCAGGACTTGGACTAACTCTGGCAAAACAACTCAAAATTTACTAAGTAGTAGAAACTGGAAAGAGGGCTTAGGTTATGGAGAAGATAAGAAAGATAAAGGAACTGAAGAAATTAAGTCTGTTGATAAGCAAAAGCCAAAGTTAAAACCTGTTAAGTTTGTAACTGTAAAGTCTGAAAATGAAAAATCAGAAGCTACAAAGAAACTAACTTCTGACAAACTAAAACAGGAAAAGACAGCTGAAGTGAACATAGGCTTAATGACAAAGAAGCAGCTTAAGCATAAGCTAAAAGATGTCAAGAATGCAAACAAGGTAAAATCACCTAGGAAAAATAGGAATGGAAAGGAAGGTATGAATAAAAGCAATGATTATAAACCTGTTCCTGATGCTCCTAGGAAAACATGTCATAACTGTGGAAGTTCTAACCATCTGGCTTCTTTTTGCAGGAAGAATAAGAATATTAACTCCTTACCTTCAAAATCAGGAGTTAAGAGTCCGTCTGTTATATACAAACCACAAAATCCTTGTTTTCATTATGGTAGTTTATGGCATTCCATTTATACTTGTAAGGAATATCATAGTTTGTACTATGATTATTATCAAATAAAACCTTCTTTGAAGAAAGTTTCCATTGTTCCTTCTAGTGTAAATTCTGATTCAAAGTCTGATAGTGTAAGTTCTGATAAGAAAATTGTTAACATAAACTCTGATGCTAAATCCGCTGCAAATGTTAATAAACTTAATAAGGCCAAAGGATCCAAGCAAGTCTGGGTCCTTAAAATTAATAATTAATGGTCTTTGTGATTGCAGGGCAACAGGAAAAATATTCTAGTTCTGGACAGTGGATGTTCAGGACATATGACTGGAAATAAGGCCCTGCTATCAGACTTTGTGGAGAAAGCTGGCCCAAGTGTTTCTTATGGAGATGGCAACATTGGAAAAACATTGGGATATGGCAATATCAATCTTGGAAATGTCATAATTAAACAAGTAGCTCTAGTCTCAGGACTTAAACATAACCTACTGAGTATAAGTCAAATCTGTGACAGAGGTTATCATGTTGATTTCTTTGAAGAACACTGTGAAATTATAAGTAAATCTAAAGGCAAAGTTGTTCTGAAAGGATACAGGCGTGGTAACATTTATGAAGCTAAGCTTTCAACAAGTACTGATGGTTCTGCAATCTGTCTGATGAGTAGAGCATCAATTGAAGAAAGCTGGAACTGGCATAAGAAACTCTCTCATTTAAATTTCAACAATATAAATGAACTGGTCAAGAAAGATCTTGTGAGAGGATTGCCAAACACAGTATTTGCTCCTGATGGTCTTTGTGATTCATGTCAGAAAGCCAAACAAAGAAAATCTTCATTCAAAAGCAAGACTGAATCATCAATTCTTGAGCCTTATCATCTACTACATGTTGATCTATTTGGTCCAGTAAATGTCATGTCTATTGCAAAGAAGAAGTATGCGTTGGTCATAGTGGATGAGTTCACCAGATACACATGGGTGTATTTTTTGCATACAAAAAGTGAAACTGCATCAACCTTGATTGATCATATCAAACATCTGGATAAAATGGTCAAAGATTCTGTGAAAGTTTTAAGGAGTGATAATGGCACTGAGTTCAAGAATTTGATAATGGAAGAGTTCTGCAAAAGCCATGGAATAAAGCAGGAATTTTCTGCTCCTGGAACTCCACAGCAAAATGGAGTTGTTGAAAGAAAGAATAGAACTCTCATTGAAGCTGCACGTACAATGCTTGAAGAAGCAAAGCTTCCAACCTATTTCTGGGCTGAAGCTGTGCAGACTGCTTGTTTTACTCAAAATGCAACACTCATTAACAAGCATGGAAAAACACCATATGAGATGGTGAAGAAAAAGAAGCCAAATCTGAAATATTTTCATGTATTTGGATGCAAGTGTTTTGTTCTCAAGACTCATCCTGAACAGCTATCAAAGTTTGATCTAAAAGCTGATGAAGGAATCTTTGTTGGATATCCACTTTCCACAAAAGCCTTCAGAGTCTATAATTTGAGAACAAAAGTGGTCATGGAATCTATCAATGTCTCTTTTGATGACAAAAAGATTACTGGTCTTGAAGATTTCATTGACCATGATCAGCTGAGATTTGAAAATGAAGACTCAAATTCTGATACAGAAAATCCTGATAGTCTAAGTCCTGATACTGTAAGCTCTGATGGATTAAACTTTGATGTTATTGAAACTATGGAGACTACGTCAAAGGAAGATGCACCTATGCAGGGGGGGCATACTCAAGATCCTACCACATCTCAAGAAACATCAGAACATGCATCTGGCTCTTCAAGTTCTGATTCGTCAAGTTCTGATAAGCCAAGTTCTGATAGTGCTGAAAATCTAAATACTGAAGAATCCAACTCAGAGAACATAGTTTCAGGGGGAGCATCAGAAACTGAAAATGAAAATAGCATGGATCATGGGGGAGCATCCAGTTCTAGAGAAAACCTTCCATCTGTAAGGAAGTGGACAAAATCACATACACCTGATTTGATAATTGGAAATCCTGATGCAGGTGTCAGAACTAGAACAAGTACTTCAAATGAATATCTTTACAATTCTTTTCTCTCTCAGACTGAGCCAAAGAAAGTGGAAGAAGCTCTTCAAGATGCTGATTGGGTACAAGCAATGCAGGAAGAGTTGAATGAATTTGAAAGAAACAAAGTCTGGACCCTAGTGCCAAGACCAAAGAATAGATCTGTTGTTGGTACAAAGTGGGTATTCAGAAACAAAACTGACAGTGATGGCATAATTACAAGGAATAAGGCAAGGCTGGTTGCAAAAGGATATTCTCAACAGGAGGGAATTGATTATGATGAAACATATTCACCAGTTGCTAGGTTAGAAGCCATAAGGATATTCTTGGCTTATGCTGCTCACAAAAAGTTTACTGTCTTTCAAATGGATGTGAAAAGTGCTTTTCTCAATGGAGAATTGGAGGAGGAGGTATATGTTAAACAACCTCCAGGTTTTGTAGATACCAAACATCCAGATTATGTCTACAGGCTTGATAAAGCACTTTATGGACTTAAGCAAGCTCCTAGAGCATGGTATGAGACTTTAGCTCAGTTTCTTCTGGAAAGTGGATTCAACAGAGGGACAATAGACAAAATACTGTTCTACCTCAACCATGGAAAGGACTTACTTCTGGTCCAGATTTATGTTGATGATATCATTTTTGGATCTACAAATGACAAACTTTACAAAAGTTTGCCAAACTAATGCAGTCAAGATATCAGATGAGTATGATGGAGGAACTTAGCTATTTTCTGGGCCTTCAAGTCAAGCAGAATGAGGAAGGCACTTTTATTTGTCAAACCAAGTACACCAGAAACTTGCTGAAGAAATTTGGAATGCAAGATTGTTCAAGTGCATCCACTCCAATGGCCACTGCGACAAAACTAGATAAGGATACCGGTAAATCAGTAGATATTACTGACTACAGAGGTATGATTGGCTCTCTACTCTATCTAACTGCTAGTAGACCTGATATCATGTATGCTACCTGTCTTTGTGCAAGATTTCAAGCAGATGCAAGAGAACCTCACTTAACAGCTGTAAAAAGAATCTTTAAGTATCTTAAAGGAACAGCTGTTCTGGGATTATGGTATCCTAGAGAATCAGATTTTAAACTAATAGGTTACTCAGATGCAGATTTTGCAGGTTGCAAAATTGACAGGAAAAGCACAAGTGGAAGCTGCCAATTTCTTGGAAGCAGATTGGTTTCTTGGTACAGCAAGAAACAAAAGTCAATTTCCACATCAACTGCAGAAGCAGAGTATATTGTTGCAGGAAGTTGTTGTGCACAGATTCTTTGGATGAAGAATCAGTTACTGGATTATGGGTTAACATATTTCAAAATCCCTATTTACTGTGATAATCAAAGTGCTATTGCTATGACAGGTAATCCAGTTCAACACTCAATGACAAAGCACATCAGCATCAGGTACCACTTCATCAGGGAACATGTGGATGAAGGTACAGTGGAATTGCATTTTGTTCCCATAGATCAACAACTAGCAGATATCTTCACAAAACCACTGTGTGATGCTACTTTTATAAGATTGGTAAATGAACTTGGAATGGTTTCAGGTTCTTTCTCTAAATCTGCTTAGTCTTGTTCTGTGTTATCAGACTTTATGCTCAGTATTTACAGAATTAATCTCATTGTGTATTCTGTGCTTAATTGATAAATGTCTTTAAGTACTGACTGTTGTCTGATATATGTTTCTAAACTCTGATAAGTGATATGTCTGTTCAAGTAACTATTCAATCCTATGAGGATAACTGTGCTAGATACTGACCTAGTAGTCTTCAATAAACAAATGATTCCATGTAAGAAGTAATTATTTCAGTGGAAACCCTATGACACTAGCAAATTCTGATAATTGAGCTTAGTTAAGTTTACTTTGTATATCTTATTACTAAGTCACAAATTAGAATAATGCTACTCATCTGTTAAGTTCTGATACTAGTAAAACTGCTGAATGTACTAAGTGCTGATAAACCTCACTTATCAAAAGAAAAAGCAAAAAGATCAAAGAATAAAATCAGGTACTCCTTTGAGATCTAGAGTAAAAATGTGGAAGGGACGACCCAAGTGCATTGCTGGTATTAAGTAGATATGCATTAGAAAAGCAAAATATTTTCTTGGTGACTTTTCACACTCTATGATTACTGGAGAAATACTCTGATAATAGCATAAATTCTGATAAACAGTCGTGACTCACTTACATTGAGAAGCCACTGTAAAATAGAATTTCAAAAGATGCATAAAATTAGCACAAAACAATTGAGGTGGACTCAAGCATGAACTCATTCATCAGTAGGTTTCAGGACAATGACAGCTCTTTAGCAAAATTTTAGTTATGCCTTATTTCTAAGATGTACTGAAGTGAATCAGACTTTACTCTTTGTCTGTTATTTAGCTTAATGCACACACTAATCACTCCATTTGAATGATGAAAATTTCTGTGGTGGTCTATGTTATTTTAGATAAACAGTCATTGTGTCATTACTGCACAAATTCTGAGGACAAGTTCTAGTTACACGTTCTGATGATTAAGTTCTGAAGTCTATAACTCAGAACTTGTATGAGGATTTACTGAGATGGGCATTCATTTTTCGAGTTAAGAAATTATGTTCTGATGACTGTTAAGTTCTGGTATAGGTCTAAGTTCTGATTTCTCAGTCTAATCCTTTACTTGGCTTATCTGTGAATAAAATTTGATAACAGTCTCAGTTCGAACTAGAATATGTTGAAGTGGAAGATTAATAGTCACTATGATTAGGATTAATGGTATTCGTACTTGAACAGTCCACTGTTTCTTATTTCTTGTGCATTTTAAACCATGATTCCTCTTTCCAATGAATGTTATTCTTTTTCAAAGTCTAGGGAGACGAGGTAGAATTAATTCTATCTGTCAGCATTCAATTTCTTTGCGTCTCCTGGCATTCTCTTGCCTATATAAGCAGCCACTTCACATCAGTCTTTTCATCAAATTCTTCTTACACACTTATCTTCATAATTCTTCTTTCAAAAACACAATGGTCAGATACAACATATTTTTGAACTACCAAAACTTCAATATGGAGCTAAGCTGTGCCGAGTGGCAGCAGGAATGGCATGTCACAGCCATTCCTGAGGAGATATGGGACTCTGTCCCACAGGAGGTACTGACACACCTTCTGTTCTTCTATATGGACTACCATCGCCATCTGGAGCGATTGGAGGAGGAAAGGCTGGAAGCTCTCCGCCAGCAAGAGCGAATCATCAGACTCGCCATTCTGTTTGTCGAGAGTAGGAAGAAGAAGATGACTTAATTTCGTCTTCTTCCTGTTTTTCTTCATCATCAGCTTTGTCAGGCTTCTTAGCTCGGACTAAGGCTGTTGATGTTAGGTTTAGAAGCTTAGGGAAAATCTTGTATAAGTATTGATGTAATTTCCATTTCATAAATGTATTGTCTTGATATATTAATGAAAGTTGTTTTTACTTCAAGATTTTATCTCTGAGTTATTTTATCTTGTGTTGATAAATCCTGATTGATATTCTGATGACCATATAAATTTTGTTTTATATTAAGTTCTGATTTATTTTCAGCACTTACTTATCTAATTTATCTTGGTCATTTTCATGTGATGTATTTTCAGAATATTAATGATGCAGTGAAAAATAATTCAATCAGTGCTAACGGTTTAAATTTTGAATTAAAACTGTTTCTCTTGATACATGGAACGGTTTTTCCTTGAAACTAGGCAAATGGGTAAGTAATGATTCATGTTTTCTCGAGCCCAGTAACTGTCCGTTATTACCTCATGTCTGACAGGTGTCCAACGGTAACATTTTTGTTCAGAGTATAAGTACAACAGAGAGAAGATTTCTTTAATCTTTTATTTTCTTCCTATTTTATCTCTCTCCTTACTTTTACTCTCTTTCTCTTTATTTCTCACGTTGGTTTTTCATACAGACTTATCTCAAACACCTAACAGGCATACTTGAATCTCATATTTTTCACATGGCACCAAAGGATTTAATCATTGATGGAGCTAAGTTTGTCCCCAACAACTATGCTGCAGTTCTTGATCACACTGAAGCTCCATCTGAATTACACTTTGTGCAAGATCTTCTTGCACATAGTGAGGTTGGGTATGCATTAACACAGCCTGAATTCTTTTCAAGCCAACAAGTTCTGAGGTTTTGGAGGACTGGACTTTTTGATGATGGTGGTCAACGTGGAACTCCCAGTATTATCTTCCAAGTGGGTGATTCATCCTTTGTAGTCACTCCTGGTACAGTACGCAGGGCTTTACATCTTCCAGAAGATTGTACTTTCTCAATTCTAGAGGACTCAGCCCTTCGGGAGTTAATGGCTGAATTGGGATATGAAAAGAGTCTGACGAAACTTGGACAGTTGAAACGGGCTAATATCAGAAGAGAATGGAGTTTCTTCTTTGATTGTATCACCAAAGCTTTTGGGAACAAATGTTCGAATTTTGATGTTATTCCAATTATGAGTCAGCACATCGGGTATGCAATTATCAATCAAACTCATTTTGATTTTGCAACTGCTTTAATTGGTTTTATTGGGGATAGGATGACAGAGGATCGAGATGTTGTTTATTTTGCTAGATTATGTCAACTTATTTACACTTACTGTACTGATGAACCTCATTTAGTCAGCACTCAAACCCCACCTTTTAAGATTGCAAAACGATACTTTAATGACCTGGTAAATGCTGATACTAAGAAAAAAGTGGTTAGACCATTACCGATTCCTAAGTCTGTAAAACAGATCCTGATAAATGCTGATCCTGATACTTATAGATCTGTTTACTCTGATGTCCAACCAACTCCAAACACCCAAAATCCATCAACCTCAGTACCTACCTCTCATTCTACTCAACCTACCCTCAGAACATATCCCAAATCCTATCTCTCCACTTCACAGACTGCTCAACCTTCATCTTTAGTACCTACTGTGAAGCCTTCATCTTCCAAGCCAAAAAGGACAAAGAATGTTCCTCAAACATCTCAAAAGAGAAGGAGGATTGGGGGTTCTAGGCTTCTCAAGAGGCTTAGACGAATGACAGTTTCTGAAATTCCCAAGGAATCCAAATCAACAAGGAAGTACAAGAAACAGAGGGCACAAAGGCCGGTTTCAGATGATGAAGAGGAAGCAGCTAAGGAAGGGGATCAGGAATCTCTGATCTCACAAGACAAGGAATTTGCTCCAGTCACTTCTTCTCCATCAACTCCATCTCAGGAAGCTGTATCTGACAAGGCTAACTCACCATCTGTGTCTCTTGTTGATCCAGGCACAAGTGCTGATATTGATGTTCAACACTTGGTTGTGTCTGAAGTATTTCTCTTAGAAGCTCCAACAGCAAATAATCCTTCCACAACACCTGTTACTGATGCTGTTCAAACTCCAGAGTTATCAACAACACCTTCTCTGCATCAAGATGCTGATGATCAGACTTTAGGTGAGCATCAGGATATGGCTGTTCATCAGAACTTAGTATCAGATCAGCAATTAGAGGATGCTGAAGCCTCCATTGCTACTCACACTGTTGTCTTATCAGAAGATACTGATTCTTTAAGTTCTGATGCTGCAAATGCTGGAGATACTGGTGATGCTGCTCCAACTGTAGATGCTGATGAAGCAGGTCCTTCAGGACATACTCCTCAACAGACTCTTCCTAAGTCTGAACTGGTAAAGGAGTTTGTTATCGGGGATGCACCAGTACCTTGGAGTGAAACTCCTGCAGGTCAGGAGTGGACTAAGGAATGGAACCCAGTTTCATGTGTTCCAACTGCAATACATCTTGCTGAGCACTTGACTAAAGCTGATGAAATGTTAAATTCTGATGATTTAAAAACCCAGCTTAGAGTCACTGCATTGAGTATTAAACATCTACAAGGTCTTCATTCAACTACTCATGCAGAGCTACACAAGATTCAGGAGAACTTTATCAAACAAGAACAAGTTTGGAAAATTGATAAGAAAAAGTTCTTTCAACCTACCATTGACAGGATTGCTTATATTGAGAAAACTCAAGAGAAACAACAAGCTCAGATTGATGATATTCTGACAAATCAAGCTTCTCAGCAATCGCAACTTACTGAAATCCAATCCTCAGTGGAATTACTTATCTCTCTTTTACTACCTGCTGATGCCAAAAAGGGGGAGAAGGTAATTAAGTCCAAATGCAACACTAACAAGCCACTGCAAGGAAAGGATGATGGAAATGATGATCAAGGATACTCTGGAATGGGTAGCGGTCATAGTCAAGGTAGAAGGTTTACATCAAGACAAGCTAGTCACAGGACAAGTTCTGATACTGGGAAAAGAATAAGTTCTGCTGTTGGTAAAAGGATAAGTTCTGATGAACTTCTAGATCTTGATGAGGAAATGTCAATACAGTTATTTCTTCATGAAAATCCAGGAATGGACTTGGAAAGTTTAAAGGAAGAAGAAGCTAGACTTAAATCAGAGAAAGTCACATCTAAATCTGAAGCTTCTGGTAAAAATTCACTTCCAAAACTCAAAGGCATTGTGATCAAAGAAAGGACACATACTGAAGCAACATTGGCTAGATCACAACCACAGATAGATCCAAGATCCAAGGGTAAAGAAAAGGTTGGTGAACCTATCAAGGTTTATGTACCTCCTGAGGAAGAAGAAATTACTGATGAAAAGGATGATCTTGCTCTGACTTCAAGAAAAGTTCTTAAGACAACCTCTGACATGGCTCAAGTTGTTCAGAGTCAAGAAATTGTAAGTTCTGATATTCAGAAGAAGCAAGTAACCTCTGACAGAGCTCAAGTTAACTTGATATCAGAAAATAGATCAAAGACACTCCTACCAGGATTCACTAAAGTAAAACAGACTCAATCTTTGAAGACTACTGCAAGTGGTTTTGAAGCAAGAGTAGTTACTGGAAAGGAAGCTAGAGATAAAACTGGATTGGGAAGTGCTGATGAAAGAAGAGTACACAACACTACCAATGATCCAACTTCCTTGAGTGAACCAGGTATTGGAGCAACTCCTAAGAGATTGAATCAACTGGAATCTGTACAGATGGTTTACCATACCTACTTGAAAGAATACATCATGTTGTATTTCATGACAGATGGTAGGGTTTATCATATAAGACAAAATGCCATTTCATTAAAGTATTTTGAAGAATTGGAGCATGTACTTTTCTTACTTCAAGTGGATGACAGAATAACAGAGACTGCTGCAAACTACTTAAAAGAACAGATTCAGAGATAGAAAAGGCTTTATTCTGTTAAGTCTGACAGCATATATGTTCCAAAGTACAGAGATCACAATGGTGATATTGTTGATATGAAGCCTAATACTGCACAGATCAGAACATATCTTAGTATTAAGGGACTTGAATTCAATCTGGAGTCTGACAAAGCTTATGTCATAAGACTAGATCAGGAGTTGAGAAAAGCAAAGATCAATGATCTCAGAGCTGCAATCTTTCAAACTGGTGAAGATGCTGCAGAGCTTAAAGATGTTAAAAGGAGAATGATTGATGAACTAAGATATGCTAAGAAATGTTTGTTGAAGAACTATCTCAGAACAACTCCTGACATCAGAGAGATCAGAAAATGATGAAGCCAAGTCAAAGATCTACAACTGCTTAAATACTGATATTTATACAGACTGAAGTTGTTATCAGAAGTTGAAATTGGTACAAGCTTTAAGGACTGTAAGTTGTAGTTATCTAGTCTAATTCTCATGCATTTGTACTTAATGTTTTTGACATCATCAAATATCTATTAAACTTGTATATTATGTTAATTTACAAGTTGGGGGAGATTGTTAGATATATTTGATAATGTCATGGCTAATATGTTTTATGTTTAGCTTTCAGATCTTACTTGAACAGGATAAATCAGTACTTAACTGTTGATCAGTACTTATACTGGAAGTCAGGACTTAAGGATATCAGTACGTATGTTATCAGGAGATAATCAACAGAAGATAGATATCAGAACTTAAGTGCTGAAGGACAATCAGATAAGGACAGTAGCTGATTAAAGGAAAGAAGATCAAGATAAACATAAGAAGAGATATGCATGAAGAAGGAATTCCGTAAAGAATGGAATACTTAGAAGAAAAGATATCTGATTGATATATTTTAGGAAGCAGAATTATATTCCATATCAATTAGCGATTATCTTGTAACTGTGTAGTATATAAACACAGATATAGGGTTTACA
Source organism: Apium graveolens (assembly GCF_009905375.1). NCBI lineage: Eukaryota > Viridiplantae > Streptophyta > Magnoliopsida > Apiales > Apiaceae > Apium > Apium graveolens. The sequence goes on from NC_133654.1 coordinate 221,681,592, forward strand.
CTATAAGTGTTATCATTATTAGAGAAGATTATTCATTGTAACCCTAGCAGCTCTCGTGATATTTGTTCATCACTGAGAGGTAACAGTTCCATACTGTAACAGAGTTTATTGTTTCAATAAAGTTTGTTTTCTGTTACTTAGGTTCTTAAAGTTCGATTTAAGTGTACTATACACTGTATTCACCCCCTCTACAGTGTGTGTGTGTGTGACCTAACATACCTCATCTTCAGAATCTGAAGTGTCTGTCCAGCTTTTCTTCTTTGTGACAAGTGCCTTGCCTTTGTCACCTTTTCCTTTCTTACAGTCAGGAGATATGTGGCCTCTTTCACCACATTTGTAGCATTTGATATTTGAGTTATTTCCTCTGTCAGACTTTCCTTTACCTTCAGACTTTCTGAATCATTTCTTATCAGAACTTCCACCTTTCCTGAAAAACTTCTTGCCCTTTCTGAATTTCCTGTAGGCAATCTTTGTGATACCCTTCACCATAAGAGCACACAGTTGCATCGTCTCTGCATCAGCATCCAATTCAGGTAAACTTTCAGTTTCTGAATCATCATCGTCAGAATATGATGACTCTGAATTAGACTTTATGATGAGAGCCTTTCCTTTGCCCCTTTTTGAGCAGCAACTTTGGAAGATTCCTCATCAACATTAAGAGCAACTTTCCTTGACTTTCTTCCATGCCTCTTGCTCCTTTGATCCATCTCAAGTTCATAATTCTTGAGCATACCATAAATTTCATCAAGAGTAGTTTCAGTGAGGTCATAGTTGTCTCTTATGGTAGTAGACTTCAAATCCCAATTTTCAGGAAGAGCTAAAAGGAATTTTAGATTTGAATCTTCAAGATCATATTTCTTGTCCGCCAGTGACAGATCATTCAAGAGTTTGACAAACCTGTCATATAATTCAATTAATGACTCATCAGCTTTTGAGTCAAAGTGCTCATACTCTTGAGTGAGTATAGTCCTCCTGTTCTTCTTGATTGCATCAGTTCCCTGGCATCTTGTCTCCAAAGCATCCCATATCTCCTTTGCAGTCTTGCAATTAATTACCCTGTTTGACATGACATTATCAATGCTACTATGCAGCAAATGCCTTACCCTTGCATCCTTGGCAATAGATGAGATATCTTCAGCTGTATACTCACTTTTCTCCTTAGGTATGGTCTTTGCTGGTTGATCAGCAACTATAACAAAGAGCTTGGTAGGCTTATGTGGTCCTTCATTAATCCTGTCAAGGTATTCTGGATCTGTAGCTTCCAGAAACATAGCCATCTTCACTTTCCATATGGGATACTCAGAAGGTCTCGGTATGGGAACCCTAATAGTCTCATATCGCCTGTGGGTCTGGGTGTTTTGAGTCTCTTCAATTTTTGTGGGCTTAGTTGGAGTTTCTGTTTCTTCAGACATGATTGTTTGGATCTTTACTGTATGTGTGTTAACAGATCAGCTCTGATACCACTTGTTAGGTCACACAACACTGTAGAAGGGGGTTGAATACAGTGATATTACAATCAAATCGATTTTGAACACAAGTAACAGTAAACAGATATATTTAATATGATAAACTCTGTTACAATGGAACTGTTCTCTCTCAGTGATGAACAAAGATCACTAAGAGCTGCTAGGTTACAATGTATAATCTTCTCGATAATGATAACACATATAGTGTAAACCTAAATCTGTGTTTATATAGTACACAGTTACAAGATATATTCTAATTGATATGGAATATAATTTTGTCTCCTAAAATATATCAATCAGATATCTTCTACAAGTTTTCCAGTCTTCTAACTCTTTCCATGCATATCTTCATTTGTTTTAGTCTCGATCTTCTACTTTAAATCAGCTTTCTTCCTTAACTGTAAGTCTTCCCGCACTTAAGTCCTGATATGACCTTAAGTTCTGATATTAAGTTCCGACTTCCAGTAAGTCCTGATTTCAGTAAGTCCTGATTTGTCCTATTGTTAAGTTCTGAAAACTAAACACAAATCATATTAGACATGACATCTCAAATATATCTAACAAGTATGATAGGGGAACTGAGTTACTTCCTTGGACTTCAAGTCAGTCAAAGAAGTGATGGTATATTCATCAGCCAAACTAAATATGTCAAGGATCTATTGAAAAAGTTTGGAATGGTTGATTCTTCACATGCATCTACACCTATGTCTACTGCAGCAAAGTTGGATGAAGATAAAAAGGGCAAGAGTATAGATATCTCAAGCTATAGAGGGATGATTGGATCATTGCTTTATTTAACAGCAAGTAGACTAGACATCATGTTTTCAACATGTCTATGTGCAAGATTTCAAGCAAATCCAAAAGAATCACATTTGATGGTTGTAAAGAGGATTTTCAAATACTTGAAGGGAACTCTAAACTTGGGATTATGGTATCCTAAGGGAACTGGTGTTGAAGCTGTTGGTTACACAGATTCAGATTTTGCTGGATGCAGGGTTGGCAGAAAGAGTACTAGTGGTAGTTGTCAATTTCTTGGACAAAGACTTGTATCTTGGTATAGCAAGAAATAACAATCTGTATCAACTTCTACAACTGAAGCTGAATACATAGCTGCAGGAAGTTGTTGTGCTCAAGTCCTTTGGATTAGAAATCAACTAATGGATTATGGCCTAGTGTTACACAAAATCCCTATTATGTGTGACAATACTAGTGCTATATCTATAGTAGCTAATCCAGTTAATCATTCTAGGACAAAGCACATTGATGTGAGGTATCATTTCATCAGAGAACATGCTACAAATGGTACCATTGGGCTCATTTTTGTACCAACGGAAAAACAATTAGCTGACATTTTTACTAAACCTTTGGATGAAGCAACTTTCACTACACTTGTAGGTGAAATTGGAATGCTTAATTCTTCATCCTAAGGCAAGAACTCAGCTAATGTTTTGCAGCAGATTAATCTTCAGTAAATCAAAATTAATTTGATTTAATTGGAAATTAACTGAAATATGAATTTTAAATATTTCAGAAATCTCTGCATATTTATTTTTCAAATTCTAATTCAACTTAGAATTTTTCAAATTCTAAGTAAACTGCTCAGATGTTAATTTACATTCTTAATATGTAAAATTAACACAAGGCAGAATTACAAAAACCAAAAGTATATAGAGAACTGAGTTCTCGATAAGTCAAAATTGACCTCTCGACAAGTCATTTTAGGACTTCTCGAGTGAGTCCTCGATAAGTCAACTTACTGACTTCTCGAGTGACTTCTCGATAGGATTAAAAATGACCTAGCGATAAGTCCTTGAAGAGTTCTCTAGTACTGATAGTTCACAAAGTTCTCTACAAGTACAATTTTTGACTTATAAATAACTCAGAACTGGGATAATTTAAATTAATAAATTATTTTGGTAAAATACTCTTGGAAGATTTATACTAATTTTATTTTGAATTTATTCAAATAAAAGTTGGAATTAATTCAGTCCCCTCTTTGGACAAACTGGGTATTTATTTGATATCTCGATAAGTCAATTTTGAGTTCTCTAAAAGAAATATTTAAAATGACTTCCTGATATGTACTTCATTTCTTAAAATGACTTCTCGATAGACAAACTCCAAACGTCTATTTTTGAGTTCTCGACAAGTCATTTACTTTTTCTATAAATACCCAGACTTCTCGATACATATTTTAACTTGGAATTTTTTTAAAAAAATTTTAAGTAAACTGTATATTTATTAATTCATATCCTAAATATATGAAGTTAATAAATAACAGATCAAAAGAAGCAAAAAGTATAAAAAACTGGAATAATTTAATTCATAAATTATGTTCAGCAAAATACTTTTGACATACTTTGCCTATAATTACTCAGACTTATTGACACATTTACGTGCTTATGTGTATATTTTTGATCAAATGTGGAATATGTTAGTCTAATTTAAGTAGACTAGTATATTATATGTAATGTTTTGAGAATACTGATAATAGTTGAATTTATTTGACTGTGTGCTAATTATGTATTTTTGAACCTATTCAAAATAAATCTTTCTCAGTATGGAGTATTTGATTTGATTAGTGAGCTGGTGGAATATATTTTGCTGCTAGGGAGGGTTACCTTTGTGTAAGTATTCTTGAGTACTTGCATGGGGAATAGTTAAACTAGAAAGTTAAGTCACTTTTTAACTGCCTAGGTACGCATAAAATATGTTTGTGTGATTATTACACTTATTAACCGGGCAATTCAAGTGTCTCTTGGTTTATTTTCTCCCTCCCTAAATTCAAATCCTTCTCTCTTCATTATTCATCACTATTTCTTTTTTTCAACAAACATCCTAACTCCAAACCCTCAACTTTTTCAAATCTCTCCAATGGCTGCTCCTGTATTCTACAAGCTTAACAATGGCGTTTATCTACCAGCCCTTCATTTGGCTGATAACCAGGTCTACTATGACCCTTTGGTCTTCATGTCCGCATCAGAGGGATCGTTTGCAGCCCTTTTGATGTTCCCCTTGAAGTTTTTGACGAACTTTTTTGGGACGATCAGATAAACTTTCTATTTTTCGAGGGTGAAGTCTCTCCCGAGCAGGAGAGACGTGCTTTGGAGGCTGAGCAGGAATGCCTTGCTGCTCTGGAACTGCAAGAGAGAATCATTTCCCTTTCACACTTCATGTCCAGAGCGTACCAACACAGGGCAAGGAGGATTGAAGCAGAAACTAGAGTAGTTAGGATTAGGGTTTAAATTGTTGAAATCTAAATCATCCTGTACTCTGTTTCTATATTAATGAAAATCTTCCATCTTCTCTATTTTAAAGTTGTTTGTATCTTGTTTGCTATGTGTTTACAATTTATCTGATTATCATATTTCATGTAATGCTGCATGCAACTGAGAATCTCACTGCATATGTCAAACTAAACATCATAAAGTTACATATGTTCAATGCAGTACAGGGTAAACAAAATCTCTTCAAGACAACAACAGGAAACTCAGACAAATCACTCGAAGCAGAGATAACACATTTGGTTTCAACTGATGCATCAGACATATCAACGGATAAGTAAAGTAGAATATTACACAAAATCATTCTTGAATTATGTTGTTAGATATATTTGATAATGTCATGACTAATATGATTTATGTTTAGTTTTTAGATCTTACTTAAACAGGATAAATCAGTACTTACTGGAAGTCAGGACTTAAGGATATCAGTACTTATATTATCAGGAGATAATCATCAGAAGATGGATATCAGGACTTAAGTACTGAAGGACGTTCAGATAAGGACAGCAGCTGATTAAAGGAAAGAAGATCGAGACAAACATAAGAAGAGATATGCATGAAGAAGGAATTCTATGAAGAATAGAATACTTGGAAGAAAAGATATCTGATTGATATATTTTAGGAAGAGAATTATATTCCATATCAATTAGCGATTATCTTGTAACTGTGTAGTATATAAACACAGACATAGGGTTTACACTATAAGTGTTAATATATTCGAGAAGATTATTCATTGTAACCCTAGCAGCTCTGGTGATATTTGTTCATCACTGAGAGGTAACAGTTCCATACTGGAACACAGTTTATTGTTTCAACAAAGTTTGTTTTCTGTTACTTGAGTTATTAAAGTTCGATTTGATTGTACTTTACCTTGTATTCATCCCCTCTACAGTGTGTGTGTGACCTAACAAGTGGTATCAGAGCCTATCTGTTAACGCACAAACAGTTTAAGATCCAAACAGAATCATGTCTGACACAGAAACTCCAACTAAGCCTACCAAAACTGAAGAACCTCCAAAGAAACAAATTCAAAATCGGTATGAGACCATCAGAGTTCCCATACTGAGACCATCTGAATATGCCATATGGAAGGTGAGGATGACCATGTTTCTGGAAGCTACAGATCCAGAATATCTTGATAGAATCAAGGAAGGACCTCACAAACCAACCAAGCTCGCTGTTGCAGTTGCAGGTGAAGCAGCAAAGACTGTACCAAAGGAGAAGAGTGATTATATTGCTGAAGATATCGTATCAATTGCTAAGGATGCTAAGGTACGACACTTACTGCATAGTGCCATTGATAATATAATGTCAAACAGGATAATTAACTGCAAGACTGTAAAGGAGATATGGGATGCTCTGGAAACAAGGTGTCAGGGAACTGATACAATTAAAAAGAACAGGAAGACAATACTCACTCAAAAGTATGAACACTTTGACTCAAAGGCTAATGAGTCATTGACTGATTTATATGATAGATTTGTCAAACTCTTGAATAATTTGTCACTGGTTAATAAGGAGTATGATCTTGAAGATTCAAACCTTAAATTCCTGTTAGCTCTTCCTGAATGCTGGGATTTGAAGGCAACAACAATAAGAGACAACTACAATCTTGATGAAACAACTCTTGATGAAATTTATGGAATGCTCAAGACTCATGAACTTGAGATGGAACAAAGAAGCAAGAGGAAAGGAGGAAAGTCAAGGATAGTTGCTCTTAAGGCTGAAGAAGAATCCCCCAAGGCAGCTACCTCAAGGAAAGACAAGGGTAAAACTCTTTTCACAAAGTCTGATACCGAGTCATCAAGTTCTGAAAGTGATGATGACTCAGAATCTGAAAGCTTGCCTGAGACTGATGCTGATGAGGAGATGATGAAGCTGTGTGCTCTTATGGTGAAAGGGATCACAAAGATTGCATACAGGAAGTTCGGAAAGGGAAAGAAGTTTTCCAGGAAAGGCACAAGTTCTGATAAGAAGAATTTCAGAAGATCTGAGGGCAGAGGAGGAAAGTCTGACAGAGGAGATTATACCAATGTCAAATGCTATAACTGTGGTGAAAAAGGCCACATATCTCCTGATTGCAAGAAAGTGAAGGGTGACAAAGGCAAGGCTCTTGTCACAAAGAAGAAAAGCTGGACAGACACCTCAGACTCTGAAAGTGAGGAGAATTATGCTTTGATGGCAAATGCTGATAAAGCAAGTGCTGAAAGCAGTTCTGAAGCTGCTGAATCAAAGGTACCTCAGACTACTTATGCTTTTCATACTGATGATATTAATGAGTTGAGAAGATATCTTAAAACCATGTTTGTTAGTTATAGAGATCAAACTTTAACATGTGAAAGATTAACTTCTGAAAATCTTGCTTTTAAGAAAAGAAATGATTTCTTAGAAAAAGAGTTAGTTATGTTCCATCAAACTCAGAAAGATAGAGATGATGCCTTTTATGTTAGGGATGAAGTGCTAAAAATGAATGAATCTCTAAAAACTGAGTTAGAAAAGGAAAGAGAAGTTATCAGGACTTGGACTAACTCTGGCAGAACAACTCAAAATTTGCTAAGCAGTGAAAACTGGAAAGAAGGCTTAGGTTATGGAGAGGATAAGAATGAAAAAGGAACTGTAGAAATTAAGCCTGTTGTTGTTAAGCAAAAGCCAAAGTTAAAACATGCTAAGTTTGTAACTGTAAAGTCTGATAATGAGAAATCAGAAGTTAAAGAGGGATTAACTTCTGACAAACTTAAACAGGAAAAGACAGCTGAAGTAAACATAGGTTTAATGACAAAGAAGCAGCTTAAGCATAAGCTGAAAGATGTTAAGAACGCAAACAAGGTAAAATCACCTAGGAAAAATAGGAATAGAAAGGAAGGTGTGAATAAAAGCAATGATTATAAGCCTGTTCCTAAAGCTCCTAGGAAAACGTGTTATAACTGTGGAAGTTCTAACCATCTAGCCTCTTTTTGCAGGAAGAATAAGAACATAAACTCCTTACCTTCAAAGTCAGGAGTTAAGAGTCAGTCTGTTAGATATAAGCCATAAAATCCTTGTTTTCATTGTGGTAGTTTATGGCATTCCATTTATACTTGTAAGAAATATCATAGTTTGTACTATGATTATTATCACATAAAACCTTCTTTAAAGAAAGTTTCCATTGTTCCTTCTAGTGTAAATTCTGATTCAAAGTCTGATAGTGTAAGTTCTTTTAAGAAAAATGTTAACATAAACTCTGATGCTAAATCCGCTGCAAATGTTAACAAACTTGACAAGGCCAAAGGATCCAAGCAAGTTTGGGTCCTTAAAACTAATCATTAGTGGTCTTTGTGATTGCAGGGCAAGAGGAAAAACATTCTGGTTCTGGACAGTGGATGTTCAGGACATATGACTGGAAATAAAGCCCTGCTATCAGACTTTGTGGAGAAAGCTGTCCCAAGTGTTTCTTATGGAGATGGCAACATTGGAAAAACATTGGGATATGGCAATATCAATCTTGGGAATGTCATCATTAAAGAAGTAGCTCTGGTCTCAGGACTTAAACACAATCTGCTGAGTATAAGTCAAATCTGTGACAGAGGTTATCATGTTGATTTATTTGAAGAACACTGTGAAGTTGTGAGTAAATCTAAAGGCGAAGTTGTTCTAAAAGGATATAGGTGTGGTAACATTTATGAAGCTAAGCTTTCAACAAGTACTGATGGTTCTGCAATCTGTCTGATGAGTAGAGCATCAATTGAAGAAAGCTGGAATTGGCACAAGAAACTCTCTCATCTAAATTTCAACAATATAAATGAGTTGGTCAAGAAAGATCTTGTGAGAGGACTGCCAAAGTCAGTATTTGCTCCTGATGGCCTTTGTGATTCTTGTCAGAAGGCCAAACAAAGAAAATCCTCATTCAAGAGCAAGACTGAATCATCAATTCTTGAGCCTTATCACCTACTACATGTTGATGTATTTGGTCCAGTGAATGTCATGTCTATTGCAAAGAAGAAATATGCCTTGGTCATAGTAGATGAGTTCACCAGATATACATGGGTGTATTTCTTACACACAAAAAGTGAAACTGCATCTATCTTGATTGATCATGTCAAACAACTGGATAAATTGGTCAAAGATTCTGTGAAGACAATAAGGAGTGATAATGGCACTGAGTTCAAGAATTTAATAATAGAAGAGTTCTGCAAAAACCATGGAATTAAGCAGGAATTCTCTGCTCCTGGAACTCCACAGCAAAATGGAGTTATTGAAAGGAAGAATAGAACTCTCATTGAAGCTGCACGTACAATGCTTGAAGAAGCAAAGCTTCCAACCTATTTCTGGGCTGAAGCTGTGCAGATTGCTTGTTTTACTCAAAATGCAACACTCATTAACAAGCAAGGAAAGACACCATATGAGATGGTGAAGAAAAAGAAGCCAAATCTGAAGTATTTTCATGTATTTGGATGTAAGTGTTTTGTTCTCAAGACTCATCCTGAACAGCTATCCAAATTTGATCTAAAAGCTGATGAAGGAATCTTTGTTGGATATCCACTTTCCATAAAAGCCTTCAGAGTCTATAATTTGAGAACAAGAGTGGTCATGGAATCTATCAATGTCTCTTTTGATGACAAGAAGATTACTGGACTTGAAGATTTCATTGATCATGATTAGCTGAGATTTGCAGATGAAAACTCAAATTCTGATACTGAAAATCCTGACAATCTAAGTCCTGATACGGCAAACTCTGATGGATTAAACTCTGATGTTATTGAAACTGTGGTGACTACGCCAAAGGAAGATGCACCTATGCAGGGGGAGCATACTCAAGATCTTACCACATCTCAAGAAGCATCAGAACATACATCTGGCTCTTCAAGTTCTGATTCGTCAAGTTCTGATAAGCCAAGTTCTGATAGTTCTGAAAATCTAAATTCTGAAGAATCCAACTCAGAGAGCATAGTTTTAGGGGAAGCATCAGAAAATGAAAACGAAGACAGCATGGATCATGGGGGGCATCCAGTTCTAGAGAAAACCTTCCATCTGCAAGGAAGTGGACTAAATCACATACACCTGATTTGATAATTGGAAATCCTGATGCAGGTGTCAGAACTAGAACAGGTACTTCAAATGAATTTCTTTACAATTCTTTTCTTTCTCAGACTGAGCTAAAGAAAGTGGAAGAAGCTCTTCAAGATGTTGATTGGGTGCAAGCAATGCAGGAAGATTTAAATGAATTTGAAAGAAACAAAGTCTGGACCCTAGTGCCGAGACCAAAGAATAGATCTGTTGTTGGTACAAAGTGGGTATTCAGAAAAAAAACTGACAGTGATGGCATAATTACAAGGAATAAGGCAAGGCTGGTTGCAAAAGGATATTCTCAACATGAGGGAATTGATTATGATAAAACATTTGCACCAGTTGCTAGGTTAGAAGCCATAAGGATATTTTTGGCTTATGCTGCTCACAAAATGTTTACTGTCTTTCAAATAGATGTGAAAAGTGCTTTTCTCAATGGAGAATTGGAGGAGGAAGTATATGTTGAACAACCTCCAGGCTTTGTAGATTCCAAATATCCAGATTATGTCTACAGGCTCGATAAAGCACTTTATGGACTTAAGCAAGCTCCTAGAGCATGGTATGAGACTTTAGCTCAGTTTCTTCTGGAAAGTGGATTTAACAGAGGAACTATAGACAAAACACTGTTCTACCTCAACCACGGAAAGGACTTACTTCTGGTCCAGATTTATGTTGATGATATCATTTTTGGGTCTACAAATGACAGACTTTGCAAAAAGTTTGCCAAACTGATGCAGTCAAGGTATCAGATGAGTATGATGGGGGAACTTAGCTATTTTTTGGGCCTTCAAGTCAAGCAGAATAAAGAAGGCACTTTTATTTGTAAAACTAAGTACATCAGAAACTTGCTAAAGAAATTTGGAATGCAAGATTGTTCAAGTGCATCCACTCTCATGGCCACTGCAACAAAAATGGACAAGGATACTGGTAAATCAGTAGATATTACTGATTACAGAGGTATGATTGGCTCTCTACTCTATCTAACTGCTAGTAGACCTGATATCATATATGCTACCTGTCTTTGTGCAAGATTTCAAGCAGATCCAAGAGAACCTCACTTAACAGCTGTGAAAAGAATTTTCAAGTATCTTAAGGGAACAGCTGATCTGGGATTATGGTATCCCAGAGAATCAGATTTTAAACTAATAGGTTACTCAGATGCAGATTTTGCAGGTTACAAAATTGACAGGAAAAGTACAAGTGGAAGCTGCCAATTTCTTGGAGGCAGATTGGTTTCTTGGTTTAGCAAGAAACAAAAGTCAATTTCCACATCAACTGCAGAAGCAGAGTACATTGCTGCAGGAAGTTGTTGTGCACAGATTCTTTGGATGAAGAATCAGTTACTGGATTATGGGTTAACATATTTCAAAATCCCTATTTACTGTGATAATCAAAGTGCTATTGTTATGACAGGTAATCCAGTTCAACACTCTATGACAAAGCACATCAGCATCAGGTACCACTTCATAAGGGAGCATGTGGATGAAGGTACAGTGGAATTGCACTTTGTTCCAACAGATCAACAACTAGCAGATATCTTCACAAAACCATTGTGTGAAGCTACTTTTACAAGATTGGTAAATGAACTTGGAATGGTTTCAGATTCTTTCTCTAAATCTACTTAGTTTTGTTCTGATGCATCAGACTTTATGATCAGTATTTACAGAAATTACTCTCTTTGTGTATTCTGTGCTTAATTGAAAATTTGCTTAAGTACTAACTGTTGTCTGATGTATGTTTCTAAACTCTAATAGTGATATGTCTGTTAATGTAACTACTCAATCCTATGAGGATACCTGTGCTAGATGCTGACCTAGTAGTCTTCAATAAACTAGGGATCCCATGTTAGAAGTAATTATTTCTGTGGAAATTTATTGACACAAGCAAATTCTGATATTGAGCTTAGTTGAGTTTACTTTGTCTATCTTATTACTAAGTCACAAACTAGAATATTTCTTCTCATCTGTTAAGTTCTGATGCTAGTAAATCTGTTTGGATATACTAAGTGTTGATAAACCTCACTTATCAAAAGAAAAAGAAAAAGAATCAAGGATTAAAATACAGGTACTCCTTTGAGATCTAGAGTACAAATGTGGAAGGAACGACCCAAGTGCATTGCTGGTATTAAGTAAATATGCATCAGAAAAGCAAAATATTTTCTTGGTGACTTTTCAAACTCTATAATTACTGGAGAAATACTCTGATAATAGCATAAATTCTGATAAGAAGTCGTGACTCACTTACACTGAGAAGCCACTGTAAAATGGAATTTAAAAATTAGCACAAAATAGTTGAGGTGGACTCAAGCATGAACTCATTCAATAGTAGGTCTCAGAATAATGACAAGTTTTTAGTAAAGTTTTAGTTATGCCTTATTTCTAAGATGTACTGAAGTGAATCAGACTTTACTCTTTGTCTGATATTTAGCTTAATGCACACACTAAATACTCCATATGAATGATGAAAATAACTGTGGTGATCTATGTTATTTTAGATGAACAGTTTATGTGTCACATTGCACAAATTCTGAGGACAAGTTCTGATTGCATGTTCTGAGGATTAAGTTCTGAAGAATCTATATCAGAATTTGTGTGAAGACTTACTAAAATAGGCGTTCATTTTTCGAGTTAAGAAATTTTGTTCTGATAACTGTTAAGTTCTGATATAAGTCTAAGTTCTGATACTCAATTCTGATTCTTTACTTGACTTATTTGTGGATAAAATCTAAAAACAGTTTCATTTTAAATCAGACTATGTTTGGGTAGAATATTAACAGTCAATATCATTAGGGATAGTGGTTCATATACACGTACAGTAATTTTTACTTGTTACTTGTGCACATTAACCCTGACATAAACTTTCAATGACTGTTTTCCTTCTTCCAAGTCTGGGGAGACGAGGTAGAATTAATTCTACCTGTCAGCATTAAATTTCTTTGCGTCTCCTGGCATTCTTTTGCCTATAAAATCAACCACTTCACATCAGCCTTCACATCAACTCTTTTATCACAACCTCACTCTCATTTTACACTTACCACCACAAATGGCTGCATTTGGCTGGTTTTACAACTATAGCGATGAGACTGTACATGTCTTTTTAAATGGGATTCCAACTCCATACCCTATCGACAACATCTCTCACAATCTCTGGATTTAATTTCCAGAGGCTATTAAACGTGATCTGATGGCAATTCGAAGAGAACTTCACCTTCGTCGTCTTCGAAAGCAGGAGCAAATAATACGACTCGCTATTCTCTTTGTCGAGAGTAGGAAGAAGAAATAATTTATTTTCTTCATCCTGTTCTTCTTCATCATCAGCTTTGTCAGGCTTCTTAGCTCAGGACATTAGTTGTTGATGTTAGGTTTAGCAGTTTAGGACAATCTTGTAAAAGCTCTGATGTAATTTAAATTTCATGAATGTATTCTCTTCATATATTAATGAAATTTCTCTTTTTGCAAGTTCTTGTCTCTGAGATGTTCTGAAATGCATTGATAAATCCTGATAAATATTCATATTCTGATGACCATTACAATTTAAATTTAAATTAAGTTCTGATTTTACGATTATCAGTACTTGTTCCCTTGATTTATTTTGGTCATTCTCACTCGAATTTTTTTTCAGAATATTGGTGTTGGAGTGAAAAATAATTGAATAAGTGGAAACAGTTTCAATTTTGAATTAAAACTGATTTACCTTGATTAATGGAATTACTGGGTAAGTGGAACAGTTTTTCCTTGAAAAACTGCAAGTGGGTAAGTAATGATTACTGTTTTCCCGTGCCCATTAACTATTCATTATTACTGCATGTCTGACAGGTGTCCAACGGTTACATTTTTTAAAAAAGTAAAAGTAAGACAGAGAGAGGATTTTCTAATCTTTTATTCACTTTTACACTTTATCTCTCTATTTGCTTTTACTCTCTTTCTACTCCTAACATTTTTTTTTCAGTTAGACATTTTATCAAACACCAAACAGGCACTCTTAAATCTCGATTATTTTCATGGCACCTAAGGATTTAATCATTGATGGAGCTAAATTTGTTCCAAATAACTATGCTGCAATTCTTGATCATGCTGAAGCTCCGTCTGAGTTGCATTTTGTGCAAGATCTTCTTGCACACAGTGAAATCGGGTATGTATTGACCCAACCTTCAACCTTTTCGAGCCAACAAGTTCTGACATTTTGGAGGACTGGACACTTTGATAATGGTGGTCAAAATGGTACTCCTAGTATTGTTTTCGAAGTGGGTGATTCTACATATGGAGTAACTCCTGGTACAATTCGAAAGGCCCTACATTTACCAGAAGGATGTACTTTTTCAACCCCGGAGGAATCAGCTCTTCAAGAGTTAATGGCCAGTTTGGGGTATGAGCAGAGTTTGGCTAAGCTTGGGCAGTTGAAACGGTCTCATATCAGAAAGGAATAGAGCTTCTTCTTTGACTGCTTAACTAAAGCTTTTGGGAATAAATGTTCAAACTTTGATGCTATCCCTATAATGAGTCAGCACATCGGGTATGCTATCATTAACCAAACTCATTTTGATTTTGCAACTGCTGTGGTACGTTTTATTGGGGATAGGATGACAGAAGATAGGAATGTTGTCTACTTTGCTAGATTTTGTCAGCTTATTATTAATCATTGTTGTGCTGATAACCCCCAACCTACCACTGACTTAACTCCATCTTTCAAAATTGCAAAATGAGCCTTTAATGATTTGGTAAATGCTGATGTTAAGAAGAAGGTGGTTAGATCCTTACAGATTCCTCGATCTGTAAAACAGATCTTAGTAAATGCTGATCCTGATACCTACAGATCTGTTTATCCTGATGTTCAACCAACCACCACATCTCAAACACCACAACAATCATCAGCACATACCACTCATACTACTCAACCTACCCTCAGACAATATCTCAAAGCATATCTCTCCACTTCACAGACAGTTCAACCTTCATCCTCCGCATCTCCTGTGAAGCCTTCATCTTCCAAGGCTAAGAGGACAAAGACAGTTCCCCAAACACCTCAGAAGAGAAGGAGGATTGTTTTGAGAGATGAATCTGACAGTGAGAAACAGGTTTCTACATCAGAACCTGTTCTCAAAGAAGCTGAGAAAGTTCCTTCTCAGAAGGATTCTGCAAATGGGGGATCTAGGCTTCTCAAAAGGCTTAGAAGAATGACTGTTGATGAAACTCCCAAGGAATCCATATCTTCAAAGAGATACAAGAAACAGAGGGCAAAAAGGCCAGTTTCAGATGATGAGGAAGTAGCAGCTAAGGAAGGGGATCAGGAATCTCTGATCTCACAAGACCAGAATCTGCTAAAGCCGCTGCTTCTCCATTAACTCCAACTAAGGAAGCTGCTACTGAAAAGGCCAACACACCATCTGTGTCTCCTGAGACTGTATCTCCTGTTAATTCAGGTACAAGTGCTCATATTGATATTCAGAACTTGGTTGTGCCTGAAGTACTATACTTAGAAGCTCCAACAGCAACTAATCCATCAACAACACCTGTTACTGATGCTGCTCAAACTCCAGAATTATCAACAACACCTTCTCTGCATCTAGATGCTGATGATCAGTATATAGGTGAGCATCAGGATATGGCTGTTAATCAGAACTTGGAACCAGATCAGCAATTAGAGGATTATCCTGAAGCCTCCATTGCTACTCATACTGTTGTTTTATCAGAAGATACTGATTCTATAAGTTCTAATGCTGCAAATGCTGAAGATACTGGTGATGCTGCTCTAACTGCAGATGCTGATGAAGCAGGTCCTTCAGGACATGCTCCTCAACAAATTGTTCTTAAATTTGAACTTGTGAAGAAGTTTGTTACAAGAGAAGCACCAGTGCCTTGGAGTGAAACTCCTACAGGACAGGAGTGGACTAAGGAATGGAACTCAGTTTCCTGTGTTCCAAATGCAAAGCATCTTGCTGAGCACTTGACTAAAGCTAATGAGATGTTAATTACTGATGATTTCAAAACACAGCTTAGAATCACTGTATTGATTACTAAACATCTACAAGGTCTTCATTCAACTACTCCTGCAGAGTTACATAAGATTCAGGAAGAATTCATTAAGCAAGAACAAGTTCAGAAGATTGACAAGAAAAAATTCTTCCAACCTACCTTTGACAGAGTTGCTTATATTGAGAAGACTCAAGAGAAACAACAAGCTCAAATTGATGATATTCTGAAAAATCAAGCTTCTCAGTAATCTCAACTTAATGAAATCCAAGCCTCAGTGGAATTGCTTGTCTCTCTTCTCTTACCTGCTGATGCCAAAAAGGGGGAGAAAGTAATTAAGTCCAAATGCAAAACTGATAAGACACTGAAGGGGAAGGATGATGAAAAGGATGACCAATGAAACTCTGAAATGGGTAGAGGTCATAGTCAAGGTAGAGGTTTCTCATCAAGAAAAGCTGAAATCACAAGTCACAGGACAAGTTCTGATACTGGAAAAAGAATTAGTTCTGCTACTGGTAAAAGGATAAGTTCTGATGAACTTTTAGATCTTGATGAAGAAATGTCAAGACGGTTATTTCTTCAGGAAAATCCAGGAATGGACTTGGAGAGTTTAATGGAAGAAGAAGCCAGACTTAAATCAGAAAAAGTCACATCTAAATCTGAAGCTTCTGGTAAAAAGATACTTCCAAAACTCAAAGGCATTGTGATAAAAGAAAAGACAAATACTGAAGCAACATTGGCTAAATCACAACCGCAGATAGATCCAAGATCCAAGGGTAAAGAAAAAGTTGGTGAACTTATCAAGGTTTATGTACCTCCTGAGAATGAAGAAATCACTGATGAAAAGGATGATCTTGCTCTGACTTCAAGAAAAGTTTTTGAGACAGCCTCTGACATGGATCAAGTTGTTCAGAGCCAAGAGACAGTAAGTTTTGATATTTCGAAGAAGCAAGTAACCTCTGACATAGCTCAAGTTAACTTGATATCAGAACATAAAACAAAGAAACTCCTACCAGGATTCACTAAAGCAAAACAGACTCAACCTTTGAAGACTGCTGCAAGTGGTTTTGAAGCAAGACTAGTTACTGGAAAGGAAGCAAGAGATAAAACTGGATTGGGAAGTGCTGATGAAAGAAGAATACAGAACACTACCAATGATCCAACTTCCTTGAGTGAACCAGGTATTGGAGCAACTCCTGAGAGATTGAATCAACTGGAATCTGTACAAATGGTTTACCATACCTACTTGAAAGAACACATCTTGTTGTACTTCATGACAGATGGTAGGGTTTATCATATAAGGCAAAATGCCATTCCATTGAAGTATTTTGAAGAACTGGAGCATGTACTATTCTTACTTCAAGTGAATGACAAATTAACAGAAAGTGTTGCAAACTATTTGAAGGATCAGATTCAGAGACATAAAAGGCTTTATTCTGTTAAGTCTGACAGCACATATCTTCCAAAGTACAGAGATCACAATGGTGATATAGTTGAAATGAAGCCCAACACTGCTAAAATTAGAACAACCTTTCTGGGTTATAGGGCTGTGGAATTCAATCTTGAGTCTGATAAGGCATATTTGATCAGACTGGATCAGGATATAAGAAAAGCTAAGATTAATGATCTCAGAGCTGCAATCTTTCAAATAAGTGAAGATACTGCAGAGCTTAAAGATGCTAAAAGGAGGATGATTAATGAACTTAGATATGCTAAGAAATGTTTGTTGAAGAACTATCTAAGAACAACTCCTGACATCAGAGAGATCAGAAGATGAAGCCAAGTAAAGATCTACAACTGATTAAATTCTGATATTTGTACAGACTGAAGTTGTTATCATAAATTAAAGATTGGTAAAGCTTTAAGGACTGTAAGTTGTAGTTATCTAGTCTAATTCTCATGCATTTGTACTTAATATTTTTGACATCATCAAATATCTGTTAAACTTGTAAATTATGCTAATTTACAAGTTAGGGGAGATTGTTAGATATATTTGATAATGTCATGACTAATATGATTTATGTTTAGTTTTCAGATCTTACTTAAACATGATAAATCAGTACTTATTGGAAGTCAGGACTTAAGGATATCAGTACTTATATTATCAGGAGATAATCATCAGAAGATGGATATCAGGACTTAAGTACTGAAGGACGTTCAGATAAGGACAGCAGCTGATTAAAGGAAAGAAGATCGAGACAAACATAAGAAGAGATATGCATGAAGAAGGAATTCTATGAAGAATAGAATACTTGGAAGAAAAGATATCTGATTGATATATTTTAGGAAGCAGAATTTTATTCCATATCAATTAGCGATTATCTTGTAACTGTGTAGTATATAAACACAGACATAGGGTTTAGACTATAAGTGTTAATATATTCGAGAAGATTATTCATTGTAACCCTAACAGCTCTCGAGATATTTGTTCATCACTGAGAGGTAACAGTTCCATACTGTAACAGAGTTTATTATTTCAATAAAGTTTGTTTTCTGTTACTTGAGTTATTAAAGTTCGATTTGATTGTACTTTACACTGTATTCACCCCGTCTACAGTGTATGTGTGACCTAACATATGTTTTAAATTTTCTAACTTTTGTATGTAAACATCTTTGAAAATCAATTTTTTGCAAAATTCTCTAAATTTGCCTATAATTGCAAGAAACTTGTTAATTACAAGATTTCTGAGATCTATGGATCACTCAACAGGAATTTGTGCTAAGCTGCAGTTAATACATCTTTCACAACCAAACTGCAGTTCACCCAGGCACGGTAACATAAACACAAACTCATACACAATCTCACTCAGGTGACTCTCAAAAGGAACCTGTTTTACAAAAGGACAGAAACCTCACAAAATGTTCCTTATTTGTTTTGTTGTTTGAGAAAAAAGGATGCAATAAGCCAAGATCCTCATGCTTATTTAAAACTTTCAGAATTCATGAAGGGGATACTTGTACTTACTATATCAGAACTGCTATAAGCTATTCTGATTCATCTCCAAAGAAAGGACCAGAACTTCATCTGAAACTGGTCTTCACAGAAGCTCATCAACCCTGTTATGTCAACCTTAAGGAAGATTTGTTAAGGAAGACTATCAGAAGTTCCTACAACAACAAAGTTAAAAAGGAGTAAAGGAGATTACTGTTGGATATATAGATGAGACTATCAAAAGATTTTTACTTCCTGGATCATGCACACAAGAACCTGTGTCTTAATGGGGCATAGCAGCAACATCATTCCTTGATCCATCTTCCACAAGAACCTATACTTCACATAGTATAGAAGACAAGGAAGAATCTCTTGCAATACATGACACAAATGTACAGCAAATAGTATTAACAGAAGTTCAGACAGTGGAGTAGAGTACACAAGAACCTGGAAACTCTGACTCTTAAAAGTCATGAGACTGGTACAATAAGAAGTAGTGAGACTACTTTAAAAGAACAGAGAGTTTAGGACTTTTTTTACTGAAAGACTTTTTCTGCACGTCTAAGTAAAGTCTCTTATCCTACCTGTTGAATTCATCACTACAGAGATCACTGAAGCTTGAAGCTGCAGATATTGTTCTACATGGACAACAAAAAAAGCTTGAACAACATGCATCTAGTTGAATCTTTCCACCTAGAGATAATGTCAAAAAGGGGGAAAATATATCTAAATGCAAAAACAGTTGTTGGATGTTGCCAGACACTAATACTATCTTCTTGATATGGGGGAGAAGAGAAAATCCTAAATGCACTGGTGGTACAAACTTTACAAGTGAAAATTGAGTAAATATAAATGCAATGTTGATGCAGATAGTACTGAAGACATGTATAGAAGTAAAGTTTGTTAAACTCATAGAAGAAGACAAAATAGGGAGATTGACTTCTGCATTTAGTTAGAGTTTTGACATCATCAATCAAAACTTGTGCATAATTTCATAATGAACAAGTTGGGGGAGATTGTAATATATAAGTGATGATGTCAAAGATTATTGAAGATAATAATATCATTAGTGTCCCTGATTAAAGTATGAAGCAAAGCCAAATGGACATATGATCTAAGGAGAATAATGAACTGTTACTTTTCATAATCTTTTAAGCTTGGGTTTACCCTAAGTAAGTTGTATTGTTATCTTAATTTGTATTTTGTACTTGTAACACTTTAAAGTCTATAAAAATGCAAAGGAGCAGACTGGAGTCTTTTTCCTGAAACAGTATCAAGCCTAAGGATTCTATCTGGAAGAAGATCAAGAAGATAATGCCTCAGAAGAATTTTGAAGAAGCTTGGAGTTGAATAAATCTGTTTGGATAAAAATACTCTAAGTCAGGATCTCTACAAGTCACAGATTTAGTATTATAGAGAAGTCATTCGAGAACTCCAAATGACTTATCGAGAAGTCAGGAAAGCTACAAGAGAACTCAGAGAGATATCGACAAGTCAAGAAGACATGAAGGTTGGAGATATCGACAAGTCATTTCTTCACTAGAGAACGCAGAGTTATCGACAAGTCTACATTCATTAGAGAACTCTGAGTTATCGATAAGTCTAAGTCTACTAGAGAACTTAGAGATATCGATAAGTAAAAATTCACTAGAGAACTCTAAGTTGTCGACAAGACAAAGTGAAGACATGATGCTGAGAGATCTCGACAAGCTAAAATTTCATTCGAGAACTCAGAGACCTCTATAAGTCAAATTCACTAGTGCATTAGAGATCTCGATAAGTCATTATACTTATCGAGATGTCAAGATCTCTATGTGCCTAATTGGAGATCTAGAGTAAAATTCTCAAAGTACAAAATCACAGACCAGTTCAATATTCAAGATTAACAATCAACAAACAATCCAAGCAGCTGGATTGACAAGTCTATAAAAAGCAGCGTGAAGAATGTGCAAGATCAATGGTGAAGATTAAATGACAGAGGAAGATTAAAATTATCACAAGATGCTAAAGATATGCTAAGACAGAAATAGAAGATCTACTTTTCTATAAATAGAAATGACAAGTGACAGCTTAGAAAAGCTAATAGCATATCTTATTGCATACTGTGTAAACCAGCAGTTAACTAAGTTATAAAGTTAACACTGGTCCTTTAGTCAGTTGTAACAATTTAGATAAAATTTCTTGTAACACTCTCAAGGAGAAGCTAAGCTCTTTATCAAAAAAGAGCCTAGAAATTTTGTAGCAAAACAGTCTTAATTTTAATATAAAATTAAGTGAGTTTTGAAGATCTGTGTTCTTTATTTTCTGCAAGCTTAATTTCTGCATGAACACATTTCACTACAAGATTTAATTTATTTTGTTCAACCATAAACATTCAAGAAAAGCCCAAAAATAGTAAAAACACATTCACCCCCCGTGTGTTATTCATTTCCTAACAATAGGGGTCAATATTTAGGCGGGATAACAAAAGCGGCCTTTATTTTAGCCAAAATTTTGGGCGGCCCAAATGAAAAAATGACCCGTGCTCATTTTTAACACACACACACTCAGAAAAATAAAACTTTTAACACTTTTAACACTCACACACTCAGACAAACACTCTCACACTTAGACAAACACTCACACACTCTAAAACACTCTCACAACATCTCAGTCCATGTAGAAATTAGGGTTCTAAAACACTCTCACAACAGCTCAGCTCACTCGGGCCAGAGAAATTAGGGTTTAGTAATTAGGGTCAGAGCTTGAATATCAGCCGGGGTTGCTTAGAGATTAGGGTTCTGAACAATCAGTCGGGTTGCTTGGATCTTGGAGAAATTAGGGTTTAGTAATTAGCTCAGATCTTGGATATAAGTCGGGTTTGCTTTCTTCTTGTTCGGGTATGCTATTTTCTTCTCTGAAATTGGGGTTTAGTAATTATTTTATCTTTTTTTTTTGATAATTTATCTCTGAAATTGGGGTTCAGTTAGTTTATTATTTGGGTTTGTGGTTTGGGTATGCTCTTTTGATTTTTTTTGCTTTGCATGTCAGATATCTGTTATTTTATCTCTTTTTTTTGATAATTTATCTGTTATATTTGATTAATTTGATGTTTTTGATATTGTTGGAGTTGAGATTTGATTTTTTAGTTCTGTTTTGTTTTTATGTGTTATTTTATATCCCAATGATACACGTACATTAATTTATATATGTTATTTTGTTTTGTTGAGATGTTTCTCTGTTCTTTTGTTATATTCATCATTGAGTTCATCATTAATTTATATGTGTTATAGTGTTTTGTTGTGATGTTTCTTTGTTCTTTTGCTATGTTGCTATGTTCTATTTTTTAGTTCTGGTTTTATGATGTGATTGTTATTGATTTAAGTTTTTTTTCCCCGACATATTAGAACTTATAATGTAGTCTAATGATGGTGAAATACTAACATGGTTACTGAACAATATGGAATGGTTAAGTATGTAGTATTAGAAGTAGAAGAGTATTGTTGTCCTCTCACCTCTGTAGTGTTAGAAGTAGAAGCGTATTATTAAGTCGCGAAGATGAGCCTCGGCCCCTGAGTACCTTGGAATCGACTAGTCGACAAGTCGCCTGACTAGTAGAAAAAAGTCGACAAGTCGTTCATATAAATAATGTATAATTATATATATATATATATATATATATATATGTAGAGTAATACTGATAATGTTGGGTAATGTGTTTGATGTGTAATATAGATAAGAAAGGGGGATTATTAACAAAGGAACAGCACTTAATATTTATAGCCTGGTTAAACTTAATATTTATACGAATTGATGAATCTTTAAAATTTAAATCTATGCAACATTTAAAACTTAATTAAAGTGATAATCGTCCTTTAAATCAACATTTAAAACTTAATTAAAGTGATAATCGTCCTTTAAAAATTAGAACTTAATTTATGTGATAATTTAGCTTATAAGGACTGGTTATGTAAATTAAGTAGTGTAATCAAGATGTATCTATGTCCTTTAATCATATAGGCAGATAATAAAATGATAAAACATAAACAATTAAGGTGGTGCAAATATTGTATAATTTTAATGGTAAACGAAAATTTAATGATCTTTTTCATTTTATGTAGATATGACTGATTAGGATAGTACTTGGTTAAATCAACCTAAGTACAGTGAATTATATAGGAATGGAGTGAAAGAATTTGTCAAAAATTTAATGTCCAATTTCGGCGTCGGAAATGAAGTGAAGTGTCCTTGTCATCTATGTAAAATCGTCTATGGTGGTGTCAAAAGGATGTTCATGATCACCTTATCTGTAATAGACCGTCTGAGAGATTAGTACAGTGGATATATGAGGTTGCCTTATTGAATACGATGGATTGCGAAGAAAATAATGGATTTCAGGATAATATTGATGAGATGCTAAATGTTGTGTATGGTAATGTGGAACCTGTGGGACTGAATGTAGACGCAGAGAAATTTCTACGTCTTGTCGAGGAAGGAAGACAACCACTGTATCCAGGCTGTAATAAGTTTTCACGATTAAGTTTTTTAATCAGGCTCTATAACTGGAAGTGTCTTAATGGAATAACCGAGGCGGCGTTTAGTGAAATAATAGAATTACTAAAAGAGGCTGTTCCCAATATCAGATTGCCCAAATCTTTTAATTCCGCTAAAACTACCATCAAGGATTTAGGTCTTAACTATGAAAAAATACATGCATGTCCATACGACTGCATGTTATATTGGGGTGAGAATGAAAAAGAAGTTAAGTGCAAAAATTATGGTATTTCAAGGTGGAACGTTGTAGCACAAGGGTCGGAAAATAATAAAGTCGCAGCCAAAGTTATGAGATATTTTCCACTAAAACCAAGGCTACAACGCATGTTTTTATGCAAAGACTTCTCTAAACTAATGTTTTGGCATGCAGTAGACCGAAAGAAGGATGGGAAGTTGCGGCATCCGGCTGATGGTGAAGCCTGGAAGACGATGGATGTCGCATATCCACAATTTTCTTCCGATAACCGAAATGTCAGATTAAGTTTAGCATCTGATGGCTTCCATTCATATGGAAAAATGAGTTCCACACACAGCATATGGCCAATTGTTA
Organism: Apium graveolens; assembly: GCF_009905375.1. Lineage (NCBI taxonomy): Eukaryota > Viridiplantae > Streptophyta > Magnoliopsida > Apiales > Apiaceae > Apium > Apium graveolens. The sequence continues at coordinate 221,705,369 of NC_133654.1, forward strand.
TTGTTAACTATAACCTTCCTCCCTGGCTAAACATGAAACCAGAAAATTTAATCCTCTCAACAATCATACCTGGTCCCAACGATCCCGGAAACAATATCGATGTCTACATGCAGCCGTTGATCGCAGAACTAAAAGAGCTATGGAACTTAGGGGTGGAAACTTATGATGCAAGCGTCCTATGGACCATTAGTGACTTTCTCGGCTATGCAATATTCTCGGATTGGAGCACTAAAGGGAAGTTAGCATGTCCTGTATGTAATTACGACACGTCATCGAAGTACTTGAAGCATAGCAAGAAAGTGTGATATATGAATCACCAAAAATTCCTAGATCCCAACCACAAGTGGAGGTCTGATAAGAAAAGATTCAATGGCGATGTTGAGACTGGAAAAACTCCAACAATGCTATCTGGGAGGGAAATTGAAGTTTTGTTGGATGGTTATGTGAACAAATTTGGAAAGGGAGGTAAACGAAAGGTCAGCTGTAAAACAAACCCTTGGAATAAGAGGTCAATATTTTTTTACTTACCTTATTGGAGGGACAACCTAACTCGACATAACCTGGATGTAATGCACATCGAGAAGAATATTTGCGATAGTGTTCTAGGCATATTGTTAAATATTGGAGGCAAGACAAAGGATTATATCAAAGCTCGATATGATCTGCAAGAATCAGGTATAAGAAAGGTCCTTCGTCCCATCACTGGTGCTGATGGAAAATCTGTAATTAGGGCGGCGAACTTTGACCTGACTAATAAAGAAAAAGATATATTGTGTTCTGTATTCCAAAATGCTAAGTTACCATATGGTTTTGGTTCGAATATTAGCAGATGCGTGTAAGACAAGAAAATTGTGGAATACAAAAGTCATGATGCACATATTTTTTATGCAGTATATATTACAAATTGCTGTATAAAAAACATTAAAGCCTGAGGTTGCAATTCCTTTAATCAGACTTGGCAATTTTTTGAGAGATGTATGTGCTAAATTGATTGAGGTAGGTGATTTAAAAAGGTTGCAGCAGGAGATTATCAAAATAATTTGTCAACTTGAGATGATATTTCCGGAACCATTCTTTGACATAATGGTACACCTACCGGTATATTTATGCAAGGAAATAGAATATGGTGGACCAGTCCATCAAAGATGGATGTATTCGATTGAGAGATACCTTGGAGTATTAAAATTATATATTCGCAATAATAGTAAACCAGAGGGATCGATTGCAGAACGGTACTTGGCAGATGAGTGTTTGACGTTCTGCGCAAGATTTTTAAATGATAGCCAGAATAACTCATCGAATGATTTTGCAAGTCCCGGTGAAGAAACTGGAGGGTATTCTCTCGGCTCAAGGAAGAAAAAAGATGGGAAAGATATTCATTTATCACATGATACGTAGATCACAGCTCATCGATATGTATTATTTAACTATGATGACAAGGAGGTTGAGGAGCTAATTGAGTAAGTCCTTATATCTTTAATATTTCTACAATTAAATAAATAAATAAAGTAATGCCTATACATACATTAACAGAACATACATGTCTATAATTGTAGGAAGCACCACTCACTGTTGGCGAATAACGCAAATTCTAAACTGTATAAAAGGGAAAGAACATATGCTGACGAAATATGTGTCTGGTTCAAGGATGAAATTGGGAAAAAAGTCATAGTTTCCAGGGAAGTAGCATCACTGGAAAGGGGTCCCAGAAGATCAGCTAGGCAGTTTAGTGGGTATTTCGTAAATGGGTATAGGTTTCATACAAAAGAGAAAGATTATAAGTGTACAACACAGAATAGTGGTGTGTATTTGAAAACCTTGACTAGTAGCTTCGCAAGTTCAAAGGATCAAAATCCAATAGTTAGGGATGTAGGCTACTATGGATGTATTGAAGAGATATTTGAAGTTGACTACTGGGGTGCTTTTAATGTAGTCTTATTTAAGTGTACCTGGTACCAAGACGAAAAGGACGCTCTTGGTTTTACGCGAGTTAACTTTAACCGAGTTTGTCAAGAACATGATTCTTTCGTTATATTCAAGATCCTGTTGAAACGAATTTTCATTATCCTGTTAAGAGGCTATCAACAGAGTTATCAGAAATTGGCGTTGAAAATACAGTTGAAGATGACCTTTCTCATCAGTTTTCACATTCACACGACACTAGCTTTCGTACCATGATAAAAAAATCATGATAATGAAGTTACCTGGTTCAGAGATGATGTTCCAGCAAAGGAAATTCCAGATGGAGATGATTAAATTTCTAGGGTTAATAATTCGAATTTAACACTAAAATTAGCCTAAAAATTATGAATTTAATTTCATATCAACAAATTAAACCAATCAATTCAAAATTATTAACCCTAAAAATTTTAAAAAATTGAATTTAATCATACAACAATTCATATGTTAATTCGATACTATAATACATACAGAAAATGACAGGAAATGACGCGTGTTTCAGCTCACAAGAAATGACAGCTATCGCAATTAAGGTTTGATTTGTTTTTTTTGTTGACTTATTTAATTTAATTAATTTATTTATTTTGTGAACTTGGGGACCAAATTCTTTTAAGTAGGAAAGAATGTAAAATCCGAAATTTTAATTTTAATTAATTTATTATAAATTAGATATTAATTCGTTTAGATAAATATTTTTAAATTAGAATATTCCGGAAATCTGTTTGTGCAAGTTATTTGAATTGGTAAAAAAATTGTTATTTGTGTAAAGAGGTGTGAGAATATTTTAAAAAATCGATTTTTTTTTAAATTAGATATTTGTGTGTATTGAATATTTAATTATATTTAATTTTAGAAATTTACTTAGAGTGATTGGAGAAACTTTAGCTCCAAGTTTTGTAATAACCTTAATTATTAATTAAAGGTTTCACGTGTCTATATAAAAACCCAATAGTTATAAAAAGAGACTCGTACAGATATTCGTCTAAACAGGTAAATCTATTCGTGTTTGACTTTTAAATTGTATGTTTATTAGTACATGCTCTCCTTCTCAATATGAGTTGTTTGAATTTTAAGTGCTTGTAGAAATTGATTCATATTTATTTCTCTTCTCTGCATAAGACTGGTCTATTGAAACACATGATTTCGAGATTACTAATGAGCTTGATTAGTAAATTTAAAAAAGATATAAATTTTGTTTTCATAAGATATTAGTTATATAAATGTATAATTCATGATTTTATATGCTACATGTATACACAATACTTCGGGCTATATAGGTAATAAGTAGGTTATATTAATTAGAGTCTTGTACCATGTAAAAGCATGTGTATTTATTATGGCTAATTAAATTGATTCATTTCTTTTATTGATTCATTTTTTTTAATTGATCCATTTTTAGGATTTTTTGTTACATGACATTTATGTCTAGTTGTTTGGCCATGATTATGTATTAATTAATTTATTTTTTATTAGTAGAAGCGTAAGCAATTTTCATCTTATTTGCGAGATGTTAATTTAAAAATAGACTAATTGCGTTCAAATAAACTAATTCATCATATATTCCTGCAACTATGGATGTTAACTTGTACTTGTATAAGTAGTTATTGCCATGCTTGGGCCTTAGTCCATTTATTCTTCCTTATACGATTTGATCATTTAATTTAAATGTGAGGCTTTGGTTTTAAATAGTTTTAAGTTGGAGTTAATTGTTAAACATGTACAAACTGCTTGTAAAATAAAGAATTAATTAGGTTCCGCTTTAGGATTTGTTCGTGTGTTAATATTCGTGTTCAGTCGCTTTCAAGGTAAGTGACTTTTTGTTACTCACTTAAATTATAATATTTGTTTTGCAATATATAAATCTGTCTGATTTGAATTCTGAAAATTTGTGAAATCGAAAATAGAATTTTAGAAAAGATTATTTTTATAGAATTCCCCCGGTTTTAGATTATGCATCGAAAATCCATTTCGTAAAGTATAAGTCCTAAAAAATGACCGGCCTCCTCCACAATTTGAAAATTTTGATTCAAATATGGAACTCCCCCCATCAACATTTTCAATTTTAATACATATTTGCATCCTCTACATTATCATTTTTATCCTCACCCTCAAAATTATCATTTTCAAGCTCATTTTCAAGCTCATTTTCAACCTCATTTTAATCATTTTCATCCTCAATATCAACTAAATCGTCATCTAAATTAATAAATTCCTCATTTTTATCTACAAAATCATCATCTTCAACAAATACAGGGGTTTTAGGTTCTTCACTAGTATTTAAATCATCAAGATATAAAATATGATCAATAGGCTCTTTTTCATTTTTACGTTTATGACGAAACATACGAGCAAATAAATTATCCGCCATGAAAATGTGAAATTGACAAGAAATATACCTTAAATTGACAAAAGTACTTGAATTTCTTGATGAAAATGCCCCAAAATCGCCTAAATTGGTCACTTTCCAAGTAGAATTTTTGTTGTGGATTTTGGTTGTTTGTGTGGTGAATGGAGGTTGTTGGGTTGCTGGGGATAAGAGAGCAAATCTTACCAACCGCGGAAATTTTCACCGGTCCGTCCTACCAACCGCAGAAATTTTTCGCGGTCCGTCCCTCATCCCAGCCACCCATTCCCCCATCCAACGGTGAAAAAACCGTTTGTTATAAAACGGTCTAGAACAAACGATTGTTGTAGACCGTTCCCCTTAAATTAAATGATCAAATCGTATAAGGATGAATAAATGGACTAAGGCCCAATCACGGCAACAACTACCTATACAAGTACAAGTTAACATCCATAATTGCAGGAAGATATGACGAATTAGTTTATTTGAACGCAATTAATCTATTTTTAAATTAACATCTCGCAAATAAGATGACAATTGTTTACGCTTCTACTAATAAAAAAAAATTAATTAACATATAATGATGGCCAAACAAATAGACATAAATGTTACGTAACAAAAGATCCTAAAAATGGTTCAATAAAAAAATGAATCAATTTAATTAATCATAATAAATACACATGTTTTTACATGATACAAGACTCCAATTAATATAACCTACTTATTACCTATATGGCCCGAAGCATCGTGCATACATGTAGTATATAAAATCATGAATTATACATTTATATAACTATATCTTATGAAAACAAAATTTATATATTCTCTAAATTTACTAATCAAACTCATTGGTAATCTCGAAATCATGTATTTCAATAGACCAGTCTTACGCAGAGAAGAGATATAATATGAATCAATTTCTGCAAGCACATAAAATTCAAACAACTCATATTGAGAAGCAGAGCATGTATTAATAAACATACAATTTAAAAGTCAAACACGAATGGATGTACCTGTTTAGACGAATATCTGTACGAGTCTTTTGTTATAACTATTGGGTTTTTATATAAACATGTCAAACACTAAATTAATAATTAAGGTTATTACAAAATTTGGTACTAAAGTTTCTCCAATCACTCTAATTAAATTTCTAAAATTAAATATAATTAAATATTCAAAACACACAAATATCTATTTAAAAAAAGATTTCAATTTTTTTAAAATATTATCACACCTCTTTTCACAAATAACAAATCTTTTATCAATTCAAATAACTTGCACAAAAAGATTTCTGAAATATTCTAATTTAAAAAATATTTATCTAAACGAATTAATATCTAATTTCTAATAAATAAATTAAATTAAAATTACGAATTTTACATTAGTTGTATTTAAAATTATAATGTTCGAAATTAAAAATAATATAGAGTTCAATAAAAAGTATTGATTCCTAAACATTTTCACAATAAGTTGTCGGCAAAAAAATCTTATACAAACTCAAGAATTTCATTTACTTATATATTAATGTTATCTTATTAACATTTTGTTTGATATTAATTACTATAATTTTTATTTTAGGAAATATAAAATCAATTTTTAAACCAATTAACTATTGAACATTTTTTTCGCATAACATAAATTTATTGTATGTTATATATTGAAATATAAAACACATTTTTTTTTATTATCATGTAAAAGGGTTTAAGTTATGTTTATATAATATATAATACATTATTTTAAATTTACGCTATAAACTGTCATATATTTATCTCAATCGATAATATTATCTAATCAAAAAATTTTAAAATAATTTTCATGGTGCGCATAAAGCGGCTTTATATCCTAATTGATACTATGTCTCACCGTAACCCGTTTTATCTAGGAAAACTGTTCACTCATATATACGGTGGTGAAGGCTAATACACTTTAAGAAGTTTGTCATTGTACTCATAATTTATTTATACCACTATATTAATCACACACACTATTATAACTTGATTTTTTGTAGGCAAAGCCCAACGAATATGAAGCTGAAAAGTGAATGCAAAATAAGACTAGCAAATTTAAACAATCCGCTATAAACCCAAGCAAACTCAATTGAACGGCCCGGTACATCCAAAGATATTTCCCTCGCCAACACTCCGATATCCTATTGTTATACACTTAACAATACCCGCATGCCGACATGAGCCCCTACAATACGGGTCCACATCAAAAGGTCCCACAGGAGGTCACTTGGTAATAATGTCGAATTGAATGATTAAACAATATGTGAAGAGTTGAAGACCCACTTAGCTAATAGCTAATGGATATAATTAGTGGGAAAAAGATAAAGTGAACTCAAGTCTGTGATATAGACATAAGCCACGTCTAAAATACTGCCAAAGTCATTTTCTCCTCAACAAATCCCCTCCTTGGTCAACTAACAGCTGCACATTTCACTTTTTCTACTATGTCACACCCACACTCATTCATACTATTATACAGGGAGTATTATATCTTTATACTCATGTAGATACTTTATTATTTTATTTCTTAATATTATAGTAATATCTTTTCTAATACACTAAAGAATCATGATATAAAGAAATGGGCCCCTTTCACTTTGTTAGCAAACAAAATGGTCCCCCACAGCTGTACTGCAATTGAAAGCTCCCTTGCCCCTCGTCTCTCCAACCATCTCTTCCACCATACATTACATGTATGTTTTTAGGTCTCAACTAATCCAAGATACCATCTCATCACCTGTGTGTCAAAAGATGAAAATAAAAATACGATCTCCCCTTCGTAGCTAAGAGAGACACGGCTCTATATCTGTCATGTGTCATTGTTTCCTACCTGTTTTTTCTTCTTTTTATATGGCCCTGTTTGACGATACAGGGTCCAGGCGGCAGTACCAGACTACACCAAAAATAAGTAGTCGTTTTCTGCTACCTACCTCAAACAAAAATTAGCATCAACAAAGTATTGCCGTTGTCAATACACAGGATATCTTGTTCAAAGTAACGACTCATTTCTGATTTCTCTACAAGTTTATGATCACAAACATTCAAAAAAGACAGAGAGAGATCAGGGAACCCATTAAATTAAAAAAATTGAGAGGGGGTTACTATCACATGTGCTAGACATATACATGCACAGCCCTCCAATACATATATATGTGCCAAATCTAAACTTCTACTTTTATGGTAGTAAACAGACAGAAAATGAACAAAAACTTTGCAAAATTACAGATGGAAGGAAGATGACTTCTTCATCAATTCTGCCGCTCATCTTTATTTAAATATCTGCCATGCACATCGCTGGGGACTTCTCTCCGGTTGTTATCGTCACCCTGGCTACTTCATCACGATTAATAGTACCACATGAACGCACTATCAACCTGTCAGATTAAAAGAAAAGTTTGCTCACGAAAGGGCACATACTCAGCAGCCTATACTTCATGTCCAGCCCATCCGCCTGCAGATCATTTCCCCCACTCAACTTCCCCAAAATTGTGGGTTGCTAGTTCGTAAAGGACACTCCATTCTCTATGGAAGATCAGTCTAAGCTCCAACAAGGCAGTGTATCTTTAATTTTTTCTTGTCAGGCTGCCAACATGAATGCAAATTATCATTTCCTGGTATTAAACGTATTTCCTTCTTTTATATATTAAGTCACCATATATAACCTAATCTTTTAGAGATTTACATATCCATGGGGATTTATTTGAAGAGTACTCACCAGCCGGTTGTTTCTGCTCCGCTGGCTGTTTCTGCTCCGCTGGCTTCACCTGGACCGCAGCAGGAATGCTGTTGTGGCCATAGGAAAATCCAACAGGCAGTAGCTGATGAGAATTTCCTGGTGATTGTACACCAAACTGGGGAGAATGGAGAATGCCCTGCGAAGAGAAGCCACCTCCTTTCATATTGCTAGCAGCTGCGGCCGCAGCTGCTGCAGCCGCTTTTGCAGGATCAGTTGTGCTGGTATTAGATTGTGTGGCTGGAGGGCACATAGATAACATTCCAGAAGAACTTGGGGAGGATCCTTGGGGTTGTTGCGACTGCTGCGGTTGCTCAGAGTGCCTTCGTTGAAGATTATAGCCACTCGCGGGTGAAGTATTAGAACCAGCAGAATTCGGTTGTTGGCCTTGAAAATAGGGATTCGAAAAAAACATTGCCTGCTGCAGTGTTTGTTTTGATAACTGCTGCTGAAACTGTTGTTGTTGACGCTGCTGTTGTTGCAGCTGCTGCATCTGGATTTGGGTTTTGGTTGAAGCACTGTGAGGGTTCCCAAGAACTGATGGAACATTTCTTCCAACTGCCGGAGAGGACTTTTGGTTCGGAACAGATGTTGAATTCTTGGCCTGTTGTGACGATAATGTAGATGCTTGGCCAGTCTTGTTTGCAGAAGCAGTATTTGTCCTTGGGCTAGAGCTGGCACCTTTAGATAGGGAAGAGTGAGTAGGAGATCCGACAGCGACTGGCGGGGATGGGGACTGGCTGCTATTAGGATGCTGCTGCCCTTGAGATGCTGCTGGTTTTTGATTTGTCCCGAAGGATATTTGAGTGTGGTTTTGTAAGGTTCTTGTCTGCTGCTGTTGATGATTTTTGGGGGATGATGTTGATGAGACCAGTGATGATTGAACTTGGGAGGTGGGAGTTCTGTTAGAATTTTTCCACTGTGAAGATTGTGTTGGGCTACTGTTGTTGCTGCTTTGAACAAAATTTGGTGGAAAGCCGGATACTGAATTTGGGAACTTGGAAGGTACTGATGATGAAGTCAAGTGCTCAGAGGACGCAATCCCATTACTTGTTGGCGTCTTACTTCGAGCTGTCACATTAGCTGCTAGTTGCTGTTGCTGTTGATGTTGCTGCTGGTTGTGCATCTGAATCAACTGTTGCTGATGTTGAAACTGAGCATGTAGCTGCGAATTTGAAGCGCTGACCAAATTCATAACATTAGGCATACGAGTAGGACCAGGAGCAAGGTTTAGCATACGAGCTATGCTATTGGAAGAACTATCTTTAGGAGCTGCAGATTCAGATGCATCAGCAAAGTCCGGTCTCGAGAAACTAATGGACTGTCCTCCACCCGAAGGACCCTTCCCAGTTAGCACCTTCCTCTCTTCATCTACATTGGTTGAAACAGCACCACCAATCTTACCATCTTCTGACATTCTATTGTTCTTCTTTTGCTGAACAGCCTGGGCAGTTGCGGCAGCCTGCATGATCTGATGATAGCTTTGCCTTGTAGCCTCTGGTAAGTTCTGAAGGATGGCATGATTTTGTGACAGGGAAGACAAGTCAATTCCAGAAGCAGATGTGGAACCAATCATGGGGCCGAATGACATGGCAAACGCTTGAGATGGAAGGGATTCCACCCCTGATTTGAACCCTGAATGTTGTTGGTGCGTTTGCTTCTTATCATTCTGATTCCCGCCACCGGCACCGGTAGCACCAGCTGAAGCAGCAGATGAGCTCATCAAAGCAAAATTCTGGGGATGAATGGGCATGGCAAAGTTCTGATTGTAAACATTCACAGGAGCCCGAGATCCTCGACTATCAGTAGTTGATGGGCTGTCTTCACCACCCACCTCACTCTCAAGCTGCCTTGCTTGTGATGGGGGCATATGCTGAGATGGACGACTTTTAGGGGCAGCAAAGTTCTGCAAGACTCCGTTTCCCGTTCCTCCGCTATTGATGGCAATGCCTTGTGGACGGTGTTGTTGGGACTGCAAATGCTTCTGAGACGATGTGGAGCCATTACTTGTGTTTTGATGAGTTTGTTGGATTTGTTGTTGCTGAGAAGTTGGTGCTTGCTGTTGCTGGAGTTGCAACGGATGGATCATCTGAGAAGGATAAAAAGATCCGTTGAACATTGGCATTGGCTGAGCATGGCCTCTAAAATTTGGTGGTGCCCCCACTGCTGGTATCGGGAATGGATATGGACTGTTCTGTAACACCAAGTACTGTGTTTCATTGGCAGACATATTTGGGTAGTTGAAGCCTAGTGCACTTGCAGGTGGTGGTGCCGAAGCAGTCGTAGTAGCTAAATTTTGTGCACCAGTTGAAGGTAAACTCCCTGTAGTGGTTGGAGATTTTGTAGACATGGGTCTGCCAGAAGTAGCTACCACTGCCGCCTGCTGCTGGTTGAAAGGGAATATGATAGCAGGGCCATGCTGAAATAAAAATATCATATTAGTAACAATACTAAAATGATGAAATTGTATAGCTACGAGTCAATTAAAGTGGTAGCAGCATGGGAAGGGAAGTAAGAGTAACATACCATCATATTATTGGGAGGCACTGGAGGCATAGCTTGCTGAAGTAAAATCTGTTGCTTTCCATGTCCAGCATCTGCATTGTTTACAGGTTGGGCAAATTTTTCTTTTCCAGCATTACCTGGAAAGATAGCAAGACTATGGCCCTTGTCTTGCACAGAGTTCAAACTCCTTCCGGCACTGTTACCATGAAGCTCTGTAGGGGGCATAACATTGACATTGGAGGGTTTCGCTCCAAACATGGAAGCAGTGCCAGAAGGTGGAGGCCAAAAAGGATTCATCTTCATGAGCTGCTGATAATAATGAATATTTCTCGCAACATGACAATGAGTGGCACACCTCTTAGGCCGTGGTTGAGAGAAAAGAGGCTGTAATTGTTTGATTTACCACAATTAGAAAGTTCAATTAAGGATGGACAATCACTTGGGGATATGTAAAAAACATAAACTAGATCAAAAGTAGTAAAGTTCAAACTGACATACCTGGACCGGTGCTGAAGGCATGGAAGCCCCCTCAACTGATACAACTCCTTGTAGGGGTGCCATGTACCTAAAAAACAAAGACAAAATTTATTCAGCCAGGAAAAAAATTGATTAGCTCAAACCAATACCGGCCCAATAATGACCAAAAAAATGAAGTGCAATAGGCATTATATATCTTCAGCACATACCCAATTGGAGGAGGAATTCCACCAGGCCAGCTAGCAACAGACATAGGTAGAGGCAAAGAAATGGTTTGAGCTGTACCAAAAAATGGAAGTAAAATTCATTAACTGATCATAAAACCAGTTTCAGTAACCTTACAGAGTAACACTGAAGGATAACGTACCACTTTTTTCCGTGTTTGGTGGCTCTTCTTTGAATGGAGCCTTAGAGTACTGTGCTTGTGACTTCACAACATGATCACTTTGAGGGTTGTTTACAGTATCCATGCCCGGCTTTTCCAAATCGAAGCGAAGATCAATATTCCGCTCCTTGCTTATATATGATTTCTGGAATTCAACTTCTTCAATTACCTTCTTTGCACCTTTTTCATCAGATTGAATCACTGTGTCGTCCTTGCTAATTCCCACTTGGTCAGTTTCGTTAGCTTTACTCATCTCTCCATTATTTTCCTGAAAGAATTATAATACATTTACATAAATACAATTAAAAAGATATGAGGATATCCTACAACATGTAAATTTACTTACCAGTTCAAAAACCATCCTATTTCGATCACCCATAAAACTAACAGCTCTGTCCCTTTCTGGTGATGATCTTAATTGAGGAGGTGGAGCCTACATAAATCAATAACATAAGTAGGCAACTTGTGAAAATCAGAAGTCCAGATCAGCAACAAAGAATTTAATAATTAAAAAAATTTAAAAAAAAAACATCTTGAATTTTCTACACCCACCATCAGATCTATCTGATATTTTTCCTCCCTTTTCTTCTCATTTGCTGGAGCTGCTGCTACCCTGAAAATTCATCCATCAACAACTAATTAGAGACAAAACAACTAGATAGAATATCAAACAAGAGAAATCATTTAAGCACTTACACATTAGTTGATGTCATTATCGATGTCGCTATCACCTCCTTGGGATCATCTTTTAATTTAACCATAAGTGAATCCTTCTTGATAGAATTAACCTCATCCTTGGTAGTTGACACCGCATCTCGGCTTTCCCCAGCTTCTTCCATTAGAACCCCTTTCGATTCGGACAACGTGCTAGCTTCCAGTTTCATAGACTTCGAAAGATGTTGACTAGCTTCTGCGCCAGATTTACCTGAATTTGCAGATTCGCCATTCTCAGCTGCAGATCCGAAATTCCTTTCCAGATTTGGAGGACAGAGTTCCGACCTCGCCGTCTGATCAATCTCTACCTTCATTCCTGGACTGCTCCTTGTACTGGAACTACCAACTAAATTATTATCAACCAATTGTCTTGGCTTCTTCCTCTTTGGAGCTGCAGATTCAACAAAAAATAACATAGTTAAAACACATAATCCGAAAAGTGAACAAACAAACAAAGAAATCGACCCACAAACATCTCAACTCACCAACAGCGGTTATGGGAGCTGCTGAAGAAGAATTAGAAACTGGAGAAGAAGCTCTAGATTTAGCTTCACTGCTAGATTTGTTATTAAATTCATTTTTTGCCAATAAATCATTTTTCGAAGGAGCTTGAGACTGAGTCATGAGTCCATACAAAACCTCGGCAATCTCAATTTCCAGCTCCTCCGGATTATTATTCGAAGACGAGGACTTGGAAGTTGTGGCAGACCTCGGTTGTGGTCTCGGCTTTACTCCACCTCCGCTAGGCTTCTACACACAAACAAAAAACACAAATCAACAACTACAAAAAACACGAAAACAAATCAAACAACACAAATTCATCATCACTAACAATTTTCTTCTTAATGGAAACATTAGAAGACGAAGGAGGTGACAAAGGAGCAGCATCTCTCACACCCGCCCCAGACTGCGTTGACATAACAATCCCTCCTCTCACCGGTGAACTCGAAGCTTGCCGGTGATTCATCTGCTCTCCTCCACCACCAGAAATCCAATCATGCGACCTCTTTGTCGACGCTGCAAAAAAAACAAATTAACACAAATCCAAATCAAACAAATCAATCAGAAATCGTTCAAATTAAAACCATACCAGTTCTCGCTTTTCGCGGCACCGAGACGCCAATCATTTCATCAGCAGCAGCTTTCCAAGCCGGAACAACAGCTTTAAACACCTTTCCTCCACCACTCTCCGCTAACAAACTCTTCCGATTCAGATTCTGACTATAACTATGACTATGACTATTATTATAATTACTCGAAATCGACGGTTGCGATAAGATCGGAGTCGGTAAAGGCGGTAACATCCTGGAGAAATTACCACCACCGGTGACATCTTCATCATCATCTTCTTCATCATTTACACTCTCATCTTCCTCCGAACTCTCATCTCCAGCGTTCATTAATCTATCTGCTCTTCTTCGTTTACTACTCCTCGACCTCTCTCGTTCTCGATCTCGATCTCTCTCCCGATCTTTCTTCACTCCTCTCTCTCGTAATCTCGCTGGCTCGTGCATCTCCGGTTCATCTTCTGCAACAATTTCACCAAATCAATACAAAAAATTCACAAAATCACAGATCTATTACATATATGTATATAAATATCTGTAAATATACGTATATACCAGGTGATTCTCTGAAAGTACTTGTTCGATGACGCCGGCGCGATAATCCGTTGGGCATACTCGAAGCAGCAGCTCGTCGACCTTCTCTAATTCTATCCATTACAGTTCCGATCTATACACACGTATATATGTATATCATCAGAGTTGTAAGTATAGATTATAATCAATTGAGCTGGAGTCGCCGGTTAAAATCGCCGGAAATGATGAAACTCGAGTGTTTTCCGGCGAATCTGAAGACTGGAGCAAAAAAAATGAAATATTTCAACTTTCTCTCTCTGGAAAAGGAGGGGGGATAGGATAGTGTTGTTGTGATGTTTATGTGAGTTTCTCTCTCTAAAACTTCTCTCCTCGTTTTTCTGATTTTATCATCTCTCCTCTCTTGCTATTTCACTCCCACCGAAACGTACTGCGTGGATGACTCAATCTCAGCCGTTTGTTTCGGACGGGAATGGACGGTAGAGATTGGTGAGAGTCCAGCGTGGCAATGTTTTCATCCGTTCGATTGCGTCATGAGCTGGTCAGTGTTTATCCCTGCTTTTACACTTCCTGTGCAAGCAATAATAATAATATAATAAAACAAAGTAAAGAAATATAGTCATAATAATGAATAGGATAAACCGATAAAGAAATAAAAAAAGGTAGTTGTTCAAGTTTGATTATTTTATAGAAATTAATAACAAGATGGTATTATTGTGAATATTTTATTCCGCACAACGCTAGAGGTATATTTTATGTGTATAATAATGCTAAAAGCACTTTTTTATTATCAAACAAATAAATAAATCCGGCCTACCCTTGGCAATGTTTGCCACCGGCTATAACCGGTCACGCGGCTACACCTCGGTAAAAGGAATATGACGAAAACCAATCTCATGAAATAAGGAATTAAAAATACTAGTATTATTCAAAGCACAATGAGTATAATAAAACAGTTTTGACCTAATGCAAAGTAAATAAAAATAGTACAACTCGCCGTTCCCAATCCCAAAAAGTCTTACTTTTTTATTTGAACAAGGTTTAATCACACACATTGATATCTTGTATTTTCCGAATTATAATGGATGATACTTTATTAAAAAATTTAAGATATTAATTAGCAGTCTGTGTTCAATATATTTGAAGAGAATTGAATCCAAAATTTAGACATATTGAAAATGTAACTATACCAACATTAATGAATAATTTTTATATTTTAAGAAATTTATTAGTATATCGAAGATACCTAAATCTAGAATTCCGGAGTTATTGAAAAAATAACTGTTCCGCTTAGGTACTTTCTTCCCATAACAAAACTTCCTATGTCCCTAAATATTTTTCTTATTTGTATCAAACACGTTTGTCTTAATTTCGTATTAGTATTAAATATAAAAATTTCACTGTATTAAAGTACTCGTAAGCACGAATACAACAAGATCACTCATGATTATGTTTGATCTTATAGATTAACCGTAAATTAATAGTTAATCACTTAACGTAAACAGTGACAAAAATCAAAATGGGAAAAATATTATGATACGGGGAGTATAATAAAGTATAATTGATCGGACTATATGGAGAATATTTCTTATTTGATTGAAATTTATATAATTTATTAGAAATTATTAAAAGCGGGGAAGAGATGACTTGGCAAACTGTAAAACAGATTTTGCAAAGGACACCAAACTATTGCTTGAATGTACTCTAGGTAACTCGCTGGGACCCATAAATTATGATAGCTTAACCTAATCAACGGTCCGGATACCCCACGTGGCAACCAAAAGCTTCTCGACACCGTTAGATCAAGATCTGATGTGGCCGGTTTGCTGTTTTAATAGAAACGCCAGATTCAACGTACAAATCGGGCCTACGTGACATTTCCCAAACCTGATTAGAACACGAGTTCGTATACACCGTTGGATGGAAACATCGGACGGGTGAAAACTGAAGACATGGAGACGGTCACGGAACTTCCGAGAAAAAGAAAAGTGGGTCCCACGTATTAGTGCGGCCAATCTAGAAATTAATTAATTAAAAATATTGTATATACCCATCTTATAAAGTGGCCCAGTGTTGTCACGTTTTTCTCATGGGTCCCACAATTATAGTTAATCAAGTCAAATTTTACCACTCACCATTACACTACTCCCTCACTCTCTCACCTATTTTGATTATTTACATATTTTAATTTATTTTAATTGAACAGTAAAAAAATTAATTTTTAAATTTATTGTTAGTAAATTAAAATAGATGTTATCTACTTATTCACATAAAAAAATTACAAATAAAATTTCTAATTATCAGGTCAAAACACATTAAAATTCGTATAAATGTCAAAATTTATATAAAAAGTATCCTTTTTCATTAAGAGCTTTAATTTTTCGAGCAATCCCATCCACCCGGTTCATACATTGTGTAGATATATTTATATGAAGGATAAGCAACTTTTAAAAAAAAAATCATTTGTAGTATTATATAATTATTAAACATAAAGACTTTTCGAGTAACGAAGGCAAAACAAGAAATAATTATAGATTAAACTAACAAAGAAATGAGAGAATCACTTCACTCTAACAGAAGTTTTAACAAATTCTGAAAGAACTAATAACATCTGAGTCGCCTAACTTTCGAGAAATCTATACGTTTCTAAAGAGATTATTGTTCACTCACGTTGTGTTGGTTTGCAGCAATATCACTTACAGGATAAAGCTTCGTCCACATATACGTAACACTCAACAGCGACCTGTACCTCAATTCACCCAGAAAACCTATGCAGAGATACGTATAACTTTGGGGGGGAATGGAAAAGTTGGAGATAGGGTTTTCACAAGTACGTGAGATTTCTATATTTTCCAAACATTTAGTGTTGATTATATAACAAAACTAAAATGTAACAGTAAATAATCCATTAATTAAAATAAATATTTTGACTTAAATTTTATTTAATAGAATATTTTCCGATCAGATTTGTAGCAATCTGTATGAGAGTTTGACAGATTCTGAAGGTAGCCCAATCAGTATCAGTATTTAGCCAGCAAATCCTGATATCGTGCATATCAGTATTTGACAGCCATATCAGTGTTTGTAAACTCTAAAACAACAAATCTTGATAGCCCGTGTTATAGTTAAACACCAACTTAATATTCACGATAAAATAATATAACAAGTCGGAAAGTGTTTTAATTAAACCAGTTGTAAAATTACTCGCCCAGGTCGTCACGCGTAAGCGGGGAGCCGAAACATTCGCACAAATCGCCCTTCGACCCGATCCGTGTCGTGTCGTGGCGAGGCGTGGCTAATGGAGTATATTTATATATATATATATATATATGTGATTTTATTCATCCTATTTGTTATATTTTGCATTGATTTGGACTTTTATTAATTGGATTTTAATATTTTATTTTAGGAAGAAAGGAAATCCTAAACTTGGATGGATTTGAGAATAAGAGCTTAATTTGGAGATTTATTTGAAGGAAATTCGGATTTGTTGGACTTCATGCGCGCAATTCATTGTTTGGGCCCTATCTTGAATTTCAGAAGTCATAATTGGACGATTTAACAGCCCAAGCGAAACTAGCGGAATTATCTTTCATTATACAGAGTTTCAAGTATCAAATTACAAATGGAGCGGTCCGAAATTATTGAATAAAAAAATCAATTACGAATTTTCCTTTGAAAACCCAATCAATTTAGGAAACGTACTTCTATTTCCTAGAAACATCAAAAGATTTTTATAATATATACATAGAGAGATATACAGAGAGACATATATAGAGGAAGGGGGATCATTACTTTTCTTCTTGTAAAAGATTGAAGGTTTTCTTCTTGATTCTCATTATTATCAATTATGTGTTCTTATATATTATGTGTTTTGTTAATCTAGTTACGAGTGAGTAGATTTTTAATCTAGGGTTAAGTGGAACCCTAGTTATGGTTGATGCATAATTTTCCCAATTCCCATAATTTAGTTATATTACATGCTCTTGCTTGAGTTGTGTGTAATTAACAATTACATATCGGACGTGATTATGTGTATTGTTTGAATCCATTATCTATTTATCAACGAAAGTTGGACTTAGGTGTTTGTGATTTATCCAATAAGGACTTGAAACTCTCCATGGAAATAGGTAGAACATATTGTTTTAAAGTACGAAGACCCGAGGATTAGAGGATTAGGAGGCTTGAAGATACAGATGACCATATTTAAAAGATTTCGGGAATTATTTAAATGCTTGATTGTTTATTTCAAGAATAAATAAATAATTGTCAAACCATAAAATCAATTGTCAAATTGCCACAAATGGTGGAGCCCACAAGGTGGTGTAAATTGATTTAACCTAATTTTGTTAATGGAGAAATGGTTTGATTGTCAAATGCAAAAGGTAGTAGTAATTATCTCGAGCGAGATCTACAAGAAAATCAATTCTAATTGATTCATGCAAACATTCAAGTGGTTGATTTTCTTCATTTGTTTGTAAATGAACGAAGTGTAATACTCGCGGGACCCGGGTGGTTAAGGGAAGGAAAATGCAAGGATGTATTAGATTAAGAGGGACCCACGTGAACATTCTTGATTTTGGACAAGAAATTGTTGAGTGCATTCGACGTGGCTTAATTTTTATTTAAAGAATTAAACAAAGTCAAATAAGAATGTGAGAACTTGATCAAATATTACTTGCATGTTATGGGACCCACGAGAAGTGTACAATTCACAAATCAGGTCTCTTTATGTTTATTAAAAACGCTAAGGTAATTTAGCATTCTAGAGTACCAAGGAGTCGCAAGTCACTCTCTCTAGTACTTATAATCGCAAGTAAAGGTGCAAGGGTGGCTGCGGGATCGCAACTTAGTGAAAAACTAAGTAAAACTCTCTTTGAATGGTTCTAGTCGCAAGTAAGGCATTCTATGAAGGCTATCTAGTCGCCATTCACTTGTTTGGCATAGAAAGTGAGTGGAAAAACCTCCTAGTAGTCAAGGAAATGTAAGTAAGCCTCATGTGTCACCTAGGGATCGCCACTTATAGAATAACCAAGGCAATTGCCCTTGTATGCGCAAGTAATGAAGGAAAGGGATCCCAAGGACGCAAGTTACATCATTTTGCAAGTTGGCACTTTAAAATACTTGGTTGTAAGAGTGCATTGTGTCCCTTTTCTCTATCCTCAACCTACCACATATATAATCAATCAAAAAGCAGATTGGAAAAATAACTTCTCAACATATTACAAGCAAAGCTCTGTAGAATTTAATTATCGGAGAAAGTTTGATTTTATTTATTAAAATTAAGGAGAGAAGTGCTGGCCAATTGTTTTCACACCACGAAAGACTTACATCTTGATACACTCATCATTTATAGCCTTTTTATTTATATTGATTATCATTTGATAAGAGTTATAGATCTTTAGAGGGATGAAAAGAACCTGAGATTGATAACCTATTGTATTGGTTCTTTTTATACTTGTTATTTTGAATCATTTGTATTTGGAGTTGTAAGCAAATCCTCCGAGTATTTATACTTTGAATAAGAAAATATTTACCCAGAAATCTTTTTGTTTGTTTATTTCATTTTATAATTTCAATATCCACTACATTTAAATAGTAAAAACGAAGAACATACATTCACCCCCCTGTATGTACATTTTGGACCTAATAATACAGTCCTTATTCTTACCAATACAATTCTGGTTATGAAAATTCTCCGAATTTTTTCTACCAAAATAATCCACCTTAACCACAAAAATCGAGTTTGGAAACTGCCTTGGAAACTTTTATCTCCTCATATGCTCCAAATCAACAATCAAATACTCAGTTTGAAGAGGTATCAGTTAGTTAATGCCAAGCTTAAACATCTCATAGTAATAACTCCCAACCACCACAAGAATCCAACTTGAAAATTCTTTTGGAAGGATTTATCTTTACAGTGGAAAAGAAGAATGAAGATTTTGAAACAAGTCTGAATAAGATGAAAGCTAATAATAAGTTGGTGGAAGACAATGTGGCTCAACTTCTTTAAGAGGTAACTCAATTCATGAAAACTTGCACTCAAACTAATAAAACACCTATGAGTCATATTGATGATGTTGCTTTGTGGTGTGGTGAAAAGTTTGAAGAGTCGTCAAACGAGGTAATTGTTAGGAATATGTTGTAGGATTGATGATATTTCACCAAAACACCATAGTAGATTTAATTAAGTGTGTTTGTAACTTTTAACGGATAATCTTACTTTGTCATATATTGAAAGAGTAGCTTATGTTTAAATAAGTATTTGTATCAGATTCATGTATACTGTAATGTCTTAGAGAATTAGAAGTTGTAGGATATTCCAAGTCATGTTGACTACTAGAATGATATGCAAAATAGGTTGGCTAATTGTAAATATTAGATGCCTTGTAATTTTGTATAAATGAAATTATGTCAACTGCTGTGTAAATACTTTCAACTAGATAATTCTACAAGGCTTCAACGGATGACTCAAGATGCTCTCAACGGATGATCCAATAGAAACTCAATGGATAATCTATAAAGTCTCGACATATAACAAATTCAAATAGCAATTGAAAGTGACTTGACAATCACATGAGTTGATTGTATACAAATGGAATGTGGCAGCCTATTTGCAGGTTTATGAGAACAAAGAAGCATTTCCATTTCCATGCTTACTTGAAAAAATACAAAGATGTTGGATAGAGAGATGAAGAAACATGTGATTAGAACTAAATGTTTTGTTTAATATGTTTGTGTTTTTCATATGTAACTTGGTGATATATAAACTAAGAGCAGCAAGTAGAAAAATTATCGATTGAACTTAGAAATAGAAAAAACAACATGTTAGGAATTTCTCTGTTCTCTCTTTGTAAATTTAATTTTAAGCAGTTGTGTGCATTCTTGCTTCACAGAGTTCTCAATCAATATATATTGCCGGTGGAAAGATCAATCCACCATAAAGTTTTTAAATCTTTGTATTTAACTACTTTATGTTTTGAAGACTTTGTGAGAACGCATTAGCTGTTCGCTCTCAGGTTGGGCAGTAAAGGTCGGAGAAGGGCAATCATTCATATATAAACTAAGAGCAGCAAGTAGAAAAATTATCGATTGAACTTAGAAATAGAAAAAATAACATATGTTAGGAATTTCTCTTTTCTCTCTTTGTAAATTTAATTGTAAGCAGTTGTATGCATTCTTACTTCACAAAGTTCTCAATCAATATATATTGCTGGTGGAAAGATCAATCTACCAGTAAGTTTTTAAATCTTTGTATTTAACTACTTTATGTTTTGAATACTTTTATATTTCATTCCGCACATTTGCATATTCAAACACTGATATACTTTGATAAAGAATTTTCTTAAGTTTCAAAAAGAAACCAAGAATTACATTAACCCCCCCCCTCTATAATTTTATTGTTAGATTGTTTGGGAATAACAATTGGTATCAGATCAAGCTCTTCACATACAAAGAGCTTAAAGATCAAAACAGACTAACAATATAAGCAGAAAGGATGTTGGAGTGGAGATCCTTTTCTTGCATAAAGACAATTATCACCACTGGAAGGTGAAAATGCATGTTAGGAGCAATTGATGATATCAAGCAGAAACTATCAGAAGTTCATATCAGAATTTATATTAACGGATGATGATGACATCAACGGATGATGATATCGACGGATAATGATATTGATGGATGATGATGTCAACGGATGATGTAATCAGTATTTGTCACATCAGTTGATCTTCGATAGGAAAAGGAAACAGGAACTCAAGACGGTGAAGGACTTTATCTCAGAAGCATTGTATAGGTTTCCTTGTTGTTAATAGAATATGATTCATTATACATTGTGTAGTTGTGCTCTATATAAAGCACAGATTAGGTTCATGCTATATGCATTGCGACATTGATATATCTTTCACAGAACCTAGTAGCTCTCAAGGATATTTGTTCATCCTTTCGAGAGAGTACGTTTGTAAACAGTTTTTATCAGTTAATATAAACTATTTGATTATGTTGAAGCTTTGTCGAATTGATTGTATTAACTGTATTCACCCCCCTTATAGTTGATCAACAGTCTAACAATTGATATCAGAGCTTGTTGTTAACGTACACACATCTTAAGTTCTGAAAATCAATCAACGATGTCGGACAAAGAAGAAGAAACACAGAATCCGAAGCCACCACCACCAGTCACATCACAGATAAACAGCTACATGAGTAGGTATGAAGCAATCAAGGTACCTATCCTGAAGATACATGAATATCCAATATGGAAAGTCAGGATGACCATGTGTTTGGAAGCCACAGATCCCGAATATCTAAACATGATCTATGATGGTCCTCATAGACCAATGAAGGTAGTTGTTTTGCTTGCAGGAGAACCATAGAATATGATAGATAAAGACAGGAAGGACTGCTCTCCTGAAGATATCTCATATATCATGAAGGATTCTAAGGTCAGACATCTTGCACAATAGTCTTGATAGTGTTATGTCCAATAGATTCATTGGATGTAAGACAACAAAAGAGATATGGGATGCTTTACAAGTAAAGTGTCAAGGTACAACCGCTATCAAGAAGAACAGGAGGACTGTACTTACTCAAGAATATGAGCACTTTGACTCAAGGGACAATGAGTCCTTAACTGAGATCTATGACAGATTTCAGAAGTTGTTGAATGACTTATCCTTTGTCAACAAAGAATATGATTTGGAGGACTCAAACTTGAAGTTCCTACTTGCTCTCCCTGAAAAGTGGGACTTTAAAGTCACATCAATAAGGGATAACTACCGACTTGATAACACACCTCTAGATGAGATCTATAGAGTTCTAAAAACTCATAAACTAGAGATGGAGCAAAGAATCAAGAGAAAATGATCTAAATTTAGACCAGTTGCACTCAAGGTTGAAGAGAAGCCAAATGAGAAACCTAGGAGGAAAAGCTACTCCAAAGGGAAATCCATGATTGCAAACTCAGTTACTGAATCATCAAATTTCGATGATGACTCAAATACTGATACTGAATCAGATACTGACAGTGATCACAACAACAATGAAGACATGGATCAAATGGCTGCCCTACTGGTTAAAAGCTTCAAGAAGATGGTCTACAAGAACTTCAGGAAAGGGAGAAGATTTTCCAGAAAAGGTTCCAGTTCCTCAAACTCTGATAAGAGGAACAACATGAGAAATACTGATGGGAAAGAATCTATATCTGGAAAACTTGACAAGTCAAAAGAGAGATGTTACAAGTGTGATGGAATTGGACAATTTGCAGCTGACTGCAGAAAACCTAGAGCTGAGAAGAAACAAACCTTGATCTCAAGGAAGAGAAACTGGGATGATACATCAGATTCAGATGATGGAGTCAATTATGCTTTCATGGCAAAAGCTGATATTGAGGATGACAATGTTGAATTAAAGGTACCTCTGACTACTATTGCTTTTGATACTGATGATATCTATGAATTAAGATTATTTTTTAAGTCTCTGCATGTTATTTTTAGGGATCAAACCTTAGAGAATAATAGAATCAAGAGTGAAAACTCTGTGCTAAAGAAAAGGAATGATCACCTAGAAATTGAGTTACTTTCCATTCTAGAAAGTCAAAAAAAAAAGATAATGTTGTTTATGTTAAGGAAAAATTGTTAGAAAAGCATGTTTATCTAGAGAAAGAACTAGAAAAAGAAAGAGAAGTCATTAAACTTTGGACTAATTAAGGAAAGTCAACTCACGAGATTTTAGAGAATGGCTGTTGGGGATCAGGATTAGGACATTCAGCTAGATCTGATTCTGATAGGAAAAGTGGAAAAGAAACTGAGAAAACATAACCAATAAAAACTGATAGCAAGGTCAAACTGAACAAGGTTCAAATAAAGACCATTAAGTTTAATCCTAGTGTTAATACTGTTAAGTCAATCCATGAGGAAGGTACAACCTCAGCACCTAGATCAAACTTAATTACTAATAAGAGTGAACAAGTTCACACAACATTAGTAAATATTGGTTCAATGACTCAGAAACAGCTTAAGTAAAAGCTGAAGGATCTTCACATGAAAGACAAGAGGAAAAGGTCTAGGAAAAATATGAATGGCAAGGTAGGTGTTAATAAGAATGGAAATTATGTAACCCTTCCTAATGTACCTAGAAAGACCTGTTGAAACTGTGGTAGCATTAATCATCTTGCTAACTCTTGCAAGAAGAATAAAAAGATAAATGTTGTTTCTTCCAATTTAGAGTTTAGGAATAGAACAGCTAGATATAAACCATAGAGTCCTTGTTTTCATTGTGGTAGTGTTCGACATTCTATTTATACATGTAAAGAGTATTACAGTTTGTATTATGATTATTATAAAC
The DNA here is from genome assembly GCF_009905375.1 of Apium graveolens. Lineage (NCBI taxonomy): Eukaryota > Viridiplantae > Streptophyta > Magnoliopsida > Apiales > Apiaceae > Apium > Apium graveolens. Next base: position 221,729,436 of record NC_133654.1, read on the forward strand.
AAAAACCCTCTTTAATTAAAGCAAAATCTATTTCTACATGTATAAATACTAATAGTAAGGATGTTAACATAAACTCTGATAAAAAGTCTTCTGCTGCATATGTTAACAAACTTAAAAAGACCAAAGGATCCAAGCAAGTCTGAGTCCTTAAAAACACTAACTGATTCAAATTACTGACTGCAGGGTGACATAAGGAATGCTCTAGTCTTGGACAGTGGATGCTCTGGACATATGACTGGTTATAAATCCCTGCTATCAGAATTTGAGGAGAAGGTTGGCCCAAGCGTTCCTTATAGAGATGGAAATTTAGGAAAAATCTTGGGATATGGAAAAATCAAAGTTGAAAATGTAGCTCTAGTTACAGGACTCAAGCATAATCTGATCAGCGTGAGTCAAATCTGTGACAGAGGTTACCATGTCAACTTCTATGAGGAGCATTGTGAAATTGTCAGTAAGTCTGATGGCAAGATTGCATTGACTGGTGTAAGCCATGGTAGTTTATATGAAGCCCGAGTCTCCACGAGTATTGATAATTCAAAACTTTGTCTACTGAGTAGAGCATCTATGGAAGACAGCTGGAACTGGAATAAAAGACTTTCTCACCTTAACTTCAACAATATCAATGAACTTGTGGGGAAAGATCTTGTAGAGGATTGCCCAATGCAGTTTTTACTCCTGATGGCCTATATGACTCATGTTAGAAAGCCAAGCAAAGGAAAACTTCTTTCAAGAGTAAAACTGAATACTCCATTCTTGAACCATATCATCTACTTCATATTGATCTCTTTGGTCCAGTGAATGTTATGTCAATTGCCAAGAAGAGGTATGCGCTCGTAATTGTTGATGAATATACAAGATACACATGAGTGTATTTTCTGCACACCAAGGATGAGTCTCAATCCATTCTTCTTGATCATGTGAGGGGGCTGGAGAAAGGATCAACATACAAAGTGAAGATCATCAGAAGTGATAATGGAACTGCATTCAAGAATAGCTCTATGGAAGAGTTCTGCAAACTCAAGGGGATAAAACAAAAGTTTTCTGCTCCTAGAATTCCACAACAAATGGAGTTGTTGAAAGAAAGAACAGAACTCTGATAGAAGCTGCAAGAACCATGCTAGAGGAAGTAAGATTTCCTACCTATTTCTGGGCTGAGGCTGTGCAAAATGCTTGTTTTACACAAAATACAACATTGATCAACAAGCATGGAAAAACACCATTTGAGATGGTTAAGGGAAAGAAGCCAAATTTGAAGTTCTTTTATATGTTTTGTTGTAAATGTTTTGTTCTCAAAACTCATCCAGAGCAGCTGACCAAGTTTGATCTGAAAGCTGATGAAAGAATTTTTGTGGGTTATCCTTTGACCACAAAAGCCTTCAGAGTTTATAATCTGAGAACAAGAACTGTCATGGAATCTATACATGTATCTTTTGATGACAAGATGATAACAGGTCTAGAAGATACAGATGACCATGACATATTAAGATTTGAAAATGAAGTACCTTATGCTGAACTTTTAAGTCCTGACTCTGATACAGTAAGTTGGTGATATCACTCAAAGCTTTGAAGCTCCAAAAAATAGTGGAAATACTTCTAACACTGAAGCATATGTTGAGGGGGAGTAACATGACTCAAATCTAGAGACTACAACAAGTGATTCAACTCAAGAGACATCAGTGGAAACATCACCATACCCATCTTCCTCAAACTCTGATGAGTCAAATACCGATAACAATGGGAACACTGATTCAGGGGGAGCATCAGGAAATAATAGTGGTACTAATCAAAGAAATAATAGAGAGTTCATGGATCAAGGGGAGGTTCATCTTCAAGGAGTCAACTTCCATATGCAAGAAAATGGTCTAAGTCACACACACTTGACTTAATCATTGGAAACCCTGACAGTGGTGTAAGAACAAGAAAAGCCACTCAGAATGAATGTCTCTACCATTCTTTTCTATCTCAAACTGAACCTAAGAAGGTTGAAGAAGCTCTACAAGATGCTGACTGGGTCACAGCAATGCAAGAGGAACTCAATGAATTTAAAAGGAACAAAGTCTGGACTCTTGTGCCAAGACCAAAGAACATATCTGTAGTTGGCACAAAGTGGGTATTCAGAAACAAAACTGATAGTGAGGGCATTATTACAAGGAATAAAGCAAGACTGGTTGCAAAGGGTTACTCACAACAAGAAGGCATTGATTATGATGTGACATTTGCTCCAGTTGCAAGGCTTGAGGCAATTAGAATCTTTCTTGCCTATACTGCTCACAAGAAGTTTAAGGTGTTCCAAATGGATGTGAAGAGCGCATTCTTAAATGGAGAACTCGAAGAGGAAGTTTATGTTAAACAGCCTCTAGGGTTTATTGATCCAAAGTATTCAGATCATGTCTACTTACTGGATAAAGCACTCTATGGACTGAAGCAAGCTCCAAGGGCCTGGTATGAAACACTTGCTCTATTTCTGCTAGAGAGTGGTTTCACAAGAGGTACAATTGATAAAAATCTCTTTTATAAATACCATGGTAAGGACTTGTTATTAGTACAGATATATGTTGATGATATCATTTTTGGATCTGCTAATGATACACTTTGTGAGAGATTTGCAAAGCTAATATAGTCCAGGTATCAAATGAATAAGATGGGAGAACTGGGTTATTTTCCGGGGTTACAAGTTAAACAGACTGATGAAGGAATCTTCATAAATTATTCCAAATACACCAAGAATCTACTCAAAAGATTTGGAATGCAAGACTGCTCAACTGCATCAACTCCCATAGCCACTGCAACCAAGTTAGATTTAAATACTGGTTCTTCAGTAGATATAAATAACTACAGAAGTATGATTGGCTCACTCCTATATCTGACTGCTAGTAGACCTGATATCATGTATGCTACATGTCTATGTGCAAGGTTCCAAGATGATCCTAGAGAACTTCATTTGTTAGCTGTGAAAAGAATTTTTCAGTATCTCAAAGACACCATGAATCTGGGATTATGGTATCCTAGAGATTCAGGCTTTAAGCTAATTGGATATTCAGATGTTGATTTTGCAGGATACAAAATAGATAGGAAAAGCACTTCTGGAAGTTACCAATTTCTTGGTGGCAGATTGGTTTCTTGGTATATCAAGAAATAAAAGTCAATTTCCACATCAACTGCAGAAGCAGAATACATTGTTACAGGAAGCTATTGTGCTCATATTCTATGGATGAAGAATCAATTATTGGATTATGGGTTAAACTATTCTTCTATTCCTATATATTATGATAATTAAAGTGTTATTGCAATGATAGCAAATCCAGTGCAACATTCAATGACTAAGCACATCAGCATCAGGTACCATTTCATAAGGGAACATGTGGAAGCAGGTACATTAGAATTGGTCTTTGTTCCAACAGATCAGCAAGTAGCAGATATATTCACCAAGCCTCTCTGTGAATCTACTTTCACAAGATTTGTGAATTAATTGGGAATGATATCAGGACAATTTTCAAACTCTGATAATTAAGACTACTGATATTATTGATTCATGGTATCTTATTATTTGTCAGAACTTGTTAGATACTGGTTTTTGTGCTAAATGTTTATGCCATGATAACATGCAAATTGTGCTAAATGGTCTTATGTGAAAATTGCATGTTGAACTACTGATTATGCATACATGCTCTGTTATTAGTTAAACTTGCTTTGACTAATAGGTTTTTTCAGTAGTTAATAAATCCTGATATTCATTATTAAAATACTGATAATGGTCAAAACATGATGGACTATTATACTTCATTGATTATTTTGAATTTATTCGAAATAAATTATTACGCAGTATTTTTAATTAATCAGTGAGTTAGTGGAATATCTTTTAATTGCTTAAATAGGTTAGCTATTGATGCAAGTATTTAGTAATACTTGAGTATTTACATTAGGAATAGGAATTTGAAGAGAGAGATTACTTTTTGTTTTCCTAGATACTCGTAATCGTATATTCACATTATGGTTAATTATTACATGGTTAATCAAAGAGTCCCTTCAGTTTCTAAACCTCTCTGCTATAAATACAATCCTCCACTCTCAAAACTTCTCACTGTCTTTTCACTTCAAACACTCAAACTTTAAGTCTTCTTGAACTCATATCCTCATCTTGTCAGATGTTCATGGCTCAACGTCTGTTTTGTACTCGTACTATTGCTGGAACTTACTATCATGCTTTCAAGTTCAATAAGGGTCGTGTCTATTATGATCCCGGGGGATGTAGAGTCAAGATTAACGATCAAATATTTAGTCCTCATGATATTCCATCATCAGTCAATGAGGAGTTGTCAAGTGACCAACGATTGGATCTCTAATTGTTTCAATGAGAAATTACTCTTGAGGATGAGCACTTAGCCAAAGAGGCTGAGCGGCAGAGACTTGAAGTTCTTGAGTTGCAAGAGAACATTATTTCTCTTGCAAAGACAATCTTGGAATTTATCACTGCCGATCCATAAAGAAGCAAGAAGCTCTGAAGAAGTTGAAGATGGGATAGTTTCTAGGAATAATTTCTAGCTTGTGTTAGGACTATCTTATGATTTTGCTTTGTATTCATCGTCTTTATAATTAATGAAAATCTTTAAGCTTCTTTGATTCTTTAAGTGAATGATTATTTGTTTACTATCTTGTGTGTGCTTAAATGTTTTTTAACTATTGATATCTAAATCAGTACTGCATGCTTAACTTCATGTTAGATATATTTGATAATGTCATGGCTAATATGATTTATGTTTAGTTTTCATATCTTACTTAAACAGGATAAATCAGTACTTACTGGAAGTCAGGACTTAAGGATATCAGTACTTATATTATCAGGAGATAATCATCAGAAGATGGATATCAGAACTTAAGTACTGAAGGACGTTCAGATAAGGACAGCAGCTGATTAAAGGAAAGAAGATTGAGACAAACATAAGAAGAGATATGCATGAAGAAGGAATTCTATGAAGAATAGAATACTTGGAAGAAAAGATATCTGATTGATATATTTTAGGAAGCAGAATTATATTCCATATCAATTAGCGATTATTTTGTAACTGTGTAGTAAATAAACAGAGACATAGGGTTTACACTATAAATGTTATCATATTCGAGAAGATTATTAATTGTAACCCTAGCAGCTCTCGTGATATTTGTTCATCACTGAGAGGTAACAGTTCCATACTGTAACAGAGTTTATTGTTTCAATAAAGTTTGTTTTCTGTTACTTGAGTTATTAAAGTTCGATTTGATTGTACTATACACTGTATTCACCCCCTCTACAGTGTGTGTGTGACCTAACACTTCAGATGTTTTTAATAGTGCATGTAAATGAAATAATCTCTGTTTAAGTTCTGAAAGTTCTGATACTGAGTCATCAAGTTCTGAAAGTGTTGATGACTCAGAATCTGAAAGCTTGCCTGAGACGGATGTTGATGAGGAGATGATGAAGCTGTGTGCTCTTATGGTGAAAGGGATCACAAAGATTGCATATAGGAAGTTCAGGAAGGGAAAGAAATTTTCCAGAAAAGGCACAAGTTCTGATAAGAAGAATTTCAGAAAATCTGAGAGCAGAGGAGGAAAGTCTGACAGAGGAGATTATACAAATGTCAAATGCTACAACTGTGGTGAGAAAGGCCACATATCTCCTGATTGCAAGAAAGTGAAAAGTGACAAAGGCAAGGCTCTTGTCACAAAGAAAAAAAGCTGGACAGACACCTCAGATTCTGAAAGTGAGGAGAATTATGCCTTGATGGCAAATGCTGATAAGGCAAGTGCTGAAAGCAGTTCTGAAGCTGCTGAATCAAAGGTACCTCAAACTACTTATGCCTTTCATACTGATGATATAAATGAGTTAAGAAGATATCTTAAAACCATGTTTGTTAGTTATAGAGATCAAACTTTAAAATGTGAAAGATTAACTTCTGAAAATCTTGCTTTTAAGAAAAGAAATGATTTCTTAAAAAAGGAGTTAGTTATGTTCCATCAAACTCAGAAAGATAGAGATGATGTTTTTTATGTTAGGGATGAAGTGCTAAAAATGAATGAATCTCTAAAAACTGAGTTAGAAAAGGAAATAGAGGTTATCAGGACTTGGACTAACTCTGGCAGAACAACTCATAATTTGTTAAGTAGTGAAAACTGGAAAGAGGGCTTAGGTTATGGAGAGGATAAGAATGATAAGGGACTGAAGGTATTAAGCCTGTAGTTGTTAAACAAAAGCCAAAGTTAAAACCTGTCAAGTTTGTAGCTGTAAGGGCTGATAATGAAAATCAGAAGTTAAAAAGGAATTAACTTCTGACAAACTAAAACAGGAAAAGACAGCTGAAGTAAACATAGGCTTAATGACTAAGAAGCAGCTTAAGCATAAGCTGAAAGATGTTAAGAATGCAAACAAGGTAAAATCACCTAGGAAAAATAGGAATGGAAATGAAGGAGTGAATTAAAGCAATGATTATAAGCCTGTTCCTGAAGCTCCTAGGAAAACGTGTCATAACTGTGGAAATTCTAACCATCTGGCTTCTTTTTGCAGGAAGAATAAGAACATAAACTCCTTACCTTCAAAGTCAGGAGTTAAGAGTCAGTCTGCTAGATATAAGCCACAAAATCCTTATTTTCATTGTGGTAGTTTATGGCATTCCATTTATACTTGTAAGGAATATCATAGTTTGTACTATGATTATTATCAAATAAAACCTTCCTTAAAGAAAGTTTCCATTATTCCTTCTAGTGTAAGTTCTGATTCAAAGTCTGATAGTGTAAATTCTGATAAGAAAAATGTTAACATAAACTCTGATGCTAAATCCGCTGCAAATGTTAACAAACTTAATAAGGCCAAAGGATCCAAGCAAGTCTGGGTCCTTAAAACTAATCATTAGTGGTATTTGTGATTGCAGGGCAACAGGAAAAACATCTTAATTCTGGACAGTGGATGTTCAGGACATATGACTGGAAATAAAGCCCTGCTATCAGACTTTGTGGAGAAAGCTGGCCCAAGTGTTTCTCATGGAGATGGCAACATTGGAAAAATATTGGGATATGGCAATATCAATCTTGGGAATGTCATCATTAAAGAAGTAGCTCTGGTCTCAGGACTTAAACACAATCTGCTGAGTATAAGTCAAATCTGTGACAGAGGTTATCATGTTGATTTCTTTGAAGAACACTGTGAAGTTGTAAGTAAGTCTAAAGGCAAAGTTGTTCCGAAAGGATATAGGCGTGGTAACATTTATGAAGCTAAGTTTCAACAAGTACTGATGGTTCTGCAATCTGTCTGATAAGTAGAGCATCAATTGAAGAAAGCTGGAATTGGCACAAGAAACTCTCTCATTTAAATTTCAACAATATAAATGAGTTGTTCAAGAAAGATCTTGTGAGAGGACTGCCAAAGTCAGTATTTGCTCCTGATGGCCTTTGTGATTCTTGTCAAAAGGCCAAACAAAGGAAATCTTCATTCAAGAGCAAGACTGAATCATCAATTCTTGAGCCTTATCACCTACTACATGTTGATCTATTTGGTCCAGTAAATATCATGTCTATTGCAAAGAAGAAATATGCATTGGTCATAGTGGATGAGTTCACCAGATACACATGGGTGTATTTCTTGCACACAAAAAGTGAAACTGCATCTATCTTGATTGATCATGTCAGGCAACTGGATAAATTGGTCAAAGACTCAGTAAAGATAATAAGAAGTGATAATGGTACTGAGTTCAAGAATTTGATAATGGAAGAGTTCTGCAAAAACCATGGAATCAAGCAGGAATTTTCTGCTCCTGGAACTCCACAACAAAATGGAGTTGTTGAAAGGAAGAATAGAACTCTCATTGAAGCTGCACGTACAATGCTTGATGAAGCAAAGCTTCCAACCTATTTCTGGGCTGAAGCTGTGCAGACTTCTTGTTTTACTCAGAATACAACACTTATCAACAAGCAAGGAAAGACACCATATGAGATGGTGAAGAAAAAGAATCCAAATCTGAAGTATTTTCATGTATTTGGATGCAAGTGTTTTGTTCTTAAGACTCATTCTGAATAGCTATCTAAATTTGATTTAAAAGCTGATGAAGGAATCTTTGTTGGATATCCACTTTCCACAAAAGCCTTCAGAGTCTATAACTTGAGAACAACAGTGGTCATGGAATCTATCAATGTCTCTTTTGATGACAAGAAGATTACTGGACTTGAAGATTTTATTGATCATGATCAGCTGAGATTTGAAAATGAAGACTCAAATTCTGATACTGATAATCCGGATAATCTAAGTTCTGATACTGCAAACTCTGATGGATTAAACTCTGATGTTATTGAAACTGTGGTGACTACGCCAAAGGAAGATGCACCTATGCAGGGGGAGCATACTCAAGATCTTACCACATCTCAAGAAGCATCAGAACATACATCTGGCTCTTCAAGTTCTGATTCGTCAAGCTCTGATTCGTCAAGTTCTGATAAGCCAAGTTCTGATAGTTCTGAAAATCCAAATTCTGAAGAATCCAACTCAGAGAGCATAGTTTCAGGGGGAGCATCAGAAAATGAAAATAAAGATAGCATGAATCATGGGGTAGCATCCAGTTCTAGAGAAAACCTTCCATCTGCAAGGAAGTGGACTAAATCACATACACCTGATTTGATAATTGGAAATCCTGATGCAGGTGTCAGAACTAGAACAATTACTTCAAATGAATGTCTTTATAATTCGTTTCTTTCTCAGACTGAGCCAAAGAAAGTGGAAGAAGCTCTTCAAGATGCTGATTGGGTGCAAGCAATGCAGGAAGAGTTAAATGAATTTGAAAGAAATAAAGTCTCGACCCTAGTACCAAGACCAAAGAACAGATCTGTTGTTGGTACAAAATGGGTATTCAGAAATAAAACTGATAGTGATGGCATAATTACAAGGAATAAGGCAAGGTTGGTTGCAAAAGGATATTCTCAACAGGAGGGAATTGATTATGATGAAACATTTGCACCAGTTGCAAGATTGGAAGCCATAAGGATATTTTTGGCTTATGTTGCTCACAAAAAGTTTACTGTCTTTCAAATGGATGTAAAAAGTGCTTTTCTCAATGAAGAATTGGAGGAAGAAGTATATGTTGAACAACCTCCAGGCTTTGTAGATTCCAAATATCCAGATTATGTCTACAGGCTTGATAAAGTACTTTATGGACTTAAGCAAGCTCCAAGAGCATGGTATGAGACTTTAGCTCAGTTTCTTCTGGAAAGTGGATTTACAAGAGGAACTATAGACAAAACACTGTTCTACCTCAACCATGGAAAGGACTTACTTCTGGTCCAGATATATGTTGATGATATCATTTTTGGTTCTACAAATGACAGACTTTATAAGAAGTTTGCCAAATTGATGCAGTCAAGGTATCAGATGAGTATGATGGGGGAACTTAGCTATTTTCTGGGCCTTCAAGTCAAGCAGAATGAAGAAGGCACTTTTATTTGTCAAACTAAGTACACCAGAAACTTGCTGAAGAAATTTGGAATACAAGATTGTTCAAGTACATCCACTCCCATGGCCACTGCAACAAAACTGGATAAGGATACTGGTAAATCAGTAGATATTACTAATTACAGAGGTATGATTGGCTCTCTACTCTATCTAACTGCTAGTAGACCTGATATCATGTATGCTACCTGTCTTTGTGCAAGATTTCAAGCAGATCCAAGAGAACCTCACTTAACAGCTGTGAAAAGAATATTCAAGTATCTTAAAGGAACAGCTGATCTGGAATTGTGGTATCCCAGAGAATCAGATTTTAACCTAATAGGTTACTCAGATGCAGATTTAGCAGGTTGCAAAATTGATAGGAAAAGCACAAGTGGAAGCTGCCAATTTCTTGGAGGCAGATTGGTTTCTTGGTTTAGCAAGAAACAAAAGTCAATTTCCACATCAACTACAGAAGCAGAGTACATTGCTGCAGGAAGCTGTTGTGCACAGATTCTTTGGATGAAGAATCAGTTACTGGATTATGGGTTAACATATTTCAAAATCCCTATTTTCTATGATAATCAAAGAGCTATTGTTATGACAGATAATCCAGTTCAACACTCAATGACCAAGCACATCAGCATCAGGTACCACTTCATAAGGGAACATGTGGATGAAGGTACAGTGGAATTGCACTTTGTTCCAACAGATCAACAACTAGCAGATATCTTCACCAAACCACTGTGTGAAGCTACCTTTTCAAGATTAGTAAATGAACTTGGCATGGTTTCAGGTTCTTTCTCTAAATCTGCTTAGTTTTATTCTGATGCATCAGACTTTATGATCAGTAATTACAGAAATTACTCTCTTTGTGTATTCTGTGCTTAATTAAAAACTGCTTAAGTACTGAATGTTGTCTGATGTGACTTTCTAAACTCTGATAGTGATATGACTATTTATGTAACTATTCAATCCTATGAGGATACATGTGCTAGATGTTGACCTAGCAGTCTTCAATAAACTGGAAATCCCATGTTAGAAGTAATTATTGTTATGGAAATCTATTGACACAAGCAAATTCTTATATTGAGCCTAGTTGAGTTTACTTTGTCTATCTTATTACTAAGTCACAAACTAGAATACTGCTTCTCATCTGTTAAGTTCTGATGCTAGTAAATCTGTTGAATGTACTAAGTGCTGATAAACCTCACTTATCAAAAGAAAAAGAATCAAGGATTAAAATCAGGTACTCCTTTGAGATCTAGAGTAAAAATATGGAAAGGACGACCCAAGTGCATTGCTGGTATTAAGTATATATGCATCAGAAAAGTAAAATATTTTCTTGGTGACTTTTCACACTCTATGATTACTGGAGAAATACTCTGATAATAGCATAAATTCTGATAAGCAGTCGTGACTCACTTACACTGAAAAGCCACTGTACAGTGGAATTTAAAAAGATGCACAAAATTAGCACAAAACAGTTGAGGTGGACTCAAGTATGACCTCATTCAATAGTAGGCTTCAGAATAATGACAGATCTTTAGTAAAGTTTCAGTTATGCCTTATTTCTAAGATGTATTGAAGTGAATCAGACTTTACTCTTTGTCTAATATTTAGCTTAATGCACACACTAAACACTCCATATAAATGATGAAAATTACTGTGGTGATCTATATTATTTTAGATGAACAGTTTATGTGTCAGATTGCATAATTTCTGAGGACGAGTTCTGATTGAACATTCCGATGATTAAGCTCTGAAGAATCTATATCAGAATTTGTGTGAGGACTTACAAAGATAGGCATTCATTTTTCGAGTTAAGAAATCATGTTCTGATAACTGTTAAGTTCTGATATAAGTCTAAGTTCTGATATTAAACTCTGATCCTTTACTTGACTTATTTGTGGATAAAATCTAAAAACAGTCTCATTTTAAATCAGAATATGTTTGGGTAGAATATTAACAGTCAATCTAACTAGGTTTAGTAAAACATGTACATGCACAATAATTTTTACTTGTTACTTGTGCGCATTAAACCCCGACTTACACTTCCAATGACTGTTTTTCGTCTTCCAAGTCTAGGGAGACGAGGTAGAATTAATTCTACCTGTCAGCATTAAATTTCTTTGCGTCTCCTGGCATTCTCTTGCCTATATAAACGAACACTTCACATCAGCCTATACATCAATTCTTTCCTCAAATACTTACTCTCTTTTCCCTCATATACACAACATCATGGTTAACTACAATATGTTTTTAAACTATGAGACCTTCAACATGGAGTTAAGCTGTGAAGCCTGGTAGCAGGAATGGCACGTCACTGCCATTCCTGATGAGATATGGGACTCAGTTCCCCAGGAGGTACTCACCCACCTCATGTTATTCTACATGGACTACCATCGCCATCTGGAGCGATTGGAGGGGGAAAGGCTGGAAGCTCTCCGCCAGCAAGAGCGAATCATCAGACTCGTTATTCTGTTCGTCGAGAGTAGGAAGAAGAAATAACTTATTTTCTTCTTCCTGTTTTTCTTCATCGTCAGCCTTGCCTTACTTCTTGAGCTAGGACAAAGGCTGTTGATGTTAGGTTTAGAAGCTTAGGACAATCTTGTAAAGTTCTGATGTAATTTAAATTTCAAGAATGTATTCTCTTAATATATTAATGAAATTTCTATTTTTTTTTTGAAAGTTCTTGTCTCTGAGATGTTTTGTAATGCATTGATAAATCCTGATAAATATTCATATTCTGATGACCATTTCTATTTTGATTTAAATTAAGTCCCGATCTTGCAATATCAGTACTTATTTACTTGATTTAATTTTGGTCATTCTAATACTTGAATTTCTTCTCAGAATATTGGTGTTGCAGAGAAACATAATTGAATAAGTGGGAACAGTTTCAATTTTGAATTAAAATTGATTTACCTCGATTAATGGAATTACTGGGTAAGTGGAACGGTTTTTCCTTGAAAAACTGCAAGTGGGTAAGTAATGATTACTGTTTTTCCGTGCCCATTAACTATTCATTATTACTGCATGTCTGACAGGTGTCCAACGGTTATATTTTTTTTAAGTATAAGTAAGAGAGAGAGAAGATTATACAATCTTTTATTTACTTTTACACTTTATCTCTCTTTCTTTGCTTCTACTCTCTTTCATCTCCTGACGTTGGTTTTTCATACATACATTTTATCAAACACCTAACAGGCACTCTTAAATCTCAATTTTTCTCATGGCACCTAAGGATTTGATTATTGATGGAGCTAAGTTCGTTCCAAATAACTATACTGCAATTCTCGATCATGCTGAAGCTCCGTCTGAGTTACATTTTGTGCAAGATCTTCTTGCACACAGTGAAATTGGGTATGCATTGACCCAACCTTCAGTCTTTTCAAGCCAAAAAGTTATGACGTTTTGGTGGACTGGGCACTTTGATAATGGTGGTACTAATGGTACTCCCAGTATTGTTTTTGAAGTGGATGATTCTACTCATGTGGTAACTCCTGGTACAATTCGAAAGGCCCTACATTTACCAGAAGGATGTACTTTTTCAACCCCGGAGGAATCAGCTCTTCAAGAGTTAATGGCCAGTTTGGGGTATGAGCAGAGTTTGGCTAAGCTTGGGTAGTTGAAACGGGCTCATATCAGAAAGGAATGGAGCTTCTTCTTCGACTGCATCACTAAATCTTTTAGGAATAAGTGTTCCAACTTTGATGCCATCCCTATAATGAGTCAGCACATCGGGTATGCTATCATTAACCAAACTCAGTTTGATTTTGCAAATGCTGTGATAGGTTTCATTGGGGATAGGATGATAGAGGATAGGAATGTAGTTTACTTTGCTAGATTCTTTCAGCTTATATATAGTTTCGGTTGTGCTGATGAACCCCAACCTGCCAGTACCTTAACTCCACCTTTCAAAATTGCAAAACGAGCCTTTAATGACTTGGTAAATGCTGATACTAAGAAAAAGGTGGTTAGACCTTTACAGATTCCTCAGTCTGTAAAACAGATCTTGGTAAATGCTAATCCTGAAACCTATAGATCTGTTTATTCTGATGTCCAACCTACCACCACATCCCAAACACCACGACAACCATCAGAACATACCACTCATCCATCTATACCTCAACCATCCCTCAGAACATATCTCAAATCATATATCTCCCCTTCATAGACAGCTCAACCCTCATCCTCAGCACCTACTGTGAAGCCTTCATCTTTCAAACCTAAGAGGACAAAGACTGTTCCTCAAACACCTCAGAAGAGAAGGAGGATTGTTTTGAGAGATGAGTCTGATAGTGAGGAACAGGTTTCTACATCAGAACCTGTTGTCAAAGAAGCTGAGAAAGTTCCTTCTCAGAAGGATTCTGGAATTGGGGGATCTAAGCTTCTCAAAAGGCTTAGAAGAATGACTTCTGCTGAACCTCCCAAGGAATCCCCATCTTCAAAGAGATACAAGAAACAGAGAGCAAAAAGGCCAGTTTCAGATGATGAGAAAGCAGCACCTAAGGAAGGAGATCAGGAATCTCTGATCTCACAAGAAAAGGAATCTGCTCAAGCCCCTGCTTCTCCATTAACTCCAACTAATGAAGCAGCTACTGAAATGGCTAACACACCATCTGTGTCTCCTGTTAGCAAGATTGTATCTCCTGTTGATCCAGGCACAAGTGCTGAAATTGATATCCAGAACTTGGTTGTGCCTGAAGTACTTTACTTAGAAGCTCCAACAACAACTAATCCATCAACAACACCTGTTACTGATGCTGCTCAAACTCCAGAACTATCTACTACACCTTCGCTGCATCCAGATGCTGATGATCAGAATATAGGTGAGCATTAGGATATGGCTGTTGATCAGAACTTAGAACCAGATCAGCAATTAGAGGATGATGCTGAAGCCTCAATTGCTTTTCATACTGTTGTTTTATCAGAAGATACTGATTCTGTAAGTTCTGATGCTACAAATGCTGGAGTTACTGGTGATGCTGCTCTAAATGCAGATGCTGATGAAGCAGGTCCTTCAGGACATGTCCCTCAACAAACTATTCTTAAATCTGAACTAGTTAAGAAGTTTGTCATCAGAGAAGCACCAGTGCCTTGGAATGAAACTCCTGCAGGACAGGAGTGGACTAAGGAATGGAACTCAGTTACCTGTGTTCCATCTGCAAAGAATCTTGCTGAGCACTTGACAAAAGCTGATGAGATGTTAATTAATGATGATTTCAAAACACAACTTAGAGTCACTGCATTGAGTACTACACATCTACAAGGTCTCCATTCAACTACTCATGCAGAGTTACATAAGATTCAAGAAGAATTAATGAAGCAAGAACAAGTTCAGAAGATTGACAAGAAAAAATTCTTCCAACCTACCTTTGATAGAGTTACTTATATTGAGAAGACTCAAGAGAAACAACAAGCTCAGATTGATGATATTCTGAAAAATCAAGCTTCTCAGCAATCTCAACTTAATGAAATCCAAGCCTCAGTGGAATTGCTTGTCTCTCTTCTCTTACCTGCTGATGCCAAAAAGGGGGAGAAAGTAATTAAGTCCAAATGCAGAACTGATAAGACACTGAAGGGGAAGGATGATGAAAAAGATGACCATGGAAACTCTGGGATGGGTAGAGGTCATAGTCAAGGTAGAGGTTTCTCATCAAGAAAAGCTAAAATCACAAGTCACAGGACAAGTTCTGATACTGGAAAAAGAATCACTTATGCTACTGGTAAAAGGATAAGTTCTGATGAACTTTTAGATCTTGATGAAGAAATGTCAAGACAGTTATTTCTTCAGGAAAATCCAGGAATGGACTTGGAGAGTTTAATGGAAGAAGAAGCCAGACTTAAATTAGGAAAAGTCACATCTAAATCTGAAGCTTCTGGTAAAAAGACACTTCCAAAACTCAAAGGCATTGTGATAAAAGAAAGGACAAATCCTGAAGCAATCATGGCTAAATCACAACTGCAGATAGATCCAAGGTCCAAGGGCAAAGAAAAAGTTGGTGAACCTATCAAGGTTTATGTGCCTCCTGTGAATGAAGAAATTACTGATGAAGATGATGATCTTGCTCTAACTTCAAGAAAAGTTTTTAAGACAACCTCTGACATGGCTCAAGTTGTTCAGAGTCAAGAGATAGTAAGTTCTGATATTTCTAAGAAGCAAGTAACCTCTGACATAGCTCAAGTTAACTTGATATCAGAAGATAAATCAATGACACTCCTACCAGGATTCACTAAGGCCAAGCAGACTCAACCTTTGAAGACTGCTGCAAGTGGTTTTGAAGCAAGAGTGGTTATTGGAAAGGAAGCAAGAGATAAAACTGGATTGGAAAGTGCTGATGAAAGAAGAATACAAAACACTACCAATAATCCAACTTCCTTAAGTGAACCAGGTATTGGAGCAACTCTTGAGAGATTGAATCAACTGGAATCTGTACAAATGGTTTACCATACCCACTTGAAAGAACACATCTTGTTGTACTTCAAGACAGATGGTAGGGTTTATCATATAAGGGAAAATGCCATTCCATTGAAGTATTTTGAAGAACCGGAGCATGTATTATTCTTACTTCAAGTGAATGACATAATAACTGAAAGTGCTGCAAACTATTTGAAGAATCAAATTCAGAGACAGAAAAGGCTTTATTCTGTTAAGTCTGACAGAACATATCTTCCAAAGTAAAGAGATCACAAGGGTGATATAGTTGAAATGAAGCCCAACACTGCTAAGATTTTAACTACCTTTATGGGTTACAGGGCTGTGGAATTCAATCTTGAGTCTGATAAGGCATATTTGATCAGACTGGATCAGGATATAAGAAAAGCTAGAATTAATGATCTCAGGGCTGCAATCTTTCAAATTGGTGAAGATACTGCAGAACTTAAAGATGTTAAAAGGAGGATGAATGATGAACTCAGATATGCTGAGAGATGTTTGTTGAAGAACTATCTCAAAACAACTCCTGACATCAGAGAGATCAGAAGATGAAGCCAAGTCAAGATCTACAACTGCTTAAATTCTGATATGAATACAGACTGAAGTTTTTATCAGAAGTTAAAGTTGGTAAAGCTTTAAGGACTGTAAGTTGTAGTTATCTAGTCTAATTCTCATGCATTTGTACTTAATGTTTTTGACATCATCAAATATCTGTTAAACTTGTATATTATGCTAATTTACAAGTTAGGGGAGATTGTTAGATATATTTGATAATGTCATGGCTAATATGATTTATGTTTAGTTTTCAGATCTTACTTAAACAGGATAAATCGGTACTTACTGGAAGTCAGGACTTAAGGATATCAGTACTTATATTATCAGGAGATAATCATCAGAAAATGGATATCAGAACTTAAGTACTGAAGGACGTTCAGATAAGGACAGCAGCTGATTAAAGGAAAGAAGATTGAGACAAACATAAGAAGAGATATGCATGAAGAAGGAATTCTATGAAGAATAGAATACTTGGAAGAAAAGATATCTGATTGATATATTTTAGGAAGCGGAATTATATTCCATATCAATTAGCGATTATCTTGTAACTGTGTAGTATATAAACACAGACATAGGGTTTACACTATAAGTGTTATCATATTCGAGAAGATTATTAATTGTAACCCTAGCAGCTCTCGTGATATTTGTTCATCACTGAGAGGTAACAGTTCCATACTGTAACAGAGTTTATTGTTTCAATAAAGTTTGTTTTCTGTTACTTGAGTTATTAAAGTTCGATTTGATTGTACTATACACTGTATTCACCCCCTCTACAGTGTGTGTGTGACCTAACACTTCAGATGTTTTTAATAGTGCATGTAAATGAAATAATCTCTGTTTAAGTTCATGTGATCACTTCAGTACAGATTGAGCACACTATAGGAGGTAACTATTGTTAAAGAAGAGATTTATGGAATGTTTAATTCTTAGTCAATAAGGATTATTATCTTTGAGTGATGCATTCTATTCAAATTCTTTGAAACTTTCTTTTTCTCATCAAGAAAGTTGTTCACACTCATTTCTCAACATTACATGTCTTATATCTTAAATTTTTTCTTTTAATTGAAATACTTGAATCCTTTTCTCAAATATTTCCAAAAATCAAGTAACATAATTCTTGAATTTTGTTCACCACTCAGAAATAACATTTAGTTGGTTAGAGACTACTTGCTGAGGTAGATCTTAATGATACTAATAGAGACACAGAGGTTTCATCAATTTTTACTGAAGACTCTGTGATATCTTTCAATAAACACATTCAAGTATTAGTTCTTTGCAAGAAGAACAAGGTTTGAGATCATGGTACATAACAGTAACCTGATCAAATCCTCTCCAATTCAAATGAAGGTTCTCATTATTAACGAACAACAACGATCATAACCACAGTATTAACTGTGAGCTTAATTGTGTATTCACAAGGTATACATACTATTATTACTTTATCAGCGTTTATTTTAAATACTGATTTAGTCTTTTCATCATTTATTTTTCATGATATAAATCATGTTGGTATGATTACTTCTATACCTTATTTAAGGACTACCTTTAGTTGCATGACCACAGATCACCCTTCTTTAGCCACATCTTATTTTCGTAGGACAATCTTTCTGAGCCTTTTTCTGTGAGATGTGTGAAAAGATTGAGAGAAAAATGGAATTTAAGAGAGGCAGGATCCTTCCTGGCAAAAGGAGAGGTAGATGAGAGATAGGATTTAGTAATCCTTATGAGGAAGCTCTGACTAATAAAAGTCATGAGATGTGTGGTATGAGGAGTAGTGAGACTACTTTAAAAGAATAGAGATATTAAGTTTAAATTGTTATATGTTTGCAGGTGCTCAGAGTACTAAAGAAACAGATGCTGAACAACAGTCTGTTGTACATTAAGAAAACTCTGATGTATCAAGGGATATTAATCTCCCTGCAAGTCTAAGTACTGATACTTTCTTGCAGTCCATACATTCTACTGTTTCACCACATGTGACAATCCCTGTTTTTTGTTGAAAAACAGTCCATTTACTCTACTTTAACATCACCTGAGAAAATCCCTATTGTTGCCGAAGATGTAGTATCATAACAGTCCATTCATAAAGTTTCATCCATTTCAGAATCACTACAGCATGTTACAGGAACTAAGGTTCTGGAAGTTAATCTCAAAGCTCCAATTCATTTATCTACAATACTTGAAGATGTGGAGTTAACCGCTGAAGGTGTAGAAGCTTCTGAAGCTACTGGATCACATATTGCACCAATTTCTAATTCTATTCTACATGCTGAAGTTGGTGATGAAGTTCAACAATTAGTGCAGAATCCGGTTATTTTTTGAAGAATCTCATGATGGTGAAGAAGCTAATGTTTCTAATGCTATTATAGATCCTGAGGATGATCTTTTCTTCCCTGAAGATATGCATGTGCATGCGAGACAATAGAAACTGAAAGAGTTAGATGCTAAGAAGAAGCATGATTATTTTGATAATCTCTGGAATGCTCATTGGAAAGATGATACATATCATATTTCTAGAACACAAGCTGTTGCACATCTGGAAACAGCAGAACAGAAGATTACAAATCCTGATATGCTCAATCATCTGAAAACATCAACTTTAGTTGTCAGATCCCTACACACAGCTCATGAAGCAACTACTACTTAAATCAATCAGATTAAAGAATCAATGATTGCTTCAAAGCTGACTACTCACCAGGAAATTCAGAAACAAATTGCACTAGTAGTTGCCAGACAAACTGTAATTGAAGCCAGTCAAGCTATATTAGAAGTTAAACAAACTCAAATGTCTGAACAACTTACAAAAGTACGGAATTCAATGGAGCTGATTCTTTCTCTACTGCTTGGTGATGATGCCAAAAAGACGGAGAAAATTGTTAAATCTAAATGCAAACAACTGACATTGACAGATATTGATGATGAAAATCCTGATGGAGGTAATAAGGGGGGACAGAAGGAAAGTGAAAGGAGAAGAGGTGAAGAGCTAGTTGGAGTTAGTGGTTCATCAAAAGCAATCACTAGATTTCAATCTAGACAAGGTGGAGAAAGTAAGAGGAATAAAAGAAGAGTAGAAGATTTGACTGTGACTACAAAAATGCAAAATCTTCACAAGTCACAACTGCTGCTAATAAAGACCAAGGTATTCTGGAGATAGAAGCCGGTGCTGAAGCAAATCAATATCTTCAAACTCTGAAAGTTAGAGGAAGAAAAACAACTCTATTCTACAAGGATCCAAAGATTCAATTATTTGACTCTTAGGTGAGTAGAAGAATATTTGCAAAATAAAATCCTGGGTTGATCTTGAACATCTAAGGCAAATGGAGGAAGACTTCAAGAATTCCATGAAGACATCAAACGCTGATATTACTGTTATTTCTCAAATACTTTATGAAGATGACCCTTCTAACAGACCAACCAGAGGTGTAGTTATAAGGGAAATCAATCAGGTAGAAGATTTCGTATCACAAATTACTATAACTACTGACATGAAGCTTAAAAGAAAAAAGAATATATGAGAGAAGTCAAAGATTTCAAAGTATAAAGCCAAAGTTGTTGAAAAGAAGAAAACGGTATCTAAGGAAACTAAATCTCAAATACTGATAGATCCAATCTATACAGTAGTTCAATCTTATGATACTGAAGAAAAATGTGAAGAAGAAGAAATCATCCAAGCTTATCAAAGAAGGAAGATTTATGGAGCTTTTTGAGCTGAAGAACTGGAATTAACCACTGACATTGCTCAAGTTAAAGAAGCATTTCGGGAAGAAGAGTAAAGTCTGATATTCAATAAAACAAGATTGAATATGCATACTTGATTCCTACATTTAGATAGTTTTGACATCATCAATTGGAACTTGTCCATATTTCCATAATGAACAAGTTGGGGGAGATTGTTAGGAGCAATTGATGATATCAAGCAGAAACTATCAGAAGTTCATATCAGAACTTATATCAATGAATGATGATGACATCGACGGATGATGATATCGATGGATAATGATATCGACGGATGATGATATCGATGGATGATGTAATCAGTATTTGTCATATCAGTTGATATTTGATAAGGAAAAGGAAACAGGAACTCAAGGCGGTGAAGGACTTTATCTCAGAAGCATTGTATAGGTTTCCTTGTTGTTAATAGAATATGATTCCTCATACATTGTGTAGTTGTGCTCTATATAAAGCACATATTAGGTTCATGCTATATGCATTGCGATATTGTTATATCTTTCGCATAACCTAGTAGCTCTCAAGGATATTTGTTCATCCTTTCGAGAGAGTACATTTGTAAACAGTTTTTATCAGTTAATATAAAAACTATTTGATTTTGTTGAAGCTTTGTCGAATTGATTGTATTAACTGTATTCACCCCCCTCTACAGTTGATCAAGGGCCTAATAGTGCACCTTCATCTTCTCTCACCAGATGAAAACTATATAAGATGCATAGAGAATGGTCATCATGTTCTTAGAAGGGTAGCAACTGATGTTGAGAATGCTACTGGGAATGAATAGACTATCCCAAAGCCAAGGTCGGAATGGACTGATGAAGATATAGAAGCAGTTCACAAGAATAAAAAGGCCATGAACATTTTGTTCAATGGTCTTGATGGTGATATGTTTGATAATGTTATCAACTGCAAGACCTCAAAGGATATTTGGGATACTATTCAAATCATATGTGATGGAACTGAACAAGCGAGGGAAAATAAGATGCAACTCTTAATACAACAATTTGAGCACTTTCATTTTGAAGAAGGTGAATCTCTAAGTGACATTTTTAACAGGTTTCAAAAACTACTAAATGCACTGAAGCTGCATGGGAGAGTCTACCAAACAAAAGATTCAAACCCAAAATTCCTTTGATATCTGCCAAAAGAATGGAAGCCTATGATGGTCTCCCTTAGAAAATCTCAAGAATATAAAAAGTTTACTTTGGAAAGAATGTATGGCATTTTAAAAACCTATGAGCTCGATATGGAGCAGGATGAGCAGTTGGAAAATGGAAGAAAGAAGAGCGGATCTATTGCACTTTTAGCTGAACAAGACAGAGGGAAAGAGATCAAGGTTGAAACTGTGGAATCTGCACAAAACTCAAGAGTTTGTGAAGGCAAGGGCAAAGGGTTAATAATATATGTTGAAGGTTGTACCAGTCAGGACGAAATGGAGGATCTAGATGAACATTTGGCTTTCCTATCAAAAAGATTTGCCAAGCTCAAATTCAAGAAGAATTTCGGAGCAACCAAGCCAAATAAAACATGGTGGATAAATCTAAATTCAAATGTTTCAAATGTGGCTTGAGTGGTCATTTTGCCAATGAATGCAGAAAGCCCAATTCTGAGAAAAAGAAGTTTGAGCCAGTTGACTATAAGAAGAAATACTTTGGATTGTTTAAACAAAATGAGTAGGTTTCCTAACTTAGGAAAATGATTGGGCAGCGGATGGGGAAGACGAAGATGAAGAACCAAGCTATGTCAACCTAGCCCCAATGGCTAAATCAGATGAAACAGAAGTCAGTTCCTCAAGCAATCAGATAATCACCACAAACCTAGCATACCTTTCTAAAGATGAGTGTTATGATGCTATAAATGACATGTCAACAGAATTATATCATTTGCGTGTTACACTTAAATCACTCACTAAAGAAAACACAAGAATTAAAGATATTAATATATTTTTAAGTGAGAGAAATGCTATGTTAGAAACTCAACTCATTGATTTTGAGAAATTGAAGTTGGAGTGTAAGATTGCCAAAGAGGAATTGACTGAATCTTTAAAGAAAGAGGAGATTTTGAGAAAGCAGCTTGAATGAGAGCACGAGGTAATCAAGGCTTGGAAGTATTCAAGAGATGTACATGCCTATATTGCTAAGGTTTAAGGTATAGAATCATTTTGTGAAGAAGCCTGGAAAAAGATCAAGGAGAAACTGGATCCTGTGTTGGTAGAAGGATTATCAACGGATGTGGAATCAACGAATGATGAAGTTTATCCATCGAAAGCTAAAAAGGGAATATTTGTCGAAAAACAAGGAACCACATCCATCGATTGAAAGGAAACCAATTAGCAAAGTTAAACTAGCTAAACTTATTGAAAAATATGGATCAGTTTCCAAGAACTTTGTTACAGGAGAATCAAGTCAAGTCAAGGAGAACAAAAGAGTTAATGTGGGGCATCTGTCAATGAAGAAGCTGAATGACAGATTGGAGAAAATTTAGGTCAAGGCAGACTTCAAAAGGAAAAACAACAGAAACGGGAAAGTAGAAATTAACAAACATAACAACTACACACCTGATAAATATGCACCTATAAAAATATGTGTTAAGTGTGGTAGTATTAATCATTTGTTTGTTAATTACAAATCTGTTATGCCTGCACCCATGTCTGCACCTCCCTCATTTCCCAACATGCCCACAATTCCTATGAATGTTATGCCTGCACAATTTGCTAGTATGCCATTTGCACAAAATCTTTACTATACTGCATTCAATATACCTCAAAGCCATTTAGCATGCCATACTGGAATAATATGTTTACATATAATATGCCATTTCATGTTAACCAACCTGTGCATGATAATTCTGCAATTATGAATGGTTTTCAAAGCCCTACTCTAATGAGCAAGGTTGAATCTCGATCACTTAAGTCAAATAAGGAAAAGCCTAAGAAACCTAAAAAGAAGGCTAACAAGGCAGGACCCAAGGAAACTTGGGTACCAAAATTAACTTGATTTGATTTTGATATTTGCAGGAAAATAGAAAGAATCTTTGGTATCTGGATAGTGGTTTCTCAAGGCACATGACTGGAGATTCTACCATGCTCAATGGTTTCATGGAGAGAGCTGACCCAAGTATTACTTTTGGAGATGACAACAAAGGGTATACTGTGGGATCTGGCTTGATTTCAAAAGATAATGTCATCATTGAAGAAGTTGCTTTAGTTGATTGACTCAAGCACAATCTACTGAGTGTCAGTCAGCTATGTGACAAAGGAAACTCTGTAACCTTCAATTTAGAAGCTTGTGTTGTTACAAATAAAAAGAACAACAAAGTGGTTCTCACAGGAGTGAGAAAAGAAAATGTGTACCTAGCCGACTTTAACTTATCTAATGTAAATTCTATTACTTGTCTTTTCAGCAAAGCAAGTCAAGATGAAAGTTGGCTATAGCACAAGAAGCTATCTCATCTGAACTTCAAGACTATGAATGAGTTAGTCAGGAAGACCTAGTAAGAGGCATTCCTCAAATTGAGTTCTCAAAATATGGATTGTGTGATGCCTATCAAAAGGGAAATCAAATCAATGCATCATTCAAGAAGAAGCTTGAATCTGCAATTGAAGAACTACTGCAACTATTGCACATGAACTTATTTGGACCAGTCAATGTGTTATAAATCTCAAAGAAAAGATATTTCCCAGTGATTGTGGATGATTTCTCAAAGTTCACTTGAACATATTTCCTCAAATCTAAAGATGAAGCTAGTAAAATCATTGTCAATTATATAAGGCAAGTCAACAATCATCGTGATCTCAAAGTTAGAAGAACCATTAGTGACAATGGAACTGAGTTCAAGAATTCTGTAATGAGGTTGTCTTGTGAAGAAAATGGGATCATGCATGATTTTTCAGCAGCAAGGACTCCACAACAAAATGGAGTGGTGGAAAGAAATAATAGGTCTCTTATTGAAGTTGCAAGGAAAATACTAGAAGAATCAAAGTTACCAACTTATTTTTGGGCAGAAGCTGTAAATACTGCATGCTACACTTAAAATATTTCTTTGGTCAATCAAGCAAAATGCATGAGTCCTTATCAATTGTTCAAGAACAGGAAACCAACACTTAACTTTCTTCATATCTTTGGATGCAAATGCTACATTCTAAGGAATCAAACTGAACAACATGGAAAGTTTGATGCCAAAGCTGATGAATGTATATTTTTTGGATATGTTGTAGAAAAAGCATACAGAGTCTACAATCTAAGAACCAACATTGTTGTGGAATATGTACATGTTGTGTTTGATGATAAGAAGATTGAAGGACTGCAAGATGAAGGTTTCTATGAAAGCCTCAAATTTGACAATATCGAGATGATCTGTGATGACAATGATGATGAAAATGATCAAGAAATGATTTCCAAGGAATATGCAGAAAGATCAACAAATAAAGTACATAATTTTACATCCGTCGAAAGACAAAGTGCAACATCGGTTGAAAGACATGATGCATCATCCATTGACAGGTAGACTGCATCATCCGTCGAAAGGCAAAATTCAACATTCGTTGAGCCATAAATAGGAGTTGAACATTAGTTTAAATCACATACAGAAAGGACCCCAACCTCAAATCAAAGATCCACAAACTCAGGGGGAGTTTCTTCCAATCAAAACTCAGTCACACATCAAAACAACTTTGAGGCCTGTTCATCTAGAGCTCATCTATCACAACAAAGGAAATGGACTAGAGATCACCCTTTTGAACTAATTATTGGTGATACATCTTCAAGAGTGCAAACAAGGAAATCAACTCAAGATGAATGTCTATATAGCGGGTTTTTGTATCAGGAAGAGGCAAAAAAAGTGTTAGGAATATGTTATGAACTTGATGATAAGTTGAACAAAAACCTTAGTAGATTTAACGTAGTGTATTTGTAGCTCTCGATGGATGTTCTACAATAGTCCCGACGGATGAACTTTATAGTCCCGACGGATGACAACTGAACATCCATCGAGAGTGTAGCTTATATAATAATAAGTCTTGTAGCACATGCCTGCAAACAACAATGTATGAGTAGATGATGTAGGATTCTTTAAGTCATGTTGACTACTAGATTGATATACAAAATAGGTTGGCTAATTGTAAATATGAGATATCTTGTAATTTTGTATAAGTGAAATAGAGTCAAGTGGCAGAAAGGCTCCCGAAGGATAATCTACAAAGGCTCCCGACAGATAATCAACAAGGCTCCCGGCGGATGACCAACATAGTCCCAACGGATGATCATAATTCAAAAGATCAGTTGACAGTGACAACACAGTCACATGCATTGGATGTTTGCAAATGGAATGTGGCAGCCTAATTGCAGGATTTAGAGAACAAAGAAGCATTACCATTTCCATGCAATTATGAAGATATTCAAAGATGTTGAATAGAGTAATGAAGTAGCATGGAATTAGACTAGAAATAATTTTTATTTTACTTGTTTATCTTTTTATCATGTAACTTGGTAGTATATAAACCAAGTGTAGCAAGTAGAACAAACTAACTTAGTAAGCATTATTTTCAGAGAGATAGATAAAGTTGTATATGTTAAGCATCTCACTGTAATTCCTTAAGTTCACTTGTAAGCAGTTGTGTGCTATTCAAGCATCACAGAGTTCTCATCTTTATATATATATATCTCTGGTGGATAAGTTCAAATCCACCAGAAAGTTTTAAAGCCTTGTGTTTTATTGCTTTGTGTTTTGATTTCCATTTTACTTTCATTCTGCACTTCTTGCAAAATCAAACATAGTTATATATAAGTAAGAACATTCTTAAAATCAGAAAAAGAAGCCAGAATTACATTCAACCCCCCTTCTATAATTCTTGTTGCATTGATTGGGAATAACAATTGGTATCAGAGCAAGCTCTTGAAGTACAAAGAGTGTAAAGATCACCACAATCAACAAGATGAACAGAAAAGATGTTGGAGTAAAAATTCCATTTATGGACAAAGACAACTATCACCATTGGAAGGTGAAGATGCACCTACATCTCCTATCTCAAAGCATATGTGGACTGCATTGAGAAAGGTCCACATGTCCCTATAAGAGCTGCTACAGGAAATGAAACATCAGTCCCAAAACCACAAGCAAAATGGTTAGATCTAGATTAAGAACAAGTTCAAAAGGATAAAAAGGCCATGAACATTCTGTCTAATGGTGTTGACTACAAGACTGCTAAGGATGTCTGGGATACAATTCAAGTTATATGTGATGGAACTGAGCAAGTAAGGGAAAACAAGATGCAACTCTTGATTCAGCAATATGAGCATTTTCATAGTGAAGAAGGTGAGTCACTCACTGACATTTTCAGTCGATTCCAAAAAATACTGAATGCTCTAAAACTACATGGAAGGGTCTATCAAACAAAAGACTCAAACCTCAAATTCATTGGATCTCTACCAAAGCATTGGAAGCCTATGATAGTCTCATTGAGAAATTCTCAAGATTACAAGGAGTTCACCTTGGATAGACTGTATGGTATCCTAAAAACCTATGAGCTTGAAATAGAGCAAGATGAGAAGATGGAGAAAGGAAGAAAGAAGGGAGGGTCCATTGCACTAGTTGCTGAGCAAGAAAAGGAGAAGGAGATAGAGGTTGAAGCTGTTGAATCTGCACCAAACTTAAAAGTTTGTGAAGGCAAAGGAAAAGGACTAGTAGTTGAACATGTAGACCAACTTAGTTAAGATGACATGGATGACATAGATGAGCATCTTGCTTTTCTATCAAGAAGATTTGCCAAGATCAAATTTAAGAAGAATTTTGGAGCAGCTAAGCCAAACAGAAACATGGTTGATAAGTCTAAATTCAAGTGTTTCAAATGTGGCTTGGCAGGTCATTTTGCTAGTGAGTGTAGAAAACCTGATTCTGGTAAAAAGAAGTTTGAGCATGTTGATTATAAGCAGAAATATTTTGAGTTGCTCAAACAAAAGGAAAGGGCTTTCATCACACAAGAGAATGACTGAGCTGCAGATGGATTAGAAGATGATGAAGACACAAGCTATGTCAATCTAGCACTTATGGCTAAGTCAGATGAAACAAAGACCAGTTCATCAAGCAATCAGGTAATCACAGCAAACCTAGCACATTTATCTAAAGCTGAGTGTAATGATGCCATAAATGACATGTCTACTGAGTTATATCACCTGCGTGTTACACTCAAGTCTCTCACTAAAGAAAATAATAAAATTAAAGAGAATAATGAGTTTTTAAGTGAAAGAAACAATGTGTTAGAGACTCGATTTGTTAAGTTTGAAAAATTGAAAATAGAATACAAGATTGCTAAGGATGAACTAACTGAATTCTTAAAGAAAGAGGAGATTTTAAGAAAGCAACTTAAACGAGAACATGAAGTAATTAAGGCATGGAAATCATCTAGAGATGTCCATGATCAAATTACTAAAGTTTAAGGTATAGAATCTTTCTGTGATGCAGCCTGGAAAAAGAGCAAGGAGAAGCTTGATTCCAACTTGGTAGAAGGCTTGTCAACGGATATGGACTCGGCGGATGATGAACATTATCCGTCGAAAGACCAAAAAGACTATCCGTCGAAAGATCACATCCGTCGATTGATAGAAAACCAGTTAGCAAAGCCAAGTTAGCTAAGTTAAATGAAAGGTATGGATCAGTTTCTAAAAACTTTGTTCCTGGAGAATCTAGTCAAGTGAGAAAAGTAAAGAGAGTCAATGTAGGTCATCTGTCTATCAAGAAATTGAATGGCAGACTGGAGAAAATTAAAGTAAAAGCAAAGACTAAAAAGAAAAACAATAGAAATGGGAAAGTGGGAATTAACAAACATAACAACTACACAGCTGATAAATATGCACCAAGGAAAGTCTGTGTTAAGTGTGGTAGTGTTAGTCATTTGTCTGTTAATTACAAACTTGTCATGCCTGATTCTATGTCTGCACCTCCTTCATTTCCCAACATGCCTACAATGCCTGTGAATGTTATGCCTGCACATAATTTGAATGCACAGTATGCTAACATGCCATTTGCACAAAATCCATATTATGCTGCATTTAGTATACCGCAAATGCCATTTAGCATGCCTTACTGGAATAACATGTTTGCACAAAGTATGCCCTTTCATGTTAATCAACCTATGCATGATAATTCTTCAATGATGAATGGTTTCAAAGGTCCAACTCAAATGACAAAGGATGAATTACCCAAGTCAAATAAGGTCAAACCTAAGAAACCAAAGAAAAATGCTAACAAGGCAGGACCCAAGGAAACTTGGGTACCAAAATCAACTTGATTTGATTTTAATGTGTGCAGGGAAACAGAAAGAATCTTTGGTATCTGGATAGTGGCTGCTCAAGGCACATGACTGGAGATTCTACCCTACAAACTGGTTTCAAGGAAAGAGCTGGCCCAAGTATCACTTTTGGAGATGACAACAAGGGTTATACTATGGGATATAGCTTGATTTCAAAAGATAATGTCATCATTGAGGAAATTGCCCTAGTGGATGGACTCAAGCACAATTTTTTGAGTATCAGCCACCTTTGTGACAAGGGCGACTCAGTTACTTTTAATGCTAAAGCCTGTGTTGTGACAAACAAGAGAAGCAACAAAGTGGTTCTCACTGAAGTGAGAAAAGGCAATGTGTATCTAGTTGACTTCAACTCAATAAATGCAGAATCTGTAACTTGTCTTCTCAGTAAAGCAAGTCAAGATAAAAGTTCATTGTGGCACAAGAAGCTGTCCCATCTAAACTTCAAGACCATGAATGAGCTAGTCAAGAAAGAATTGGTTAGAGGTATTCCTCAAGTGGAGTTTTCAAAGGATGGATTGTGTGATGCCTTCCAGAAAGGAAAGTAGATTAAAGCATCATTCAAAAAGAAGCTAGATTCAGCAATTGAAGAACCTTTGCAACTATTGCACATGGATTTATTTGGACCATTCAATGTGTTGTCCATCTCAAGGAAAAGATATTTCCTAGTAATTGTAGATGATTTCTCAACGTTCTCTTGGACATATTTTCTAAAATCCAAAGATGAAGCTAGTGAAATCATCATCAATCACATAAGGCAAGTCAACAATCATCTTGATTTCAAAGTAAGAAGAATCAGGAGTGACAATGGAACTGAGTTCAAGAATTTTGTGATGAGAATGGGATTATGCATGAGTTTTATGCAGGTAAAACCCCACAACAAAATGAAGTGGTGGAAAGGAAAAACAGATCTCTTGTTGAAGCTGCAAGGACAATGCTAGAAGAATCAAAGTTACCAACATATTTTTGGGCTGAAGCTGTGAATACTGCATGCTACACTCAGAATATTTCTTTGGTCAATCAAGCAAAATGCATGATACCCTACTAATTGTTCAAGAATAGAAAGCCAACCCTAAATTTTCTTCATGTCTTTGGATGCAAATGCTACATTATAAGAAATCAAACTGAACAACATGGAAAGTTTGATGCTAAAGCAGATGAAGGAATTTTTGTTGGATATGCTGTTGGAAAGGCATATAGAGTCTACAATATAAGAACAAAAATTGTTATGGAATCTGTACATATTGTATTTGATGATAAGAAGATTGAAGGACTAAAAGATGAAGGTTTCCATGATAGCCTCAAATTTGACAATGTTGAGATAATCTGTGATGACAGTGATGATGATAGTGATCAAGAAATAGTGGCCAAGGATAATACAGAAAAGTCTATCTCCAATGATGCACAAAATTCAGCATCAGTCGAGGTACAAAATGCATCATTCGTCCGAAGAAAATCAGCTTCATCGGTCGGAATACAAAGTGCATCATCCGTCGGAATAATCAGAGAAGTTGAGAGTCAAAATAGATCACTTATAGAAAAAACTCCTTCTTAAATCAAAGATCCATAAACTCAGGGGGGATTTCTTCTAATCAAAACTCAGTCACACATCAAGACAATAATGAGGCCTCTTCATTTAGAGCTAATATACCACAACAGAGAAAATGGACTAGAGATCACCCTTTTGAACTCAAGAAGAATGTCTGTATAGCAGCTTTCTATCTAAGAAAGAGCCTAAAAAGGTAGAAAAATCTCTATTGGATCCTGATTGGGTTTTAGCTATGCAAGAGGAGCTAAACCAATTTGAAAGGAATAAAGTATGGAAGCTGGTACCTAAGCCTAAAGGAAAGAATCCAATTGAGACCAAGTATGTATTCAGAAACAAGATGGATGAAAATGGCATAGTTGTCAAGAACAAATCTAGATTGGTTGCTAAGGGCTACTGTCAACAAGAATGAATAGATTTTGATGAAACTTTTGCTTCTGTTGCAAGACTTGAAGCCATCAGAATTTTTCTAGCCTATGCAGCCCATGCCAATTTGAAAGTCTATCAAATGGATGTCAAAAGTGCTATTCTGAATGGAGATTTGGAGGAGGAAGTCTATGTTAGTCAACCTTCTGGTTTTGAAGATCCAAATTTTCCAGAATATGTCTACTATCTTTTAAAAGCACTTTATGGATTGAAGCAAACACCTAGAGCATGGTATGATACTTTGTCAAAGTTTCTCTTAGAAAATCACATCACAAGAGGTACTGTTGACAAAACTTTATTCTTTAGAAATGTTAATGGCTCTAGTATACTTGTTCAAATTTATGTAGATGATATTATATTTGGCTCTACAGATGAAAAACTTTACAAAAAGTTTGTCAAATTGATGCAAAGTAAGTATGAAATGAGCATGATGGGAGAACTTACTTACTTTCTTGGTTTACAAGTTAAGCAAGTTAGTGATGGAATATTTATTAGTCAAACCAAATATATTTATGATCTTTTAAAGAAGTTTGATCTAATGGATTGCACATCTGCAAAAACTCTCATGACCACTACAACTAAACTTGAATTAAACACTACTGAAAAGTCTGTGAATATTTCAAGCTATAGAGGCATGGTTGGCTCACTTTTGTATTTAACAGTTGTAGGCCAGATATAATATTTGTTACTTGTCTCTGTGCTAGATTTTAGACTGATCAAAAAGAGTCTCATCTAATAGCTATTAAGAGAATTTTCAGATATCTCAAGGGAACACCAAAACTTGGCATTTGGTACCCTAGAGATTCTGGTTTTGATCTAACTGGTTATTCAGATACAGAGTATGCAAGTTGTAAAATTGATTGAAAAAGTACAACAGGAACTTGTCAATTTCTAGGAAACAAGCTGGTATTCTGGTTTAATAAAAAGCAAAATTCAGTTTCTACTTCTACAGCTGAAGCTGAGTATATTGCTGCTGGTAGTTGCTGTGCACAGATTCTATGGATGAAAAACCAATTGTTGGACTATGGTCTGCAAGTGAACAAAATTCCTATTTTCTGTGATAACACAAGTGCAATTGTCATTACTGAAAATTTAGTACAACATTCAAGAACAAAGCACATAGACATCAAGTACCACTTCATTAGAGACCATGTAATGAATGGTACCGTGGAACTTCATTTTGTTCTAAGTGAGAAGCAACTTGCAGATATCTTTACCAAGCCACTTGATGAATCCACCTTCACTATGTTGGTAAGTGAGTTAGGTATGCTTAATTATTCTTAAATCATTTTTGATAATTTTGCAAGTTGAAATGTAGCCAGAAACTTAATTGATTTTTCTAGTCTGGATGTAAATTTGTCTAAGTCAAAATCTACATCTCGACGAATGTTCATTATCCTTCAAGTTTGGTCATCCGTCGAAATAGAATAGCTTGGTAAAAATTAATTACTTTTCTGGATTATTTTAAACCTGACGAATAATTATTTTATTCTAATCCGTTGAATAGTCTACATCTCAGCCGTTAAAATTCTGAACATTATCAATCGGATTTATACTTACAGTTTGTAAATATATCTCGACGAATAATTAATAGAATTTTGATAGTTTATTTTACTTTTAAATGACTATTTTGGGCAATTTTCATTGGGTCTTTATTTTTACCTTTAACTTTTATCCCATTTTATCTGAGAATTCATAAAGCCTAACTTCAGTTTTTTTTAGCTTTTATTTTTCTCTATTACAATTAACTGCTCTCTTCTTCCTCAAAGCAATATCCTCTTTCTTTCTGCAAATTTCCTTGCTTAACAATGGCACCAGTAGTCAAAATCATGTCCCAGACATGATTTATTTATGAAAAGAACAACTTTGTGGCTCTTGTGAACCAAGAAATTCCAGCCTCTGAAATTATCACAAAATGATTGATTTTGAGAAGGGATGCAAGCTTAACTATGCCATGCTGGAATCACCCACAATCTACTGTGAAGTTGTGGAGGAGATGTGGACTACTGCTGTGTATCAGGGAACTGACAAAACTATAACTCTCTCCATTAAAGGTAAGGAATTCTGCATTAACAGTAGTGGGGTGTGCATGGTGCGGTTTGGTGCGGCTTTTAGCATTAACCGTAGCCAAACCAGTACATGCGGTTCGATTCGGTTAATTGCTATTAACTGACACCAAACCGCTTAAAATAGTTTTTCGGTTTCGGTTAACCATTCATCGGTTTCGATTTTTATTCGGTTTTTTATACATTTTTTATTTGTACAATTTATTTGTTGGTAATGTGTTGGATAAAAAATAACATCAAGGTAAATGATAATATTACATTAATCACCAAAGATTTGTCACTTTAGAATTCGTTAAATAAAATTGATATATTTCATAAAGTTATTTGTTGAATGTATAATTCATATTATCTTACAAAATATGATAAAAATATATGTTTACAACAATGAAAAAAAGAGTATATATCAAAACATATGATAAAATTGATTATATACATATTAAAAAAATTATGATTTAATAGTATTTACATATTAATCTTAATTAATTTATGGTATTATATTATATAATTTATCATACTAATATTAAGTAAATATTTAATTAACAAAATATTAGAATTGGGTTATGAAAAAATATATATAATATAGCGGTGCGGTTAATTTCGGTTCAGTTTTGATTGAAAACCGGAACCGAAACCGCACCGCTATTTCGGTTTTTGTCGGTTCGGTTTTCGGATTTTTTAGCGGTTTGGTCTTTTCGGTTTGGTTTATCGATTTTTTCGGTTATTTTTTATGTTTCGTTTTTTTTCGCTCACCCCTAATTAACAGTGATATTATTCAAGCATGCTTTAAAATTCCTAAAAACACTACTAGAAAACCACACACAAATGCTGATTTGGTTAACTTGCTTAATTCTATTGGCTATGCACTTCCTACCACTAAGTTAAGTGAGATTAGGATGCTAGGTCTTAGGAAAAAATGGAGTTTTTTGTGCGATGTAGTTACCAAGGTGTTTTCTGGTAAAATAAGCGACTTTGATTCTGTCAATACTGTTATGCTTAACATGCTGCTTACTGATAATTACTATAATTTTAGTGATGCTATCATGTTTGAGTTAGGTACAAATTATGGGAGATTAAAAAGAGGTCTAGGGATGTTTATTATGCTAGATTTGTTGTGATTATTGCTAACCATGTTTGTGAGGATCTTGTGATTGAGAACCCAACCAACAAACTGGATTGTTGGGTTCAAGAAAGAAGAGTAATTTCAGATTTAAACAAAGCAAATCACCACAAGGAGGTGCCCCTTGTTTATTTGCCTATCATGGAGGGCCCTCAGGTAAGTGAGGTAAATACTTCTGTCCCTACTCCTTCTACCTCTCAAGTTTCTTTGTCATTGACTGTGGCTATGGCATCTGTGTCAATGACCCAACAGATGCCTACCCAAGCCACAAAATCCAAAACTTCAAAATCCAAATCAAAGAAACCACACTTTGGTGTCTCTCAAAAGATGCAAGTTTCAAAATCTACCAAAAATAAAGAGGGGAGTGCGAAGGTGGGTAAGATTGCTGAGGGACAGGGTGAACATCAAAGAAGCCCTAAGGATAAGGTTGGTAAGGTGAGTGTACCCAAACGTAGCCACACCACAGTTTCCCAACAAATTGTGGTGCTTAACAAGGAAATTAGTTCATCTCTAGTTTCATCCTCCCAAAAGGATGCTACTATTGAAACAAGCTCCCAACCAGGAGCACAGGCCAAAAGGGTTAGGGACACAGACTCACCCCAAACTTATACAAGAAAGAAGAAATCTAGAAAACTTAGGGATGCACAGGGATCACACACAGTGTAAACTGCAGCTAAAGACTCAGTCACTGCACCTTCTCAAATTCAGTTTGATGTGGCTCCAATAAATGTGGAGTCACAACCAAAATCTTTGACGATAGAAGCACCAAACACACAAAATTCACCCACACTCACTGGATGTAGATATGATTTATACATCAATTCCTGATTCTCCATCTCTAACTCTCATGGAGGAGCCAAAAATCCAAGCAAGTGAGCATCATACTTTAGATGATTTGTTGGCTCACTTGCCAATTCTTTCAGAAACTATTGAGACGTCTGTGCCTAAATTATCATCAATGTGCAAAGAGTCCATAATAGTTTCTACTCCAAACTCTATCATTTCCTCGATTCCAGTGGATATTGTTCATCCGTCGGCCAATGATTGTATCCGGACGGATGTGCCTAACAACAGTCATCTGCCGGCTATCCTAACTACTACCTCGATGGATGTTCCTCATCCGTCGGTACTCACTACAAAAGCTGAATTTTCAATAATTGTTAGAAGTGTAGATGAGTTAGTAGTTGTACAATCACTCCTATGATTGAGGGAAGGGAGTCAACAGAGTGAGAGGCTGAGTTGCTCTCAGGCAAAAGGAGAGGAAAAGAGAGAAAATATGCAGGCTATTTCTTCCGGCCTGACAAAAGTGAGTGAAGGGAGTTCCACCTTAGTAGGTGAAGGTGAGGGTGTGAGGGTGGTGAGCCAAGGGGAGCCCTTGATGCAAAAACAGAGAGACAATGAAAGAAAAGCAGGTACATGAGATATAAGGATGGAAACCATTACTAATGAGTCAATGAATGTCAGTGATGCAGAACAAGAGAGACTATTTTTGCAAGAATATCAAGCTGTCATAGATTCTATCTCTTTGGATGCTGAGACATGTACTCATCCTGTTCTAGCTTATCAAACTCTAGATGGACATGGCAATGAGGATGCTGACAGGATGTTGAACCTGGTGCATACTACTACTTCAATGCAAAGGGTAAAGGATGCTATAACTGCCATGCCTTCCACAGCTGGTAGTGACTTTAAATTGGCTGAAGACTCATTTGGGGATGATGGTGAGGATGATGAGGATGATAGCATGAGCATAGGGGGAGATGCATACATTCCTTCATGGATGCTAAGTAAAGACTACTCATATTCACATCTCCAATCCACCTTATTAAAGCTTATTCATGACACCCAAACAACAATTTAAGAATCCACAAGTGCCAGCACCAAAAGGTTACTCACAGCTCACCTGGAATCTCTACAACTGCATAAGATTCAAGCTCTCTAACAAAGTCAAAATATGGATGCAATCAAGCAAGAAATTTCTAAAGTCAAAAAGGATTTTGTAGCAAGTTTGGATGCTAGGATTCCAGGAACCACTATGATTGAAATAGCTCAAAAGCTAAGGAAAGAAGCCGATTTGAACAGAAAGGTTGAGGCCATGGACTCTAATTGACAAATGTGGAAAAGTCAGTGGCCAAGATACTTGCAAATTAGGAAGCTCAAACCAGTCTGCTCCAACAGTTGGTGACTGCACAACTCCCTTCCTCTACTCAACTTGATGCTAACAAAAGGGGGAGAAAGACTCTATCATCCCAGTTAGTCAGGGGGAGTCAACAAATGAGGGGGAAAAAGTGTTGAACATACAAGTTAGTAAATTGATTGTTCCCGAAATTACTTTCACTAAGCCACCAGCTATGGATAGTATTGACCTAATCAATCTAGCAGCAGCAAAGCTGGAATCAAATGACAAACTGAAAAGGATTGATATAGCAGTAGTTGAGAAAGAGCTGGATGATAAATGGAAGCAGATTGATGAAGAAATCCAGAAGAAGTTTGGTCCAATTGAGAAGAAAGACAAGGTATTTTCTCACTTCTATCAATTGAGACAAATTTCTGCAAATGAAATGAGTCTAGGGAACTTGGAAAGAGGACAACCCTCATCAATCAAATATCCAAAGGCTAGTGTGATTTTTAAACCTAAGAGAAACTATCCAAAGAATTCAGAAAAAATCTACTGGACCTATTCTATGAAACCCCTAGGCTGGATGAAAAGAAGTTATTGGCAAGGTCCATTGCATTCTTCAAAGATCCAACTGACTCAGTGCTGAAGAGAAGAATTGCTAAAATCTACAGGAATGGGAAAGAAACCTGTGTGGTGGCTGGACACCCTCAGTTTGCAGAAGCTAAGAAGGAAGAAAAGGAAAGGATTAAACAAGAAAAGAAGCAAGCTGCTTTAGATGCTAAGAAGCTCAAACAGAAGAAAAAACAAGCTGCTATAGTAACCAAGCTCCAAGCTGTGAAAACTGCAACTGAGATTTATGAGAAGTAACCTGTGATAGCTGAAGCTCAGGATCAGAAAATGCACAAGGAACCTCAACAGACAAAGAAGCCTAGATACAAAATCAAGGCCAAAAGAAAATTGGACTTCAATCATGATGAGATGGAAGATTACATTCCCAACCAGTCTAAATCTACAATTCAAACATCCAAGCCTCAGTGGTGCAGGAGAAATCTAAGGTGGATCCTACAAGGAATTATCATGGTGAGCCAATAGTTCCGAAAGATGAGCCAGTAGACTGGGATAGCTTGCCTCTTCCTGAGCTAAATTTACCAATCTTCAACAAGTTAAAGAAGACAAAGATAAGAACAATCAAGAAAGTCAAGCCTGTGAGTCTGAAAACCAAAACCTTAACCAAAACTCAATCAACCGTCTACAAGGGAGATCTTCTATATATTTGTGACATCAGGGAATTTTCAGATATAAATCTCTACATGGATGAACTAGTAGAAGTCAGAGCAATTGATGCTCATAGAAATTTCCCTGAAAGACTGAAGGGTTTTTAGCACATAAATGCAGCGAAAACGTAAATTTAATCTTAAAAAAAACTGAAACCCTCCGCAGGATCCATGCGAAAAATAATATTTAATTCATAGTTCAGTATGTTTACCTTAAGAAGCTTTACGTTAATGGAAAGATGGAGGTCTTTAATAGCGATCCAAGAACGATGAACGGAGATCCTTAGCAGCTGTTCCTCAAGTGTGAAGCACTCCACCGGTATCCACCAAGAAAACGATGTAATGAAGGAGGAGAAGATGGAGAGAATTAGGGTTTTGTAAATCTTTTTGGTTGAGGCAAAAATAGGATTTATAATAGTATATTTATAGGCAAAATTTTCAGCTGAAAATTTTCCCATAAAATATTATTATTATTAACCCTTTATTATTCTCATTAATAATTAAAACACCTTTTAATTATTAATCCTTTTTCTAAACTCTTTAGAAATAATTCTCTCACTTGATTTAATTTCCAAAAATTAAATTCTTAATTAATAATATTAAGAACCTTTTCTTAATTAATTTATAATCAATTAAATCTCATTTAATCAATTATTAAATTTGCCAATTATTTATTTATTTCATAAATAAATAATTATCAGCCATTATTAATTAATTTCTCCACCATTAAATCATTCTCTTTTATGGTATGACCCTGTAGGTTCAATATTAAGCCGGTAGTAGAAATAAATAATAATAAAACTATTTTATCATTATTTATATAAATTCTCTAATTTATTAAATATGATTAATTAATTAATCATATTTATTCTACATCGTGAGGGATACTTCTCAGCATATCGCGACTATCCGGATAATACGAATTCACTGCTTAGAATACCAAGAACCTATTCAGTGAGTAGTTACCGTACAATTAATTCCTTCTACCCTGCAATGTCATGATTAAATACAAGGCATGGAACTTGTGTCAAGCATATCTTATTTAATCACTTGCTTTCCCATTCACCATGCTTAGTTATATTTAATGTAAATTAGAAACTCCTTTCTAATTTCATTTACTCTGGCCAGAGATTCCTGAACTAACATAAGTGGATCAGCATTGAACATTCTCTTCCTACACTGGAAGGGGTAGATCCTTTATTGATCATACACTATCTTCGTGTACAAAGTCCTATACCTAGTAGAGCCCTTATAATTGTCCCTTGAGACTAAGAACTAAACCAAAATATAGTTCAGTGTACACAAGATGACTATGATGACCTCAAGTCTAAGGATACTTGTACAACTATCACTATGTGAACAACTGCTGACACGTGAGTGAACTCCATCAGTTGTTCAGCTGTATGAGTCATGTTCAGTGAACTTATTCTATAATAAGCACCTACATACTAGCTATAATGTCACCACACAAATGTCTATGAGAACAGACATCCTTCATAATGAAGCAAGCATAGTATGTACCGATCTTTGCGAATTATTAATTACCAGTTAGTAATCCTATGACAGGAACTATTTAAGTTTAAAGTTATCATCTTTTAGGTCTCATTATTATGATCTCATCACAATCCATAAAAAGCTTTACTCTAAACTGTGGTATATCTTATTTAAACATTTAAATAGATAGAGCCCGCAATAAAAACAAAACAAGCCTTTTACTAATATCAATGAAATCAAAATAGATTACATAAAAGTTATTCCTAAATCCTCATACATGATTGGACTTAGGACATATCTCTTTCAATCTCCCACTTGTACTAAAGCCAATCACTCTGGTATCTAATACCCATCTTGTTTTTATGACGATCAAAGTGACTCTGAGAAAGCGGCTTTGTGAGTGGGTCTGCTACGTTGTTATGTGTGTCAACTCTCTCGACGTTGACATCTCCTCTTTCAACAATCTGAATTGCACCACCATTCGGAGTAAACACGTACCTTGACATGGATTTGCTATCACTTTCTGATTGAAAACTAGAGTCAGTATAACCCTCTATTTTCAACTCAGATTCACCACCAAAAACAAGAAAAATGTGCTCAGTCCTTCGCAAGTACTTAAGGATGTTTTTCACTGCTTTCCAGTGGTCTTCACCTGGATTGGACTGATATCTGCTCGTCACACTAATTGAATAAGCAACATCAGGCCTTGTACACAACATCGCGTACATGATAGATCCTATTGCTGAAGTATAAGGAATCTTTCTCATACGCTCTCTTTCCTCAGGTGTCTTAGGAGACATTTTTTGGAAAGGGACACTCCATGGCTCATCGGTATGAGACCTCTTTTGGAGTTTTCCAAGCTAAACCTTTTAAGCACTTTCTGCATGTATGTACCCTGGGTAAGACCTATCATTCTTCTAGATCTATCTCTATAGATCTTCATACCGAGAATGTAGGATGCTTCTCCCAAGTCCTTCATGGTGAAGTTCTTTGATAGCCATACTTGGACTGATTGTAGCATCGGTATATCATTTCCTATAAGAAGTATGTCATCCACATACAATACAAGAAATGTTACCACGCTCCCACTAACTTTCTTGTAGACACATGGTTCATCTATATTTTTGATAAAAACAAACTCTTTGGTTGTCTTATCAAAACGGATGTTCCATCTACGAGAAGCTTGCCTTAAACCATATATGGTTCGCAGCAGCTTACACACTAGGTGTTCATTTCCCTTGGAAAGAAAACCCTCTGGCTGTGTCATATACACTTCCTCCTCAAGTTCCCCATTGAGGAAGGCCGTTTTCACGTCCATTTGCCAGATCTCATAGTCGTAGTAAGCAGCAATCGCAAGCAAAATTCGAATTGATTTTAACAGGACTACAGGCGAAAAAGTTTCATCAAAGTAAATCCCTTGCCTTTGTTTGAATCCTTTTGCCACGAGCCTGGCCTTATAGGTCTCCACCTGGCCATCTGCTCCAATCTTTCTTTTGTATACCCACTTGCACCCAATAGGCTTAACACCTTCAGGCGCCTCAACCAGAGTCCATACTTGGTTGGTATACATAGATTCCATTTCGGATTTCATGGCACTATGCCATTTCTCTGAGTCAACACTACTCATAGCCTCATTATAGGTCACAGGGTTGTCATCATCAATGATTGACAACTCATTGTCATTCTCAATGACAAGGCCATAATACCTCTCAGGTTGGCGAGACACTCTCCCTGTCCTACGAATGGGCTGTTCCACAGAAGGTTGTTCAGTCTGAACAGGTGTTTCCACTTGATCCGTAGTAGATTATGCTTCTTGAACTTCATCAAGTTCAATTTTGCTCCCACTGTTTCCTTCAATGATAAACTCCTTTTCCAAGAAGGTAGCATGTCTGGAGACAAACACCCGATGATCGGTATAAAAGTAATACCCAAAAGTCTCTTTAGGATATCACATAAAATTACATTTTACGGATCGAGATTCCAGCTTATCTGGGTCAACTTTCTTGACATAAGCTGGACATCCCCAAATATTAACGTGTTTAAGACTCGGTTTCCTTTTTTTCCATATCTCATATGGTGTTTGAGGAACAGATTTGAAAGGCACCTTATTCGGTAAATATGCTGAGGTTTCCAATGCATAACCCCATAGGAATACTGGAAGATTCGCATAGCTCATCATGGACCGAACCATGTCTAACAAAGTTCGATTTCTCCTTTCAGATACCCCATTTAACTGTAGAGTATATGGAGGAGTCCACTAGGAGACTATACCATTTTCTTTGAGATAATCTAGAAACTCTCCATTCAAGTATTCACCACCTCGATCTGATCGAAGAGTTATAATACTGTGTTTGGTTTGTTGCTCCACTTCATGTTTATATTCTTTGAACTTTTCAAAGGCTTCAGACTTGTGTTTCATCAAATACACATACCCGAATCTAGATCTATCATCTATGAAAGTAATGAAGTATGAAAATCCACCCATGGCTTGCGTAGACATTGGTCCACATACATCTGTGTGTACCAATCATAGCAAATCTACAGCCCTCTCTCCATGTCCACTAAATGGAGATTTGGTCATTTTACCCAATAGACAAGACTCGCATGTAGGATATGATTCAAAATCAAAGGGGTCAAGTAACCCTTCCTTATGCAATGTCCGCAGTCTATTTTCACTAATATGACCTAGTCTACAGTGCCAGAAATAGGTTAGATTTTCATCATCTCGTTTTCTTTTATTAGTTTGTTCAATCTGAAGTAAATCATGTTCTACGTCACATACATACATACCATTATTTAAAATGCCACGTCCAAAAAGAATATTATCTCTAAGGATAGACCATTCATTATTCTTAATAATAAATGAAAAACCATCCACATCCAACATAGGAATAGAAACAATATTCCTCATAATAGAGGGAATGTAATAACAATTATTCAAAATAATAGTCTTGCCCGTAGGCATATGTAAACTAAATGATCCTACAGATATGGCCGCAACCCTTGCTCCATTGCCCATACGTAGAATCACCTCATCTTTTTCAAGAGTCCTACTTCCCTTTAGTCCTTGCAACGAATTGCAAATATGAGAACCACAGGCGGTATCTAATACCCAAGTAGAAATTTGACCTAGTGACATATTAACTTCGATCATGAACATGCCTGAATCAGAAATGGTAGTCTTACTACCCTTCTTCTTCTTCAATTCTATAAGGTAAACCTTGCAGTTCCTCTTCC
Organism: Apium graveolens; assembly: GCF_009905375.1. NCBI lineage: Eukaryota > Viridiplantae > Streptophyta > Magnoliopsida > Apiales > Apiaceae > Apium > Apium graveolens. Next base: position 221,771,188 of record NC_133654.1, read on the forward strand.
AGTGCCCCAACTTGTTATAGTGAAAACAAACAGCTAAATTAGGACCAGTCAACTTGTGAGCATCTAGTATGCTCCGGAGTGATAGTGCAGAAGACATGACGAATATAGTAAATCTGTAAATGATAAACACATAACAACATTTATCAAATATTCAATTTGATTTCAAAACACTATATGAATCGGGTCTTTATTTATAAGTGTCTCCCACTAGTTTATCTAATTTTTTCAACCCCCGAAGTGAAAATTAAGCATTCATAATGCTAGTGGGAATAGGGATCCTACATTCCATCACACAACCTCGGCTGTGGCACGAAACGTCATGTAATGTTCAATAGGCAGACAACTCTTGTCAATTACATCTTATGTTATTCCCTAATATAAGTTTAGCCTCTTGAATAATTGAGTCACGGCTGTGGCACGACAAACTCAATATTCTAAGTCAAGTCTAACCCAACATTTCGTACAATTGAATCAGTCTCCAATGGCCCACGGCTGTAGCACGTACCGACCTTTAGATTCTGATTAAATGTACACATCTCTATGTAATAGACAAGTATTTCTTATTTCAAAATCAAAGCCCTCGGTTGTATCACGAAACGACAATGATTTAAAAATAAGAACCACTTTCTACTATGTTGGAAGGCTATGACCGACACAAGCCCGTTGTGTCATTGGCCAATTACTACTTGATATTATTTAATTTTAGAGAGATTATATTACGTTACAATCATAATCATATTATAAAGAGATTCTTCCTTTTAAATTAAATATTTCAAATCAATAATCGATAATCAGATAATTCCCAGATCGGGTGGAGCATTGTCAAGAGGCGGCACTTAATAACCCTTTCTTACAGATAGAAATCTGTTGTTGACAGAATCATATTTTCTCTCAATATTGAAAATTCATATTCAATTACGTGTTTCATAAACACAAGAATCTCATGATCGTATTCATAATATTTATTGTTAAGGCAAGAAACGATTCCTATTCTAGATTTTCTAGAGCACGCCTTATATTGATTTAAGTTCACCTAAATCTATCATCGCATGGTAAACATAGGCATATATCTCATATATAAAATTAACTAAACAAGTAAATGTAAAGTGCAATAAAGTAAATGTGTTTGGTTATGGCCCCATCCTATGTGATCTTTATCAAGCTCATGATAAAGATCAAGGTCAATCTAATATGGTGATGGAAATAAATACAACTACTTATTACATAAGTCTTCTTCTTTGTTTAGACTTATTGTATGCCTCGTCTTCTTCTTTGTATCACCTCCATTGGATAGCCTTATTGAGTCTTCAATTACATTACATGATTGAAAGTAAAACTAATCTAATGAACTTACAAGAATAACTCGAGTTATATTCGAGATTTATGATTACAAAGATTGACGACATGCAAGTCGTATTTAAAACCAAAACCAAAACCATTACACTAAGGTCGAAAGGCCATAACCATCCACCATGCTCATACAACACATAAAAGCATGTTAAAACACATAATCTGATCTTAACATATCATATTATCCACGATCTAATCATAAAAAGAAAATATGACAAAAATCAGAAAAATCAGAATCAAATCAGAAAAATAAGAATCACTGTTTACGGGCAGTAAACAACGTCAAACGCCTTACAGACGAGTCGTTGATAGCTTTAGCTATTAGTTTTGTTCAGACGCTCGTTTACATATGGAATAGAGTATTCGTTTGCGTAAATCGGACACCAGACCCATATTTCAGCAAATCTGCAGCAGCCAATTCAGAATCCGTATCTAATATGATTCTCATAATTAGAACAAACATAAATCATGTATATATCAGTATATATACAGATTACATAATCATCTTATGATTATATAACTCACATGAATATCATATATTCAAAACCATACATATATAAGCATATTATCCCAACATCAAATCATGGCGAACCACGTACATGCTCATATATCGAAAACAGTTAAACACATAAACGAATTAAAAACTTTTCGCAAGTAGCTATGATGCCATTGAAGGGTTTTTAGCACATAAACGCAGCGAAAACATAAATTTAATCTTAAAAAAATCGAAACCCTCCGCAGGATCCATGCGAAAAATAATATTTAATTCATAGTTCAGTATGTTTACATTAAGAAGCTTTACGTTAATGGAAAGATGGAGGTCTTTAATAGCGATCCAAGAACGATGAACGGAGATCCTTAGAAGCTGCTCCTCAAGTGTGAAGCACTCCACCGGTATCCACCAAGAAAATGATGTAATGAAGGAGGAGGAGATGGAGAGAATTAGGGTTTTGTAAATCTTTTTGGTTGAGGCAAAAATAGGGTTTATAATAGTATATTTATAGGCAAAATTTTCAGCTGAAAATTTTCCCATAAAATATTATTATTATTAACCCTTTATTATTCTCACTAATAATTAAAACACCTTTTAATTATTAATCCTTTTTCTAAACTCTTTAGAAATAATTCTCTCACTTGATTTAATTTCCAAAAATTAAATTCTTAATTAATAATATTAAGAACCTTTTCTTAATTAATTTATAATCAATTGAATCTCATTTAATCAATTATTAAATTTGCCAATTAATTATTTATTTCATAAATAAATAATTATCAGCCATTATTAATTAATTCCTCCACCATTAAATCATTCTCTTTTATGGTGTGACCCTATAGATTCAATATTAAGCCGGTAGTAGAAATAAATAATAATAAAACTATTTTATCATTATTTATATAAATTCTCTAATTTATTAAATATGATTAATTAATTAATCATATTTATTCTACATCGTGAGAGATACTTCTCAGCATATCGCGACTATCCGGATAATACGAATTCACTGCTTAGAATACCAAGAACCTATTCAGTGAGTAGTTACCGTACAATTAATTCCTTCTACCCTGCAATGTCACGATTAAATACAAGGCATGGAACTTGTGTCAAGCCTATCTTATTTAATCACTTGCTTTCCCATTCACTATGCTTAGTTCTATTTAATGTAAATTAGAAACTCCTTTCTAATTTCATTCACTCTGGCCAGAGATTCCTGAACTAACATAAGTGGATCAACATTGAACATTCTCTTCCTACACTGGAAGGGATAGATCCTTTATTGATCATACACTATCTTCGTGTACAAATTCCTATACCCAGTAGAGCCCTTATAATTGTCCCTTGAGACTAAGAACTAAACCAAAGCATAGTTCAGTGTACACAAGATGACTATGATGACCTCGAGTCTAAGGATACTTGTACAACTATCACTATGTGAATAACTGCTGACACGTGAGTGAACTCCATCAGTTGTTCAGCTGTGTGAGTCATGTTCAGTGAACTTATTCTATAATAAGCACCTACATACTAGCTATAATGTCACCACACAAATGTCTTTGAGAACAGACATCCTTCATAATGAAGCAAACATAGTATGTACCGATCTTTGCGGATTATTAATTACCAGTTAGTAATCCTGCGACCAGGAACTATTTAAGTTTAAAGTTATCATCTTTTAGGTCTCATTATTATGATCTCATCACAATCCATAAAAAGCTTTACTCTAAACTGTGGTATATCTTATTTAAACATTTAAATAGATAGAGCCCACAATAAAAACAAAACAAGCCTTTTATTAATATCAATGAAATCAAAACAGATTACATAAAAGTTATTCCTGAATCCTCATATATGATTGGACTTAGGACATATCTCTTTTAAAGACTAGTGTTCAAATACAAGGGTGGGAAAGAGATCATATGGCCCCTTCACAGGATTCTTCAAACAAAGCTGTTCTGTTTTGATAAAGATCTTCTCATCTTTCAAGAAAATTTTTGGATTCAATGTGACTACCAAAAAAATGGTTCTAAAGAAGATTGAAGAGCTAAGGAGCAGAAAAGCCTCAGATGCACTCCCAAGGACTCTATCAATTCCCTTCACAGGAAATACAGTGCACTTGAGGCCTTACTGGATGATGAAATTTATGGATGAAAAAGGTGTTAGGAGATTCTTTAGACTGGATGACCAATTGAGCATCTTAAGCAATGAGACTCTATTGGAAATGCAAGAAGTTGGATCACATCTGCTCAGACTAGAGGAACACCTTGAAAATGATTGTGAGAACTCTATGTACACCTTACTTTGTTCAATTTTCAAATAAACTGTAGCACTTACTAGTTTTATCTACTATAATTCAATCTGTACATTTAAGGTGTTTTGTAATCATCAATTTTCTCTTAATTTATGGCTATAATTCTATTAGACATAAATTGGGGGAGATTATTAGGAATATATTATGAACTTGATGATAAGTTGAACAAAACACCTTTGTAGATTTAACTTAGTGTATTTGTAGCTCTCGACGGATGTTCTACAATAGTCCCGGCGGATGAACTGTATAGTCCCGACGGATGACAACTGAACATCTATCGAGAGTGTAGCTTATGTAAAAATAAGTCTTGTAGCACATGCCTGAAAACAACAATGTATGAGTAGATGCTGCAGGATTCTTTAAGTCATGTTGACTACTAGATTGATATGTAGAATAGGTTGGCTAATTATAAATATGAGATGTCTTGTAATTCTGTATAAGTGAAATATAGTCAAGTAGCAGAAAGGCTCCCGATGGATAATCTACAAAGGCTCCCGATATATAATCAACAAGGCTCCCGAAGGATGACCAACATAGTCCCGCCAGATGATCATAATTCAAAAGATCAGTTGACAGTGACAATACAGTCACATGCGTCAGATGTTTGCAAATAGAATATGGCAGCCTAATTGCAGGATTTAGATAATAAAGAAGCATTACCATTTCCATGCAATTATGAAGATATTCAAAGATGCTGGATAGAGTAATGAAGTAGCATAGAATTAGACTAGAAACATTTTTTTTACGTGTTTGTCTTTTTATCATGTAACTTGGTAGTATATAAACCGAGTGTAGCAAGTAGAACAAACTAACTTAGTAAGAATTATTTTCAGAGAGATAGATAAAGTTGTATCTGTTAAGCATCTCACTGTAATTCTGTAAGTTCACTTGTAAGCAATTGTGTGCTATTCAAGCATCACAGAGTTCTCATCTTTATATATATATATATCTGGTGGATAAGTTCAAATCCACCAGAAAGTTTTAAAGCCTTGTGTTTTATTGCTTTGTGTTTTGATTTCCATTTTACTTTCATTCCGCACTTCTTGCAAAATTAAACACATTTATATATTAAGTAAGAACATTCTTAAAATCAGAAAAAAAGCCAGAATTATATTCAACCACCCCTTTTGTAATTCTTGTTACATTGATTGGGAATAAGAAAAAGGTAGAAGAAGCCTTGTTGGATCCTGATTGGGTTTTAACTATGCTTGAAGAGCTAAAATAATTTGAAAGGAATAAAGTATGGAAGCTGGTACCCAAACCAAAAAGTAAGAATCCATTTGACACCAAATGTGTATTCAGAAACATGATGGATGAGAATTGCAAATTCATAAGGAAAAAAGCCAGATTGGTCGCTAAAGGCTATTGTCAATAGGAAGGGATAAATTTTGATGAAACTTTTGCTCATGTTGCAAGACTTGAAGCTATCAGAATTTTTCTAGCCTATACAGCCTATGCCAATCTCAAAGTCTATCAAATGGATGTGAAGAGTGCATTTATAAATAGAGATTTAGGGGAAGAAGTCTATGTCAGTCAGCCTCCTGGTTTTGAAGACCCTAACTTTCCAGAATATGTTTACTATCTTTTGAAAGCACCCCATGGATTGAAGCAAGCACCTAGAGCCCGGTATGACACCCTGTCAAAATTCCTTTTAAAAAATCATTATACAAGAGCCAAGAGGTACTGTTGACAAAACTCTTTTCTTTAGAAATGTTAATAGCTCTAGTATACTTGTTCATATTTTTGTAGATGATATTATATTTGGCTCTACAGTTGAGAAATTTTGCAAAAAGTTTGCCAAATTAATGCAAAGTAAATATGAAATGAGCATGATGGGAGAACTAAATTGCTTTTTTGGTTTACAAGTTAAGCAAGTTAGTGATGGAATATTCAATAGTCAAACCAAATACATTTATGATCTTTTGAAGAAGTTCGTTTTAATGGATTGCACATCTGCAAAAACTCCCATGACCACTGCCACTAAACTTGAATTGAACATTACTAAAAAGTCTGTGGACATTTCAAGATATAGAGGCATGATTGGCTCACTTTTATATTTAACAGCCAGTAGGCCATATATAATGTTTGCTACTTTTCTTTGTGTTAGATTTCAAGCTAATCCTAGAGAATCTCATTTAGTAGCTATTAAGAGAATTTTCAGATATCTCAAAGAAATACCAAAACTTGGCATTTGGTATCTTAGAGATTCTGGTTTTGATCTAATTGGTTATTCGGATGCAGATTATGCAGGTTGTAGAACAGACATAAAAAGTACAACTTCAGTTTCTAGGAAACAAGCTAGTGTCCTGGTTTAGTAAGAAATAAAATTCAGTTTCTACTTCTACAGCTGAGGCTGAATACATTGCTGTTGGTAGCTGTTGTGCACAGATTTTATGGATGAAGCATCAACTATTGGATTATGGTCTACATATCGACAAGATTCTAATTTTCGGTGACAACACAAGTGCCATTGCCATCACTGAAAATCCTGTACAACATTCAAGGACAAAGTATATTGACATCAAGTACCATTTCATTCGAGAATATGTCATGAATGGTACCGTAGAACTTCATTTTGTTCCAAGTGAGCAACAACTTGCAGACATCTTTACCAAGCCACTTGATGAATCCACCTTCACTAAGTTGGTAAGTGAGTTATGTATGCTAAATTATTCCTAAATTATTTTGATGTCTAGACAATTTGAGATGCAGCCAGAAAGAAATTTGATTTTTCCTAAAAAGATGAAATTCTGGCTATCTCGACGGATGTTCATTATCCATTGAATTTCATTATCTTTTGAAAATCAAATAATTTTCTGGGCACCTTATATCTCGACGAATATTTGTTTAATCTAATCCATTGAATTGTTTTAATCATAGCTGTTAATTTTATACCTTATCCGTCAAATTTACTTATAGTGTGTATGTATATGTCGATGGATGATCTTTAGAATTTCTACAGTTTATTTCATTTTTAAACGGCTATTTTTGTACATTTTCATTGGGTACTTTATTATACTTTTTAATTTTTACTTGTTTATTTCTAAGAAATTATAAAAGCCTCCTTTCATTTTTCATTTTACTTTTATCTTTCTCAAAGCAATTTGTACTCTCTTTATCTCCAAAACCCCTTTTTTATGTAACTGCTTTCAGTCACAACAATGGCACCAGTAGTCAAGATTATTTCTCAATCTGGATTTATTTATGAGAAGAACAACTTTGTGGCACTGGTAGACAAGAACATTGCTGCTTCTGAGGACTATCACAAGATGATGCACTTTATTCGCAACTGCAAACTAAGCTATGCTATGCTTGAGTCTCCAGTAATTTATTGTGAAGTTGTGGAGCAGATCTGGACTACTGCTGTGCACAACTCCAAAGATTAGACCATTGCCTTCACTCTTAAAGGTAATGATTATTGTATTAATAGTGATGAAATACAAGCATGCTTTCATTTGCCTGAAAACAAGACTAATGTTCCATACATAGACACATATGGGAGCATCATGCTTGTGTCTATGGGTTATTCTCTTAATGCTGCCAAATTAGGCGAGGTTAGGAGAATGGGCCTTAAAAATAATGGAGCTTTCTTTGTGATTCTTTTATCAAAGCATTTTCAGGTAAAATTAGCAATTTTGATGCAGTTACCTACTCTATGGTTATATGCTATATATGATTTTGAATGACACGTACTTTAATTTTAGTAACTCTGTCATGATAGAATTAGGGTATAAATTGGGAGATATTAAAAAGAGGTCAAAGAACATATACTAAGCTATGTTTCTTATGATACTAGCAAATCATGTGTATAAGGACCTCTTAATTAAGAACCCAACAAATAAGCTTGATTATTGGGTCCAAGAAAAGAGGGTACTTGCTGATATTAACAGGAACAATCTTCATAGTGAAGTGCCTCTCAACTATCTGCCAATCATGGAGGAACCTCAGGTAAGTTAGGTAAATGTTTCTATCACAACTATTTCCCAACCTGCAGTTTCTTTGAATTCAACTGTGGCTATGGCATCTGTGACTGTGACCAAACAAATGCCTACCCAAGTCACAAAACATAAAATTTCAAAATCCAAATCATTGAAACCACACTCTAGTTCCTCTCAAAAGAAACTAGTTTTAAAAACTACTAAAGCACATGAGGGGAGTGTGAAGGGCGGTGAGACAGGTGAGGGACAGGGTGAACATCAAAGAAGCCCTAACGATAAGGTGGGTGAGGTTAATGAATCCTATCCTAGCCACACCACAGTCTCCCAAAAGGTTGTGGTGATTAATAAGGAAAGTAGCACACTACTAGATGCATCCTCCCAAAAGGATGTAACTATTAAAAATAGCTCATCTCCAAGAGCATAGAACAAAAGGGTAGGGACACTACCGACCAAACTCAAACCTATATTAGAAAGAAGAAATTAAAACCGTTGGGGGAGTCACAATGCACACACACAGTGCCAACTGCAGTCAAAGACTCAATTATTGCACCATCTCAAATTCAGGTTAATGTGGCTCCAATAAATATGGAGTCACATCCAAATTCTCTCATAATTGAAACACTTCTCATACACATTTCTCCCACAAACTCATTGGATGTGGATATGATAAACACATCAATTCCTGATTCTCCATCTTTGAAACTCATTGAGGAGCCAAAATCTAAAGCAAGTGAGCATCATCTTCTTGATGATTTGTTGGCTCACTTGCCCTTTCTGTCTGACTCTACTGAGAAATATGTGCATAATCTAAAATCAACCACCACAGATTCAACAGTAATTTCAACTTCTAACTCTATCATGTCTACTCTCTCGACGGATATTCCTCATCCGTCGACAAGTGATTATCTATCGACGGATAAGATTCACAGCAATTATCCGTCAACATTCATAACTGCTATTTCGACGGATATCTCTCATCCGTTGAAAGTTTCTGCATTGCCTGAAATCTCTCAACTTGTAACTAGTGTAGATGACTTAGTGGTTGTTCAATCACTCTTAGGATTGAGGGAAGGGAGTGACTTGAGTGAGAGACTGCGTTTCTCTCGGGAAAAAGGAGAGGAAAAGAGTGAAAATATGCATGCTATTTCTTCTAGCATGGCAAAAGTGAGTGAGAGGAGTCCCACCTTAGATGGTGAAGGTGAGGGTGTGAGGGTGGGGAGGCAGGGGAGCCCCTGATGCAAAAATAAGAGAGAATGAGAGAAAAGCAGGTACAGAAGAATGGAAAGATCCCAATGCTAGTGAGTTAAGGGATGTCAATGAAGCAGATAAAAATAAACTATTTCTGCAAGAATATCAAGTTGTTCTAGATCCTGTCTCTTTTGATGCTAAGACATTTACTCACCCTGTTCCAGCATATCAGAATGTAGCTGAACAGGGCAATGAGGATGGTGAGAAAATTCTGAACTTGGTGCAAACTATATGTTAGGTCACACACACTGTAGAAGGGGGTTGAATACAGTGTATAGCACAATCAAATCGAATTCTAATAACACAAGTAACAGAAAATAGACTTTCTTCAATGCAATAAACTCTGTTACAATATGGAACTGTCCTCTCTCAGTGATGAACAAATATCACGAGAGCGGCTAGGGTTACAATGAATAATATTCTCGATAATGATAACACCTATAGTGTATACCCTATGTCTGTGTTTATATACTACACAGTTACAAGATAATCGCTAATTGATATGGAATATAATTCTGCTTCCTAAAATTTATCAATCAGATATCTTTTCTTCCAAGTATTCCATTATTTATAGAATTCCTTCTTCATGCATATCTCTTCTTACGTTTGTCTTGATCTTCTTTCCTTTCAATCAGCCGCCTTCCTTATCTGAAACTTTCCTTTAAGTCCTAATATTATCTCTAGATAAATATCTCCTGAACCTTAAGTACTGATAACTTAAGTTCTGACTTCAGTATAAGTGCTGATTTCAGTTAAGTACTGATTTGTCATGTTTAAGTAAGATCTGAAAACTAAACATAAATCATATTAGACATGACATTATCAAATATATCTAACAATCTCCCCCAACTTGTAAATTAGCATAATATACAAGTTTAACAGATATTTGATGATGTCAAAAACATTAAGTACAAATGCATGAGAATTTGACTAGATAACTACAACTTAAAGTCCTTAAAGCTTTACTAATTTTAACTTCTGATAACAACTTCAGTCTGTATACATATCAGAATTTGAGCAGTTGTAGATCTTGACTTGGCTTCACTTTCTGATCTCTCTGATGTCAGGAGTTGTTCTGAGATAGTTCTTTAACAAACATCTCTCAGCATATCTGAGTTCATCAATCGTCCTCCTTTTAGCATCTTTGAGTTCTGTAGTATCTTCACCAGTTTGGAAGATAGCAGCCCTAAGATCATTTATTCTAGCTTTCCTTATGTCCTGATCCAGTCTGATCAAATATGCCTTGTCAGACTCAAGATTGAATTCTACAGCCTTATAACCCAGAAAGGTAGTTATAATCTTAGCAGAGTTAGGCTTCATCTCAACAATATCACCCTTGTGATCTCTGTACTTTGGAAGATATGTGATGTCAGACTTTACAGAATAAAGTCTTTTATGTCTCTGAATTTGAGTCTTCAAATAGTTTGCAGCACTTTCTGTTATTTTGTCATTCACTTGAAGTAAGAATAAAACATGTTCTAGTTCCTCAAAATACTTCAGTGGTATGGCATTTTCCTTTATATGGTAAACCCTACCATCTGTCATGAAATATAACAGGATGTGTTCCTTCAAGTAGGTATGGTAGACCATCTGTACAGATTTTAGTTGATTCAATCTTTCAGGAGTTGCTCCAACACCTGGTTCACTTAAGGAAGTTGGATCATTGGTTGTGTTCAACACTCTTCTTTCATCTACACTACCCAATCTAGATTTATCTCTTACTTCCTTTCCAGTAACCACTCTTGCTTTAAAACCACTTGCTGCAGTCTTCAAAGGTTGAGTCTGTTTGGCTTTAGTGAATCCTGGTAGGAGTAACCTTGAGGATTTAACATGAGTAATGTCAGAGGTTTCCTTTGATTTATCTTCCGATATCAAGTCAACTTGAGCTATGTCAGAGGTTGCTTGCTTCATTGTTATATCAGAACTAACTATATCCTGACTCTGAACAACTTGAGCCATGTCAGAGGTTGTCTTAGAAATCTTTCTTGAAGTCAGAGTAAGATCAGAATCTTTAACAGAAATTTCTTCATCCATAGGAGGCACATAAACCTTTATAGGTTCACCAACTTTTTCTTTGCCCCTGGACCTTGGATCTATCTGTAATTGTGATTTGGCCTTAGTTGCCTCAAGATTCGTCCTTTCTTTTATCACAATGCCTTTGGCCTTAGGAAGTTTCTTTTTACCAACAAAAGCTTCAGATTTAGAGTTGACTTTTTCTGAATTAAGTCTAGCTTCTTCTTCCATTAGACTCTCAAAGTCCATTCCTGGATTTTCTTTAAGAAATAATTATCTTGAAATTTCTTCATCAAGATCCAAAAGTTCATCAAAACTTATCATTTTACTAGTATCAGAAGTTATTCTTTTCCCAGTATCAGAACTTGTTCTATGACTTGTAGTTCCAGCTCTTCTTGATGAGAGACTTCTACCTTGACCATGACCTCCACCCATTCCAGAGTTTCCCTGGTTATCTTTTTCATCATCCTTCCCCTTCAGTGTCTTAACAGTTTTGCATTTGGACTTAATTACTTTCTCCCCCTTTTTGGCATCAGCAGGTAAAAGAAGAGAGACAAGCAATTCCACTGAGGATTGGATTTCATCGAGTTGAGATTTGAGAAGCTTGATTTTTCAAAATTTCATCAATCTGAGATTGTTGCTTCTCTTGGATTTTCTCAATGGAAGCAACTCTGTCAAAGGTAGGTTTGAAAAAGCTTTTCTTTTCAAGTTTCATAGTTGTTTCTTGCTTGAGTAAAGCTTCTTGAATTTTATGCACCTCAGCATGAGTTGTTGAGTGTTGACCTTGAAGGTGTCTAGTACTCAATGCAGTAACTCGTAGCTGTGTCTTAAAATCATCATTAATTAGCATCTCATCAGCTTTTGCCAAGTGCTCAGCAAGAATTTTTTCAGATGGAACAAAGGTGACTGTGTTCCACTCCTTAGTCCACTCCTGTCCTCTAGGAGTTTCACTCCAAGGTACTGGTGTATCTCCTCTAACAAACTTTTTGACTAGTTCAGCTTTTGAAGGAGCTTGTAGAGGTGCATGTCCAGAAGGACCAGCTTCATCAGCATCATCATTTGTAGCAGCATCACCAGTATCATCAGCATTTACAGCATCAGAACTTACAGATTCAACATCCTCTGATAAAAAAAATAGTATGAGAGGCTATTGAGGCTTCAACATCATCCTCGAAGTGTTGATCTGCTTCCAAGTTCTGATCAACAGCCATATTCTGATGCTCACCTATAGTCTGATCTTCAATGTCTAGATGCATAGAAGGTGTTGTAGACAATTCTGGAGTTTCATTAGCATCAGGAATTGGTGTTTTTGATGGATTTAGTGGAGCTGGTGGAGCTTCTAAGTAGAGAACCTCAGGCACAATTAGTTTGTGAATATCAATCTCAGCACTTGTTCCTGGGTCTGCAGTAGATACTGGTTCATTTACAGGAGACACATGTGGTGTTGATTCTTTATCTTGAGCAGTTTTCTGAGTTGGTGACAATGGAGGAGTAGATGCAGTAGCTTCAACAAATTGTGATTCTTTTGAGATCAGAGATTCCTGATCTCCTTCCTTGGCTGTTGCTTCCTCATCTTCTAAAACTGACTCAGCCATGTACCTTTGTGCTCTCTGTTTCTTGTATCTCTTTGAAGATGGAGATTCCTTGGGAGTTTCAGCAGAATACATCCTTCTAAGCCTTTTGAGAAGCTTAAAGCCCCCAATTCCAGTATCCTTCTGAGAAGAGACTTTCTCAGCTTCTTTGACAACAGATTTTGACACAGGAACCTGTTCCCCAATGTCTAACTCATCTCTCAGAACAATCCTCCTTCTCTTCTGTGGTGTCTGAGGTACAGTCTTTGTCCTCTTGGGCTTTGAAGATGAAGGCCTCACAGTATGTGCTGATGATGAATGTTGAGATATCTGTGAAGATTTGGTATATGTTCTGATAGAGGGTTGAGTTGGGTGAGGTGTATATGTGGTATGTTCTGATGGTTGTTGTGGTTTCTGGGATGTGTTCGTGGGTTGAACATCAGGGTAAACAGATCTGTAGGTTTGAGGATCAGCATTTACCAGGATCTGTTTGACAGACTGAGGTATCTGTAAGGGTCTAACTACCTTTTTCTTAAGGTCAGCATTTACCTGATCATTAAAAGCCCGTTTTGCAAGTTTAAAGGGTGGAATTAAAGAACCGATGTGTTGACTCATAATTGGAATGACATCAAAGTTGAAACACTTATTGGCGAATGCCTTAGTGATGCAGTCGAAGAAAAAGCTCCATTCCTTTCTGATATATGCTCGTTTCAACTGTCCAAGCTTGGCCAAACTCTTCTCATACCCCAAATTGGCCATGAGCTGCTGTAGAACAGTTTCCTCCGGTGTTGAGAAAATGCAGCCTTCTGGTAAGTGTAGAGCTTTACAAACTGCTCCAGGAGTTACCACATGCTCAACATCATTTACTTAAAAAATAATGCTTGGAGTACCAGTAGCACCACCATTATCAAAATGCCCAGTGCGCCAGAACGTTGGCTGGAAATGACTTGAGGCTGGGTCAACGCATACCCAATCTCACTGTATGCTAGAAGATCTTGCACAAAGTGCAAATCAGATGGAGCTTCAGCATGGTTTAAGATTGCAGCATAGTTGTTGGGTACAAACTTGGCTACATCTATAATCAAATCCTTAGGTGCCATGAGAAAAATTGAGAAATAAGATTGCCTGTAAGTGTTTGATAAAAATATATGTATTAAAAAGAACGTCAGGAGATGAGAGAGAATAGAAGTAAAGAAAGAGAGATAAAGTGTGAAAGTAAATAAAAGATTTTACAATCTTCTCTCTTGTTTACTTATACACGGTAGAAAAAGTAACCATTGACATGCCATTCCTGCTGCCATTCTGTACACCTCATGGGGAGCCGAGTCCCAAATTTCATCAGGAATGGCAGTGACATGCCATTCCTGCTGCCATTCTGTACACCTCATAGTGAGAGTGAATGTATCATAGTTCAGAGCTAAGTCATAATGAACCATGGTTGTGATGAGAGAAAAAGAAATGAGTTGGAGGGTTTGAGAGAAAATGAGAGATGGGATTGCTGGAAATGAGGTGTTGGTTTATATAGCCAATAGAATGTCAAGAGACGCAAGGAAAATTGAATGGTTACAGGTAGAAATAATTCTACCTCGTCTCCCTAGACTGATGAGAATAAAAACAGCCATTGGAAGTGTAAAACATGATTTAATGCGCACATGAAACAAGTAAAAAGTACTGTGCATAGACGTGTACCACTAACCCTAATTGTATTGACTGTTAATATCTCACCCAAACATATTCTGATTTTAAATAAGACTGTTTCAGATTTTAACCACAAATAAGTCAAGTAAAGAATCAGAGCGTAATATCAAAACTTAGACTTATATCAGAACTTAACAGTCATCAGAACATGATTTCTTAACTCGAAAAGTAAATGCCTATTTCTGCAATTCTTCAAACAAATTCTGATTTCATTTCTTCAGAACTTAATCATCAGAACTTTCATCATAACTTGTCCTCAGAATTTATGCAATATGACACATAAACTGTTCATCTAAAACATCATTTATCACCACATTAATTTTCATCATTCATATGGAGTATATGTGTGTGCAGTAAGCTAAATATCAGATAAAGATTAAAGTCTGATTCACTTCAGTACATCTTAGAAATAAGGCATAACTAAGAACTTTGCTCAAAATCTGTCATGATTCCGAAGTCTACTTTAGAATGAGTTCATGCATGAGTCCACCTCAACTATGTTGTGCTCATTTTATGCATCTTTTGAAATTCCAGTTTACAGTGGCTTCTCAATGTAAGTGAGTAACGACTGCTTATCAGAATTTATGCAATTATCAGAGTATTTCTCCGGTAATCATAGAGTGTGAAAAGTCACCAAGAAAAATATTTATTTTTGCTTTTTTGATGCATATTACTTAATACCAGCAATGCACTTGGGTCTTCCCTTCCACAGTTTTTACTCTAGATCTCAAATGAGTACCTGATTTTTATTTCTTTTTCTTTTCCTTTTCTTTTGATAAGTGAGGCTTATCAGCACTTAGTACATTCATCAGATTTACTAACATCAGAACTTAACAGATTAGAAGCATTATTCTAGTTTTTGACTTAGTAATAAGATAGACAAAGTAAACTTAACTAAGCTCAATATCAGAATTTGCTTGTGTCAATAGATTTCCACATAAATAATTACTTCTAACATGAGATTTGTTAGTATATTAAAGACTACTAGGTCAGCATCTAGCATATTTATCCTCATTGGATTGAATAATGACAGAAACATTCATATCACTATCAGAGTTTAGAAATTCACATCAGACAACAATCAGTACTTAAGCAATTTTCAATTAGGCACAGAATACACAAAGATAGTAATATCTGTAAATTCCGATCATAAAGTCTGATGCATCAGAATAAAAGCTAAGCAGATTTAGAGAAAGAACCTGAAACCATTCCAAGTTCATTTACCAATATTGTAAAAGTAGCTTCACACAGTGGTTTGGTGAAGATATCTGCTAGTTGTTTATCTGTTGGAACAAAGTGTAATTCCACTGTACCTTCATCCACATGTTCCCTTATGAAGTGGTACCTAATGCTGATGTGCTTTGTCATTGAGTGTTGAACTGGATTACCTGTCATAGCAATAGCACTTTGATTATCACAGTAAATAGGAATTTTAAAATATGTTAACCCATAATCCAGTAACTGATTCTTCATCCAAAGAATCTGTGCACAACAGCTTCCTGCAGCAATGTATTCTGCTTCTGCAGTTGATGTGGAAATTGACTTTTTTTCTTGCTAAACCAATCTGCCTCCAAGAAATTGGCAGCTTCCACTTGTGCTTTTCCTGTCAATTTTGCAACCTGTAAAATCTGCATCTGAGTAACCTATTAGTTTAAAGTCTGATTCTCTGGGATACCACAATCCCAGATCAGCTGTTCCCTTAAGATACTTGAAAATTCTTTTCACAGTTGTTAAATGAGGTTCTCTTGGATCTGCTTGAAATCTTGCACAAAGAAAGGTAGCATACATGATATCAGGTCTACTAGCAGTTAGATAGAGTAGAGAGCCAATCATACCTCTGTAATCGGTAATATCTACTGATTTACCAGTATCCTTATCCAATTTTGTTACTGTGGCCATGGGAGTGGATGCACTTGAACAATCTTGCATTCCAAATTTCTTCAGCAAATTTCTGGTGTACTTGGTTTGATAAATAAAAGTGCCTTCTTCATTCCATTTGACTTGAAGGCCCATAAAATAACTAAGTTCCCCCATCATACTCATTTGATATCTTGACTGCATCAGTTTGGCAAACTTCTTGCAAAGTCTGTCATTTATAAAACCAAAGATGATATCATCAACATATATCTGAACCAAAAGTAAGTCCTTTTCATGGTTGAGATAGAGCAGTGTTTTGTCTATTATTCCTCTGTTAAATCCACTTTCCAGAAGAAACTGAGCTAAAGTCTCATACCATGCTCTTGGAGCTTGCTTCAGGCCATAAAGTGCTTTATCAAGCCTGTAGACATGATTTGGATATTGGGGATCTACAAAGCCTGGAGGTTGTTCAACATATACTTCCTCTTCCAATTCTCCATTGAGAAAATCACATTTCACATCCATTTGAAAGACAGTAAACTTTTTGTGAGCAGCATAAGCCAAAAATATCCTTATGGCTTCCAATCTAGCAACTGGTGCAAAAGTTTCATCATAATCAATTCCCTCCTGTTGAGAATATCCTTTTGCAACCAACGTGCTTTTTTCCTTGTAATTATACCATCACTATCAGTTTTGTTTCTGAACACCCACTTTGTACCAATAACAGATCTGTTCTTTGGTCTTGGCACTAGGGTCCAGACTTTGTTTCTTTCAAATTCATTTAACTCTTCCTGCATTGCTTGCACCCAATCAGCATCTTGAAGAGCTTCTTCCACTTTCTTTGGTTCAGTATGAGAAAGAAAAGAATTATAGAGACATTCACTTGAAGTAGATGTTCTAGTTCTGACACCTGCATCAGGATTTCCAATAATTAAGTCAGGTGTATGTGATTTAGTCCACTTCCTTGCAGATGGAAGGTTTTCTCTAGAACTGGATGCTCCCCCATGATCCATGCTATCTTCATCAACATTTTCTGATGCTCCCCCTGAAACTATGCTCTCTGAGTTGGATCCTTCAAAATTTAAGTTTTCAGAACTTGGCTTATCAGAACTTGATGAATCAGAACTTGAAGAGCCAGTTGTATGTTCTGATGTTTATTGAGATGTGGTTATATCTTCAGTATGCTCCCCCTGCACAGGTGCATCTCCCTTTGATGTACTCACCACTGTTTCAATAACATCAGAGTTTAATCCATTAGAGTTTGCAGTATCAGGATTTAGACTGTCAGGATTTTCAGTATCAGAATTTAAGTCTTCATTTTCGAATCTCAGCTGATCATGATCATTGAAATCTTCAAGTCCAGTAATCTTCTTATCATCAAAGGAGACATTGATAGATTCCATGACAACCCTTGTTCTTAAATTGTAGACTCTGAAGGCTTTTGTGGAAAGTGGATATCCAACAAAAATTCCTTCATCAGCTTTTAAGTCTAATTTGGATAACTGTTCAGGATGAGTCTTAAGAACAAAACACTTGCATCCAAATACATGAAAATACTTCAGATTTGGCTTCTTTTTCTTCACCATCTCATATGGTGTCTTTCCTTGCTTGTTAATGAGTGTTACATTCTGAGTAAAACAAGCAGTCTACACAGCTTCAGCCCAAAAATAGGTTGGAAGTTTTGCTTCATCAAGCATAGTTCATGCAGCTTCAATGAGAGTTCTATTCTTCCTTTCAACAACTCTATTTTGCTGTGGAGTTCCAGGAGCAGAAAATTCCTGCTTGATTCCATGGTCTTTGCAGAACTCTTCCATTGTCAAATTCTTGAACTCAGTGCCATTATCACTTCTTATTATTTTCACAGAATCTTTGACCAATTTATCCAGTTGCTTGACATGATCAATCAAGATAGATGCAGTTTCACTTTTAATGTGCAAGAAATACACCCATGTGTATCTGGTGAACTCATCCACTATGACCATAGTATATTTCTTCTTTGTAATAGACATGACATTCACTGGACCAAATAGATCAACATGTAGTAGGTGATAAGGCTCAAGAATCGATGATTCAGTCTTGCTCTTGAATGAAGATTTTCTTTGTTTAGCCTTCTGACAAGAATCACAAAGGCCATCAGGAGCAAATACTGACTTTGGCAGTCCTCTCACAAGATCTTTCTTGACTAGTTCATTTATATTGTTGAAATTTAAATGAGGGAGTTTCTTGTGCCAGTTTCAGCTTTCTTCAATTGATGCTCTACTCATCAGACAAATTGCAGAACCATTAGTACTTGTTGAAAGCTTGGCTTCATAAATGTTACCATGCCTATATCCTTTCAGAACAACTTTGCCTGTAGATTTGCTTACAATTTCACAGTGTTCTTCAAAGAAATCCACATGATAACCTCTGTCACAGATTTGACTAACACTCAGCAGGTTGTGTTTAAGTCCTGAGACCAGAGCTACTTCCTTAATGATGACATTCCCAAGATTGATATTGCCATATCCCAATATTTTTCCAATGTTGTCATCTCCATAAGAAACACTTGGGCCAACCTTTTCACAAAGTCTGATAGCAGGGCTTTATTTCCAATCATATGTCCTGAACATCCATTGTCCAGAACTATGATGTTTTTCCTGTTGCCCTGCAATCACAAAGACCACTAATGATTAGGTTTAAAGACCCAGACTTGCTTGGATCATGTGGCCTTATTAAGTTTGTTAACATTTGCAGCGGATTTAGCATAAGAGTTTATGTTAACATTTTTCTTATCAGCATTTATACTATCAGACTTTGTATCAGAACTTACACTAGAAGGAACAATGCTAACTTTCTTTAAAGAATGTTTTATTTGATAATAATCATAGTACAAACTATGATATTCCTTACAAGTATAAATGGAATGCCATAAACTACCACAATGAAAACAAGGATTTTGTGGCCTATATCTAACAGACTGACTCTTAACTCCTGACTTTGAAGGTAAGGAGTTTATGTTCTTATTCTTCCTGCAAAAAGAAGCCAGATGGTTAGAACTTCCACAGTTATGACATATTTTCTAGGAGCATTAGGAACAGGCTTATAATCATTGCTTTTATTCACACCTTCCTTTCCATTCCTATTTTTCCTAGGTGACTTTACCTTGTTTATATCCTTTACATCTTTCAGCTTGCTTAAGCTGCTTCTTTGTCATTAAGCCTACGTTAACTTCAGTTGTCTTTTCCTGTTTTAGTTTGTCAGAAGTCAATTCCTCTTTAACTTCTGATTTCTCAGTATCAGACTTTACAGCAATAAACTTAATAGGTTTTAACTTTGGCTTTTGTTTAACAACTATAGGCTTAATTTCTACAGTTCCTTTATCATTCTTATCATCTCCATAACCTAAGCCCTCTTTCCAGTTTCCACTACTTAACAAATTCTGAGTTGTTCTTTAAGAGTTAGTCCAAGTCCTAATAATCTCTCTTTCCTTCTCTAACTCGGTTTTTAGAGATTCATTCATTTTAAGTACTTCATCCCTAACATAGAAAACATCATCTCTATCATTCTGAGTTTGATGGAACATGACTAACTCTTTTTCTAAATAATCATTCCTCTTTTTACAAGCAAGATTTTCAGAAGTTAATCTTTCATGTGTTAAAGTTTGATCTCTATAACTAATGAACATGGTTTTAAGATATCTTCTCAACTCATTAATATCATCAGTATGAAAGGCATAAGTAGTTTGATGTACCTTTAACTCAGCAGCTTCAGGACTGCTATCAGCATTTGCCATATCAGCATTTGCCATCAAGGCATAGTTCTCCTCACTTTCAGAATCTGAAGTGTCTGTCCAGCTTTTCTTTTTTGTGACAAGAGGCTTGCCTTTGTCACTCTTCACTTTCTTGCAATCAGAAGATATGTGGCCTTTTTCACCACAGTTGTAGCGTTTGACATTTGTGTAATCTCCTCTGTCAGACTTCCCTCCTTTACCTTCAGATTTTCTGAAATTCTTCTTATCAGAACTTGCACCTTTCCTGGAAAACCTTTTTCCCTTCCTGAACTTCCTGTATGCAATCCTTGTGATTCCTTTCATCATAAGAGCACACAGCTTCATCATCTCTTCATCAGCATCCATCTCAGGCAAGCTTTCTGTTTCTGAGTCATCATCACTATCAGAACTTGATGACTCAGTATCAGACTTTATGATGAGCGCTTTTCCCTTGCCTTTCCTTGAGGTAGCTGCCTTGGGGGATTCTTCTTCAGCCTTAAGAGCAACTGTCCTTGACTTTCCTCCTTTCCTCTTACTTCTTTGTTCCATCTCAAGTTCATGAGTCTTAAGCATCCCATAAATTTCATCAAGAGTTGTTTCATCAAGATTATAGTTGTCTCTTATAATTGTTGCCTTCAAATCCCAACTTTCAGGAAGAGCTAACAGGAATTTAAGGTTTGAATCTTCAATATCATACTCCTTATCAACTAGTGACAAATCATTCAAGAGTTTGACAAATCTGTCATATAAATCAGTCAATGACTCATTAGGCTTTGAGTCAAAGTGTTCATACTCTTGAGTGAGTATTGTCTTCCTGTTCTTCTTAATCGAATCAGTTCCCTGACACCTTGTCTCCAAGGCATCCCATATCTCCGTTGCAGTCTTGCAGTTAATTACCCTGTTTGACATTACATTATCAATGGCACTATACAGCAAGTATCGTACCTTAGCATCCTTAGCAATTAATGCGATATCTTCAGCAGTGTAATCACTCTTCTCCTTTGGTACAGACTTTGCTGCTTCACCTGCAACTACAACAACGAGTTTTATTGGCTTGTGAGGTCCTTCATGGATTTTGTCAAGATATTCTGGATCAGAAGCTTCCAGAAATATAGTCATCCTCACCTTCCATATGGGATATTCAGATGGCTTCAGTATGGGAACTCTAATAGCCTCATATCGACTATGGATTTGAGTCTTTGGTGGTTCTTCAGTTTTGGTGGGCTTGGTTAGAGTTTCTGCTTCAGACATGATTGTTTTTGGATCTCAAACTGTTTGTGTGTTAACAGATAGGCTCTGATACAACTTGTTAGGTCACACACACTGTAGAAGGGGGTTGAATATAGTGTATAGCACAATCAAATCGAATTCTAATAACACAAGTAACAAAAAACAGACTTTATTCAATGCAATAAACTCTGTTACAACATGGAACTGTCCTCTCTCAGTGATGAACAAATATCACGAGAGATGCTAGGATTATAATGAATAATATTCTCGATAATGATAACACCTATAGTGTAAACCCTATGTCTGTGTTCATATACTACACAGTTACAAGATAATCGCTAATTGATATGGAATATAATTCTGCTTCCTAAAATATATCAATCAGATATCTTATCTTCCAAGTATTCCATTCTTTATAGAATTCCTTCTTCATGCATATCTCTTCTTACGTTTGTCTTGATCTTCTTTCCTTTCAATCAGCCGCCTTCCTTATCTGAAAGTTTCATTTAAGTCCTGATATTATCTCCTGATAAATATCTCCTGAACCTTAAGTACTGATAACTTAAGTTCTGACTTCAGTATAAGTGCTGATTTCAGTTAAGTACCGATTTGTCCTATTTAAGTAAGATCTGAAAACTAAACATAAATCATATTAGACATGACATTATCAAATATATCTAACACTATAACCTCTATGCTAATGGCAAAGGATGAAATCAATTCTCTTTCACCTACAACTGGTGATGACTTTGACTATCCTTCTGCTGCTTCTGGCGGTTCTATTGGGATGACTCGCTTGGAGAGGATGCTGAAACATAGGGGAGATGCAGAAACTCCAGCTTGGATGTTCACAAAAGACTGCGACTATCATCATTTCAAATCCACCTTGTTCAAATTTATTCATCAAAATCAAGCTGCCATTCAAGCCACCAAGCCAGCACCAAAAGTCTTCTACAGGCCCGTCTTGAGTCTCTTCAGTTGCATAAAATTCAGGCTCTCCAACATAATCAAACTGTAGATAAACTCAAGCATGATATTGAGTAGCTTATGTTTAAATAAGTATTTGTAGCACAATCTTGTATACTATAATATCTTAGAGAATTAGAAGTTGTACGATATTCTAAGTTATGTTGAATACTAGAATGATAAGCAAAATAGATTGGCTAATTGTAAATATTAGATGCCTTAGAATTTTGCATAAATGAAATTGTGTCAACTGCTGTGGAAATACTTTCAACGGATAATTCTACAACGCTTCGACGGATGACTCAAGATGCTCTCAAGGGATGATCCAATAGAGACTCAACGGATAATCTACAAAGTCTCGACGGATAACAAATTCAAATAGTTGTTGAAAGTGACTTGACAATCACATGGATTGATTTTATACAAAAGGAATGTGGCAGCCTATTTACAGGTTTATGAGAACAAAGAAGCATTTCCATTTCCTTACTTGAAGAAATACAAAGATACTGGATAGAGAGATGAAGAAACATGTAATTAAACCTAAATGTTTTGTTTTATATTTTTATCTTTTTCATATGTAACTTGGTGATATATAAACCAAGCGCAGCAAGTAGAAAAATTATCAATTGAACTGAGAAATAGAAAAAACAACATATGTTAGGAATTTCTCTGTTCTCTCTTTGTAAATTTACTTGTAAGCAGCTGTGTGCATTCTTGTATCACAGATTTCTCAATCAATATATATCTCTGGTAGAAAGATCAATCCACCCGAAAGTTTTTAAATCTTTGTGTTTAACTACTTTGTGTTTGAAAACTTTTATATTTCATTCCGCACACTTGCATATTCGAACACTGATATACTTTGATAAAAAAATTCCTTAAGTTTCAAAAAGAAACCAAGAATTACATTCAACCCCCCTTCTGTAATTCTATTGTTAGATTGTTTGGGAATAACAACTAGTAATGGTAAGTTATTTTCAAATGACTTTGATGATTTTGAAAGTCTTACTCTTATTGGCCCATACACTTCTCAAGAAATTAACTTGTGTCAAAACTTGTTTGATAGTAATAAGGTTGATTTCTTGGATGACTCTTTTTGCATGTTATTTGATAAATGCGAGAATAATATTGTGGTAGATATTGATTTGGACAAGAATATTATTAATTCAACTGTAATGGATAAGATAGAATTAAATTTGGATAAGTTTGACTTAGACAATGTTAAGACTGAGGATGTGTATGTGCCATACGTAGACCCAGTTTGGGATGAATTTGCGAAAAGTGGCTATAATTTTTTTTTAGGATTTTACTAATTACTTTCACATTTCAAAATTTTATGCGCATCATATAAGTCTCTCATGCCAATACATATATCTTCTTGGTAATTTAATTAGTATTCATATCATTAGATTAACTGAAGTTAGAAAATATGTATAATTTTTTTGCTTTTTCGCCTCCTTGATAAAAAGGTCGAGCTAGCGAGCTTAAAAAAAGCGCTTCTTGGGAGGCAACACATGATTTTTGTGAAACTAGTATTTTTTTATTTCTTTTTTTTTGTATTTCTTTTAGAATAGATTATTTTTTACTCCCGCATGATGCCTTGATGATTTGATCTGAAGTGTTTCAAGAAAAAATTCTTAGTTGAAGCTTATTAATTGGAAAATCATAATTTTTTCATGTCCATGAATTATTTTTCATGCTCGTGAATTTTTTCTAGAAATCAGAAATTTTCATATCCATGAATTATTTTTCATGATTATGATTTTTTATGGAAGCTAAACATGGAAAAGGAGATGATGCTGAGTCTCACGCGCGTGACTTTATATTTTTTGGAGGACACTTCGTGCTTACGCACTAGGGGAGTATTCTAACTTTTCTTTGTATATATATTTTTCTTTTCTTTATGTATTTTTTTAGGATTGTATTAATTATATTATATTATATCATACATTATATTCATTGAGGATACTGAACAATTTAAGTGTGGGGATGTGTTCTTAATATTAAAAAAAATCAAAAAAATTATATATTATCAAAAAAATGTATATAATTTCCTTCTCTCAAAAGCATGTTAGCATGAATAAGTACACATCGCGTAAATTAATTTCACATGATTAATTCTGAGTTTTATATCTACATCTATGAAAAATCATTTGATGCATTTCCTTGTTTGTGCTTGCGGAAATTTTAAAACTAGAGATGCTTCTTAGTCAATTTTAGTCAGTCGAGCATGCTTTCACTTTTTGAGGATTTGAGCCTAGTTTATGATTGGTACACTATATATCAATATATTCTTTTATTGTGTGATGTTCATCATTTGGCATGTTGCTCTAGAACTTGTTTTAAATTATTTTGAGACTACATGATACGTGTATGCATGAATATGATAAAGGCACTAGGATTAATATCATTAAACCAGAACAATACCCATGAAAAAATAATCCTTAGTGAACCCCCTTGAGCTTATATCCGTTTCTTTTATATATCACCAATATAAAATTCTTGAGCCTACTTGTTCTTTCTTGTCTTGATTTACTGGTAGAGCATATTGATTCAACTTTAGGGTTGGTGAATATTTAGTGTGTGGATTTCTTTAGTTAAAGCGTTACAATCGTGTGGGAATTCATATGATGAAGCTACTTGATCTTGGAAAAAAAAGAAAAAAAATAATGTGTCAAGTCCTCCTTTGAGATTAATGGGTGGCAAGTGCAATGTCATATGAATAGGATGATCCATGTACATGTGCTGGTATTAAATGCAATCTTGGTGACTTTTCACTATCCTTGATTACTGGAGAATGACTTGACTTTGAAAGAAGATTAAAAAAAACAAGTAGAATTCATGTTCATTGATTATTATAATATGAAAAAGGGGAAGTACATGATAATATGTACTTGGGTGTTCAATACTTGTGAAATCCTGATCAACTTTTACATGATCTATTTTTCATGTTGGGTGCTTAAATTGAAAGTGAACACCATGCTTTATTGGTTTATCAAGTTTAGCCACTTGTTAACCAATTTCTTTGATTCCATATTCTTTACCTAAGCCTCGTTACAACCTTTGACAAAGACCTTTTGATTCATGTATGTATATGTAAGAAGTAGTGGAATTTGGTGGACAACCAAGCATATGGTAGCACATGTAAATTGATTGAACTTGAGTGAAACACTTACACCTATACACTTGTGTGCGTTGAGAGTCATATGAGATTTCTATTCATAGCGTGCTTACTTACTGAATATGGCTTTGATGTTTATTTTATGATATTTTTTGTCTATAAAGACATTGTGTGCATACTTGGATTATTATGTGTTAATGATGCCTAAAGTGAGAGTACTTGTACTTCCAGAAAGTTTCGGGATGTTATGTGAATGAGATTTACAATATGTGGAGTACTATTATATGTTTCATGATTGAGAAACTTGATGATTAAAAATATTTTATTTTATGGGTATATCTTCTATAAACACTCATGAGACAAAACTCGTCCTACTAGGGCTGTCTAGGGGTTTAAAGGCTTGTTGCATGTGCTCAATGCAATCTTGTCATCTACGAAAGTGGGGTTAGTTAGTTAGTTATTATTAGTTTATATTTACTCATTTTCTCGAGGACGTTCAAAGTGATAAGTGTGGGGTTGTTTGATAGAGTATATATATATATATATATTATATGATTATATTCCTCATAGTTTGAGTTTGAAGTCATTACCTTGCGGGTTTGTTATATTTTGCAATGATTTGGATTTTTATTAATTGGATTTTAATGTTTTATTGTAGGAAGAAAGGAAATCCTAAACTTGGATGGATTGGAGAATAAGAGCTTAATATGGAGAATTATTAGAAGGAAATTCGGATTTGTTGGACTATATGCGCACCATTCATTATTTGGGCCCTATCTTGAGTTTCAGAAGTCAGAATGAGATGATTTAATAGCACACGCGAAGCTAACGGAATTATCTTTCATTATTCAGAGGTCCAAGTATCAAATTACAACTAGAGCGGCCCATAATTATTGAAGAAAAGTCAGCTGTGAATTTTTGTTTGAAAACCCAATCAGTTTAGGAAACGTACTTCTATTTTCCTAGAAGCATTAAAAGACTTTTAATATATATATATAGAGATATACAGAGAGACGTATACAGAGGAAGGGAGATCACTACTTTTCTTCTTGTAAAAGATTGAAGGTTTTCTTCTTGATTCTCATCAGTATCAATTATATGTTCTTATTATATTATGTATTTTGTTAATCTAGTTATGAGTGAGTAGATTTTTAATCTAGGGTTAAGTTGAACCCTGATTATGATTGATGCATGATTTTCCCAATTCCCAAATTTAATTATATTACATGCTCTTGCTTATTGAGTTGTGCTTAATTAACAACTACATGTCAGGCGTGATTATGTGTATTGTTTGAACCCAATATCTATTTATCAACGAAAGTTGGACTTAGGTTGTGATTTATCTAGCAAGGACATGAAATTTTCCATGAAAATAGGTAGAACGTATTGCTAGGAAGTTAGGATGTTGTGTTTAATGTCTCTAAATTGTATGATACCATGAAAATAGGCTTGATTGTATTTTAGATAGAGATGCACAAAAATCCCGGGCCTGAAAATCTGGCCCGGCCCGATCCAGTCAAAACCTGGTCAAGCCCGACCCGGTCAAAGCCCGGCCCGGTCCTGGCCCGGGCTTCGGGCCTCGACGGGCCCTATATTTTTAGGCAAAACCCGGCCCGGTTAAAAGCCCGGGCTTCGGCCCGGCCCGGTTAAAAACCCAAAAAAGCCCGGTTATAATCTGATTATTCTAATATATTTTCTTATATATTTGTAAATTCACATTTACTATAAATATAAATAATACTTTAAACACATATATTTACATATTTGTGATTAATAATATTATTTATATACTTCGTTGCAAATATAATGAAAGAAGATATAATAAGTACACTATATATATATTTGGACATCATTGTAAACATAACAATGATAAAACGTATTATTCTATAAACATGTTTATTCTTTGCCGAACTTAATACGGGTCCCCTGCATCATCAGATGAGGAACACGCTTTCTCCGCTGACCTAAATATGTTGTTTTCAACGAAGTACTGTTTTCATAAAATTTTCCATGCAAACTAATACATTTTTACGATGATCTAGTTGCTAACATATGTATTCTTCGGAATCTCTAATAATACTCAATCCGATTTAAATTAGAAAAAAGCCCGGCCCGATCCGATCCGGCCCGAAAAAAGCCCGGTTAGGCCGCCTCGAGGGCCCAAACGGGCTTTGACATTTTCGAAAAGCCCGGCCCGGTCAAATTCAAAGCCCGAAAAGCCCGGCCCGGTCAAAGTCCGGGCTTTTTAAGGCCCGGTCAAAGCCTGGCCCGGTGGGTCTTTTGTGCATCTCTAATTTTAGAGAACCCATTAATACTCGAGAGAGGTTTTTGGTATTTTATAGGGCACATCTTTCCTCTTGAGTAGTACGTGATTGAGTTTAGACGGGAAATCATAGTTGCATTGATTCATGCTAGTGGGGAGACTTAACTCTGGATGTTTTTAGTTATTTGATTAATAGAACATACTTGCTTTCATATAATATTAGTTAAAAAATCTATCAATATTTATTGTGTAACTTGCTTGGTTAAATCGAGTCAAGAATTACTAGTGATTGATACTTTTGTCTATTGTGGGATCGACTCTGACTTACTTTACTAAATAGTTAGAAGAATTTGTTAGATATTAATATTTGATAGGCACGTGACAGCCTTGTCAATGGCGAGGCGGCGACGCGCGAGTGTGTGTGTGTGTGTGAGGCACACAATAACACCAAGCACACCCACATGACTTAGTAGTTGTATACTACTCTTGAACATGGTGCTATATCAAGCATCCAACCTCTCATTACCTTATCAATGTAGGACAAACCCACACAACCCTTTTCAAGTTACTAACTTCACCTCAATTTTTATATGGATTACACTGAGAAAATGACTTAGATCTAAACATGAAAGTTTAAGTCCTCATTACAAGGAATAACCTCCAATAACTAGTTTCCAAAAATTACATCAAGAACATGTATAAAACATGCCTCAAACTTTCCATTTTCTAACAATCCCCCATAAATCCATACATGAATAACCCTTTCTTCTAATTGCGACCTCAAAATTACATTCGCTTAGCTGGGCATCTCCAAAGATGTACTACAAACATCTCGTCTTATGACTTGACCCCATTCAGAGTTCATAAATCATGACACAGTATTTGGTCCACCAGAGTTCAGCAAATTCCGATCCAAAAACTGTTACCATTAGAGTTTATTCAATTCTTGCTAACTAGAAGGTCCTGTACCTCTTTAAGGTTTACAAGGGATAGACTCAGATACATAATTATCTAAATATATATTATAGAGTTACTACCAATACATCCTTACAACTTGTTGTTACCATATTGAATACACTTTGAGGGATCTCCTCTCTGGTGTATTGGGTTCCCGCTGTTGATGAATCATGATGCATTACCAGTCCCATCCCCAACCTCGACTTAAGAACTACAGCATGCTAAAGCCCCTTAGTGAATGTATCATCTATATTATCATGAGTTCCTATGAACTCTATAACAATAATCATATCACACATAAGACCCCTTATAGAATTTAGTCTAACTTGGATGTGTCTCTTTGTTTTAACATTATACTTAACACTTATGATCTTGTCGTTAGTTGTACGACTTTCATAATGAACATAAATGGCAGGAAGCGGTCTGCTTACAACAGGTAACATTGACATGAGTCCATTTAAACATTCATCCTCCATCCCCATGGTATCAAGTGCACACAATATAGCCTCAAAATTAGACCGAGTAATCAAAGTCTATCAAGAAGACTTCCAGGACGCTGCTCCACCCGTAAGGGTAAACACATATCTAGTCACTCCATTGGAATTGGATTTCTTAGCTATCCAATTTGCAGCACTGTACCCCTCGAGTACCCCCGAAAATCTCCGGCAATTCAAGCCAATGGAAACAGTTTCGTGAGATATCTAAGAACTCAATCCAATGCTTCCCAATGAGTCTTGTTTGGACAGCTTGTATATCTAGCTAACTTATACATATAATAAGTAATATCTGGTCTAGTCACATTAGCAATATATTGCATACTTCCAATAATTTAAGAATACCTTAACTGATACATAAGAACTCATGAACTATTCTTAACTAGAGCAACTTTTGAATCATATGATGTACTAACAATTCTATATTTTGAATAATCGTACTTCTCAAGTATAGATTTCCATATATAATGAGACTATGACAACATTATTCCATCAGTTAGCTGAGTTAATTTGTTCCCACGAATCACGCCAGCCTCACCCATATCCTTCATTTCAAAGTACCTCTTCAAGAAACTCGTTGTCTCGTTAATAATCTCAATATTAGTTCCAAACAATAAAATATCATCTACATACAGGAACACAATCACACATTCATTTCCTCTAACCTTATAGTAGACCAACTTGTCACTTTCATTAACTAAAAACTCAAAGTCTAAAATAGTTTCATCAAATTTTGTGTGCCAGTCTACAGAAGCTGGTTTAAGGCCATAGATGGACCTGACTAGTCTACAAACTTTCATCTTATTATCAAAAACAACAAATCCCTCAAGGTAATCTATAAAAATCTCTTCTTTAAGATTATTATAAAGAAAAGCTATCTTTACATCCATTTGATGGATGATAAGACCATGTATGTAAACCAACGCAACAAGCACTCTAATTGTTGTCATTCGGGCAATATAAAAGTATGCATCAAAATAGTCAATGCCTTCACTTTGCCTAAAGCCCTTAACAACAAGCCTAACCTTTTACTTATCAATTAACCCATCAGGGTATAGCTTCCTCATGAAGATTCATTTATATCCTATAATAGAACACCTAGAAGGGAGGTCAACTAACTCCCATGTTCAGTTAAAAATAATTAAGTCAAGTTCACTCTTCACAACCCCTTTACAATGCTTTAACTTCGAAGAATCCATGGATTGACGAAAAGTTAGAGGTTCATCCTCAATATTGTAAGTGATAAAATTACTTCCAAAGTCCTTGACTACCTTTGCAAACTTACTCCTTCTGGGTTCCTCTACTTCGTAAGAGTAAAGCTACTACCAGGATCCGCCCCCACATTTTTTATCTTTTTCACATGATCAGGAATAGAACTCGATGTACGAGTGGGATCATCCTCAGAATTACCCAAAAATGTCCAATATCAAGTTAGTCCATGTGATATCTCCGTTCTGTCTTTTCAGGGAGTGAACAAACTCTTCCCACGACTTATGAAGTTTTTCAATCACTGACATATCAAGAGTGCTTTTCTAAATGGAGATTTAGAGGTGGAAGTCTATGTCAGCCAGCCTCCTGGTTTTGAAGATCCAAATCTACCTGATCATGAATGCTATCTTATGAAAGCACTCTATGGATTGAAGCAAGCACCTAGAGCCTGGTATGACACTTTGTCAAAGTTTCTTTTAGAGAATCACTTCACTAGAGGTACTGTAGATAAAACTTTATTCTTTAGAAATGTTAATGGATCTAGCATACTTGTTCAAATTTTTGTAGATGACATTATTTTTGGCTCTACAGATGAAAAACTTTGCAAAAAGTTTGCCAAATTGATGCAAAGTAAGTATGAAATGAGCATGATGGGAAAGCTAACTTACTTTCTTGGTTTGCAAGTTAAGCAAGTTAGTGATGGAATATTCATTAGTCAAACTAAATACATTTATGATCTTTTAAAGAAGTTTGAACTAATGGATTGCACATCTGCAAAAACTCCCATGGCCACTGCAACTAAACTTGAATTAAACACTACTGAAAAGTCTGTGGATATTTCAAGTTATAGAGGCATGGTTGGCTCACTTCTATACTTAACAGCTAGTAGGCCAGATATAATGTTTGCTACATGTCTTTGTGCTAGATTTTAGGATGATCCTAGAGAATCTCATTTAATTGCTATTAAGAGAATTTTCAAATATCTCAAAGGTACACCAAAACTTGGCATTTGGTACCCTAGAGATTCTGGTTTTGATCTAACTGGTTATTCAGATGCAGATTATGCAGGTTGTAGAATTGATAGAAAAAGTATAACAGAAACCCGTCAATTTCTTGGAAACAAGCTTGTGTCCTGGTTCAGTAAAAGCAAAATTCAGTTTCTACTTTTACAGTAGAAACGGAATATATTGCTGCTGGCAGTTGCTGTGCACAGATTTTGTGGATGAAAAACCAATTGCTAGACTATGGTCTGTAAGTGGAAAGAATTCCTATTTTCTGTGATAACACAAGTGCAATTGCCATCATTGAGAATCCAGTACAACATTCAAGAATAAAGCACATAGACATCAAGTACCACTTCATAAGGGAACATGTAATGAATGGTACTGTGGAACTACATTTTGTTCCAAGTGAAAAACAGCTTGCAGATATATTTACCAAGCCACTGGATGAATCCACCTTTTCAAGGTTGGTAAGTGAGTTAGGTATGCTTAATTACTCTTGAATCTCTTCAGATATTTTGCAAGTTGTAATGCAACTAGAAATTTAATTGATTTTTCAGTCTTGGATGAAATTTTGGCTAAGTCAAAATTTACATCCCGACGGATGATCATTATCCATCGAGTTCGATCATCCGTCGGAATACAATTTGTTAATAAAATCAATTATTTTTCTGGAATTTTTATAACTCGACGGATAACTGATTTATCCTCATCCGTCGAATTGTCTCAATCCTAGTCGTTAATTTTCTGAACATTATCCATCGAGTATACTTACAGTTTGTAAGCATAACACGACGGATAAGTGATGGAATTTTTACAGTTTATTTTTTTTAAACGGCTATTTTGGGCAAGTTTTATTGGTCACTTTATTTTACTTTATTTTTTTACAGTTTTTTTTAAATATAAAAGCAGAATTCATTTTCATTATTTTTCTTTTATCATTCTCAATTCATCTGCTCTAACTTCTTTCTTTCTCAAAAGCAATTACCCTCTCTCTCTCTCTGCAATTTTTACTCTCTAACAATGGCATCAGTTGTCAAAATCATGTCTCAAACTGGCTTTATCTATGAGAAGAACAATTTCACGGCTCTAGTGAACAAGGGGATTCAACAGTCTGGCGACTACCACAAAATGATGGATTTTGTGCAAGGCTGTAAGCTCAAATATGCCATGCTAGAGTCTCCCACTATCTACTGTGAGATTGTGGAGGAAATATGGACGACTGCAGTGTACAACTCAACTGATAAGACCATCACTTTCACTATTAAAGGTAAGGAATTCTGTGTTAATAGTGATATTGTTAAAGCATGTTTTAGGATTCCTGATAATACTGTCTCTACTCCACACACAGACATTGATATTGTTAACATGTTAAACTCCATGGGTTATGCACTTACCATCTCTAAATTAAGTGAAATTAGGAGATTGGGTCTTAGGAAAGACTGGAGTTTCCTGTGTGATGTAGTTACTAAAGTATTTTCTGGAAAAATTAGCAATTTTGATTCTGTTAATATCTCCATGCTCAACATGCTTTACATGCTAGTAACTGATAAATACTTCAATTTTAGTGATCTAGTCTTATTTGAGTTGGGGTTTAAGTTAGGGGAGCTTAATAAGAGGGGTAAGAGTGTTTATTATGCTAGATTTTTCATGATGCTTGCTAACCAACTCTTTGAGGACATTGTGCTTGAGAACCCAACAAACAAGTTAAACTGTTGGGTTTAAGAGAGAAGAATTATTGCAGATCTCAATAGAGCAGATCACCACAAAGAGGTGCCACTCTTCTACTTTCCAGTAATGGAGACACCATAGGTAAGTGAGATCATTTCAACTGTCCCTACTCTTCCAACCTCAAACACTTATTTGCCTTCTAGTGTAGCAGTGGCATCTGTGTCAGTGACCAGACAGATGCCTACCCAAGCTACCAAAACCAAATTTTCAAAACCAAAGACAAAGAAAGCCCCCTCTGGTGTCTCTCAAAAGATGTCATTTGTAAAATCCACTAAACACAAAGAGGGGAGTGTGAAGGTGGGAAAGACAGGTGAGGGACAAGGTGAAAATCAAAGAAGCCCTAAGGATAAGGATGGTTAGCATAGTGTACCCAAACCAAGCCACACCATAGTTTCCCAACAAACTGTGGTTGTTAATAAGGATAAAAGCTCAATTCTAGTTTCATCCTCCCAAAAGGATGTACCTATTGAAACAAGCTCTCAACCAGGAGCACAAAATAAAAGGGGTAGGGACACAAGTTCATCACAAACCTACACAAGAAAGAAGAAAACTAAAACCCTTGGGGATGCACAGGGTACACACACAGTGCAAACTGGAGCTAAAGACCCAGTCACTGCACCATCTCAAAGTCAAATTGATGTGGCTCCAACAAATGTGGAGTCACAGCCAAAATCCGTACAAATTGAAATACCTCAAACACCAAATTCTCCCGCACACTCTTTGGATGTTGACATGATTCAAACATCACAACCATATTCTCCATCTTTAACTCTGTTGGAGAAGCCAAAAATCCATGCAAGTGAGCATCATCTTCTAGATGATTTGTTGGCTCACTTGCCATTTCTTTCTGAGACTGTTGAGACATCTGTGCCAAAATTTTCATCAATCTGCACAGAGTCCACAATAGTCTCCACTCCAAACTAATTTATTTATACTCACTCGATGGATATTGTTCATCCGTCGAGTAGTGATTGTATCCTGACGGATGTGCCTAACAGCAGTCATCCGTCGGATAGTCAAATTACTAACCCGATAGATATTTCTCATCCATCGGGTGTCTCTGCACAACTCCAAAGTTCAACTATAGTTACAAGTGCAGATGACTTAGTAATTGTGCAATCACTATTAGGATTGAGGGAAGGTAGTGACTTGAGTGAGAGTCTGGGTTGCTCCCAGGAAAAAGGAGAGAAAAAAAGTGATCCAATGCAGTCCATTTCTTCAGGACTAGTAAAAGTGAGTGTGAGGAGTCCCACCTTAGATGGTGAAGGTCAGGGTGTGAGGGTGGGGAGATAAGGTGAGACCTTGATGCAAGAAAAGAGAGATAATGAGAGAAATGCAGGTACAGGAGATATAAGGGTGGGTGTCATTGCAAGTGAGTTAATGAATGTCCATGATGCTAACAGGGAGGAACTACTTCAGCAAAGTCAAGTTGTTATAGATTCCACCTCCTTGGATGCTGAGGCATTTACTCACCCTGTTCCAGCATACCAACTTCTAGCTGGACAGGGCAATGACAATACCGAAAGGATGCTAAATTTGGTGCATACCATAAAGTCCATGCAAAGAGCTAAGGATGCCATCACAACTTTGCCTTTAACAGCTGGTGATGTTGATTATGAGACTAGTGGTTCAGAAGAATTCTTTGGAGGTGAGGGTGGAGATAGTGAATAAGAGCCATTGGACATAGGGGGAGAAGTAGGTCCTAGTTCCAGATCAGGTATGCCATCTTGGGCATTTTCAAAGCAGTGTGATGAACATTATTTCAAGACAACCCTGATTCAACTTATACATCAGACACATTCTGCTCTTCAAACCACAACAAATGCCAGCACCAAGAAACTCTTTCAAGCACACCTTGCTTCTCTGCAACTACAACAAATTCATGGTCTTCAATATACTCAGGATGTCACCAATATCAAAGGTGATATTGATCAAATAAAAAGGGACATTTCTGAAAGGTTAGACTCTAAACTTGCAGAAGCTACAATGCTTGACATTAAGAGACAACTCAGGAAGAATTATGATCTAGACACAAAGATAGATGCCTTGGATATAAGAATGAAAATAATGGAAGCCTCTCTAACAGCAATTCATCTCGACCAAGCACAACAAACAGACTTGCTTCAGAAACTGGTGGCTGCACAGACCTCCTCCTCTACTCAACTTCCTGATAACAAAAAGGGGGAGAAAGAGAGTTCTAGGAGTGAGGGGGAGCAAAAAGGGCTTAACATTCAAGTGAGTAAAGCAATTGCCAACAATTTCTTTCACAAAGCCACCAGCTAAAGATAATATTGATCTGATAAATGAAGCAGCAGCCACTTTGAGAGCAGCTGAGAAGAAGCAGTTTAGTCCAATCAACTGGGAGAAAATTGATGAGGATATTCAAAAGAAATTTAGTCTAGCAAAGAAGCCAAAAAAATCAGTCATTCATCACTCTCAAGTCAGGCAAATTTCTGTGAATGATATGAGCATGAACTATCTGGAGAGAGGCCAGACATCCTGCATCAAATCCCCAAAGGCAGATCTAATCATGAAGCCAAAGGTGAACTACCCAAAATCTTCACTAAAGAACCCTTTGGACATAGTGTATGAGACATCAAAGCCTGATGAGAAGAAGCTGTTGGCCAGGTCTATAGTATTCTATAAAGATCCTGCAGATTTAGTTCTAAAAAGGAGAATTGCCAAGATTTTCAGAAATGGTAAGGAAATTTGTGTGGTGGCTGGACACCCTCAATTTGTTGAAGCAAAAAGGGAAGAAAAGGCAAGATTGAAGCAAGAAAAGAAGCAAGCTGCTCTAGATGCTAAAAAGCTCAAACAAAAAAAGGAGCAAGCTCCTATCTTGGCCAAGTTGCAAGCTGTGAAACCCACACAATAAATTTCTGCACAACCATCTGTAATTGCTGAATCTCAAGATCTAGTACTACAAGATGAACCTCCACAGACAAAGAAACCAAGGTACAAGCAAAGAATCAAGAGAAAATTGGATTTCAGTGATGAGGAGATGGAAGAATACTTTCCCAAAGAGTCTACTTCTACAAAAACTCAAACATCCATGCCCTCTGTGGCACAT
Source organism: Apium graveolens (assembly GCF_009905375.1). Lineage (NCBI taxonomy): Eukaryota > Viridiplantae > Streptophyta > Magnoliopsida > Apiales > Apiaceae > Apium > Apium graveolens. The sequence goes on from NC_133654.1 coordinate 221,807,460, forward strand.
GAAGAATTCAAGATAGATCCATCCAAGAATTTCCATGGTGAACCTATCATTCCAAAGGATGAGCCAATAGACTGGGATAGTCTACCAATTCCTGAACTCAATCTACCTCATTTCATGAAGCCAAAGAAAATAAAGACCAGAGCAGTCAAGAAAGTGAAGCCCTTAACTCTCAGATCCAAGTCTCAAACCAAAGTCAACAAGGGAGATATCATGTACATTTGTGACATCAAGGAATTCTCTGATTTAAACCTCTATCTAGATGAACCGGAAGAAGTTAGAGGGATTGATGCTTACAAGAATCTATCCTAAAGGCTAGTATTCAAGTACAAGGTAGGAAAAGAGATAACATGGCCACTTTACGGAATTCTACAAGAGAGCCAATCTATACTGATAAAAGTTTATTCATCCTTTAAGAAAAACTTTGGATTCAATGTGACAGCTAGAAGACTAGTTCTAAAGAAGATTGAAGAACTGAGGAGTATTAGAGCCAACGATGCACTCCCAAAGACTTTAACTATTCCTTACACAGGAAGTAGAGTACATCTAAGGCCTTACTGGCTGATGGAATTCATGGACAATAAGGAAGTTAGAAGATTCTTCAGACTAGAAGACCAGCTGAGCATCTCTAGCAATGAGACTCTACTGGAAATGCAAGAAATGCTAGATCTGTTAGAAGCTGATGAACTTGAATTCCATAGACAGCTCCAAAATCAGATAGAAGAGAACAACAGGAAGCTTGGAAAGAAATCCAGACCATTAAGGAAATAGATCAATCTACTCAGGCTAGAGGAGCACCTTGAAAATGACTATGAGCAAATCTTTGTACACTTTGTCTTGTAAATTCTTCAGTGAATTTTGCAGCACTTTTTAGTTTTATCTACTACCTTTTAAATTTGTATTTTTAGGGTGTTTTGTTATCATCGAGTGTCTCTTAATTTATGACTACAATTCTAGTAGGCATAAATTGGGGGAGATTGTTGGGAACATGTTGTGTATTTGATGATTACATTAACAAAACACCTTAGTAGATTTAACTTAGTGAAAAGTATAGCACCCGACGGATGATCAATTATAGTCCCGGCGGATGATTCAATATAGTCCTGGCGGATGACTAATTGATATCCATAGGGTGAGTAGCTTATGTAACAATAAGTCATGTAGCACATTTCTGCAAACATCTTTGTATAGATTCTGTAGTAGCATATAAGTCATGTTGACTTTAATTAGATATGCAATATAGGTTGATTAATTGTAAATATAAGATGTCTTGTAATTTTGCATAAGTGAAATGAAGTCAAGTGTCAAATAGCTACCCGACGGATGATCAACAAAGCTACTCGACGGATGATCAATAAGGCAACCCGACGGATGACAAGCATGTACCCGAAGGATGATTAATTCAAACATCTGTTGACAGTGACAACACAGTCACATGCGTTGGGTGTTTGTAAAAGGAATGTGGCAACCTGTTTAACAGGAAATGAAGAATAAAGGAGCATTACCATTTCCATTCAAGATTAAGAAGATTTTTAAAGATGCTGGAATAGAGTAGTGAAGCAGCATGAAGTTTAACTTGATAGTTTTGTTTTATTATCCTGTCTTGTTATCATGTAAACTTGGTGATATATAAATCAAGTGTAGCTAGTAGAACAATAAACTAAGCAAACACTTTTAGAAGAGAAATAGAAAAAGTTGTAACTGTTAAGAATTTCTCTGTAGTTTGTTTGTTCACTTGTAAAGCAGCTGTGAGACAATTTGTTCTTCACAGAGTTCTTAAATCGATATATATATATATATATATATATATCTGGTGGATACTTTCAAATCCACTAGAAAGTTTTAAAAACTTGTGTTTTTATTACTTTGTGTTATTGATTTATTTAACTTGTGATTCCGCATCTTGCAAATCAAAACATTTATATATATAGTTTGAGTTAGAACATTTTATAGTTCAAGAAAAAGTTTACTAGAATTACATTCAACCCCCCTTCTGTAATTCTTGCTGCATTGTTACGGACTAACAAATAAGTAAATGCATCAAAATTGCTAATCCTACCATAAAAAGCTTTTATAAAAGAGTCACAGAGAAAACTCCATTCTTTCATAAGGACCATTCTCCTAACCTCGCCTAGTTTTGCATGATTGAGAGAATAGCCCATAGATATAAGCATGATGCTCACATATGTGTCTGTGTGTGGAACAATAGTGTTGTTTTCAGGAAAAAGAAAGCAAGCTTGAATTTCATCACAATTAATATAGTAATCATTACCTTTAATAGTGAAGGCAATGGTCTTATCTTTGGAGTTGTACATAGCCGTAGTCCAGATCTGCTCCACAACTTCACAATAGATTACTGGAGACTCAATCATAGCATAACTTAGTTTACAGTTGCGAATGAAGTCCATCATCTTATGATAGTTTTCAGAAGCAGCAATGTTCTTGTCCACCAGTGCCACGAAGTTGTTCTTCTCATAGACAAATCCAGACTGAGACATAATCTTGACCATAGGCGCCATTGTTGTGATTGAAAGCAGTTACAGAGAAAGAGGGTTTGTTAGATATATTTGATAATGTCATGGCTAATATGATTTATGTTTAGTTTTCAGATCTTACTTAAACAGGATAAATCAGTACTTACTGGAAGTCAGGACTTAAGGATATCAGTACTTATATTATCAGGAGATAATCATCAGAAGATGGATATCAGAACTTAAGTACTGAAGGACGTTCAGATAAGGACAACAGCTGATTAAAGGAAAGAAGATCGAGACAAACATAAGAAGAGATATGCATGAAGAAGGAATTCTATGAAGAATAGTATACTTGGAAGAAAAGATATCTGATTGATATATTTTAGGAAGCAGAATTATATTCCATATCAATTAGTGATTATCTTGTAATAGTGTAGTATATAAACACAGACATAGGGTTTACACTATAAGTGTTATCATATTCGAGAAGATTATTCATTGTAACCCTAGCAGCTCTCGTGGTATTTGTTCATCACTGAGAGGTAACAGTTCCATATTGTAACAGAGTTTATTATTTCAATAAAGTTTGTTTTTTGTTACTTGAGTTATTAAAGTTCGATTTGATTGTACTATACACTGTATTCACCCCCTCTACAGTGTGTGTGTGACCTAACAAGTGGTATCAGAGCCTGTCTATTAACACACAAACAGTTTAAGATCCAAACACAATCATGTCTGATACAGAAACTCCAACTAAGCCCACCAAAACTGAAGAACCTCCAAAGACACAAATTCAAAGTCGGTATGAGACCATCAAAGTTCCCATATTGAGACCATCTGAATATGCCATATGGAAGGTGAGGATGACCATGTTTCTGGAAGCTACAGATCCAGAATATCTTGATAGAATCAAGGAAGGACCTCACAAACCAACCAAGCTCGCAGTTGCAGTTGCAGGTGAAGCAGCAAAGATTGTACCAAAGAAGAAGAGTGATTACACTGCTGAAGATATCGCATCAATTGCTAAGGATGCTAAGGTACGACACTTACTGCATAGTGCCATTGATAATGTAATGTCAAACAGGGTAATAAACTGCAAGACTGCAAAGGAGATATGGGATGCTCTGGAAACAAGGTGTCAGGGAACTGATATAATTAAGAAGAACAGGAAGACAATACTCACTCAAGAGTATGAACATTTTGACTCAAAGGCTAATGAGTCATTGACTGATTTGTATGATAGATTTGTCAAACTCTTGAATGATCTGTCACTGGTTGATAAGGAGTATGATCTTGAAGATTCAAACCTTAAATTCATGTTAGCTCTTCCTGAATGCTGGGATTTGAAGGCGACAATAATAAGAGACAACTACAATCTTGATGAAACAACTCTTGATAAAATTTATGGAATGCTCAAGACTCATGAACTTGAGATGGAACAAAGAACTAAGAGGAAAGGTGGAAAGTCAAGGACGGTTGCTCTTAAGGCTGAAGAAGAATCCCCCAAGGCAGCTACCTCAAGGAAAGACAAGGGTAAAGCTCTCTTCATAAAGTCTGATACTGAGTCATCAAATTCTGAAAGTGATGATGACTCAGAATCTGAAAGCTTGCCTGAGACGGATGCTGATGAGGAGATGATGAAGCTGTGTGCTCTTATGGTGAAAGGGATCACAAAGATTGCATACAGGAAGTTCAGGAAGGGAAAGAAGTTTTCCAGGAAAGGCACAACATCTGATAAGAAGAATTTTAGAAGATCTGAAAGTAGAGGAGGAAAGTCTGACAAAGGAGATTATACAAATGTCAAATGCTACAACTGTGGTGAGAAAGGCCACATATCTCCTGATTGCAAGAAAGTGAAGAGTGACAAAGGCAAGGATCTTGTCACAAAGAAGAAAAGCTGGACAGACACCTCAGATTCTGAAAGTGAGAAGAATTATGCCTTGATGGCAAATGCTGATAAGGCAAGTGCTGAAAGCAGTCCTGAAGCTGCTGAATCAAAGGTACCTCAAACTACTTATGCCTTTCATACTGATGATATAAATGAGTTGAGAAGATATCTTAAAACCATGTTTGTTAGTTATAGAGATCAAACTTTAACATGTGAAAGATTAACTTCTGAAAATCTTGCTTTTAAGAAAAGAAATGATTTCTTAGAAAAGGAGTTAGTTATGTTCCATCAAACTCAGAAAGATAGAGATGATGCTTTTTATGTTAGGGATAAAGTGCTAAAAATGAATGAATCTCTAAAAACTGAGTTAGAAAAGGAAAGAGAGGTTATCAGGACTTGGACTAACTCTGGCAGAACAACTCAGAATTTGTTAAGTAGTGAAAACTGGAAAGAGAGCTTAGGTTATGGAGAGGATAAGAATGATAAAGGAACTGAAGATATTAAGCCTGTAGTTGTTAAACAAAAGCCAAAGTTAAAACTTGTTAAGTTTGTAGCTGTAAAGTCTGATAATGAGAAATCAGAAGTTAAAAAGGAATTAACTTCTGACAAACTAAAACAGGAAAAGACAGTTGATGTAAACATAGGCTTAATGACTAAGAAGCAGCTTAAGCATAAGCTGAAAGCTGTTAAGAATGCAAACAAGGTAAAATCTCCTAGGAAAAATAGGAATGGAAAGGAAGGTGTGAATAAAAGCAATGATTATAAGCCTGTTCCTGAAGCTACTAGGAAAACGTATCATAACTGTAGAAGTTCTAACCATCTGGCTTCTTTTTGCAGGAAAAATAAGAACATAAACTCTTTACCTTCAAAGTCAGGAGTTAAGAGTCAGTCTGTTAGATATAAGCCACAAAATCCTTGTTTTTATTGTGGTAGTTTATGGCATTCCATTTATACTTGTAAGGAATATCATAGTTTGTACTATGATTATTATCAAATAAAACCTTCTTTAAAGAAAGTTTCCATTATTCCTTCTAGTGTAAGTTTTGATTCAAAGTCTGATAGTGTAAATTCTGATAAGAAAAATGTTAACATAGACTTTGATGCTAAATCCGCTGCAAATGTTAACAAACTTAATAAGGCCAAAGGATCCAAGCAAGTCTGGGTCCTTAAAACTAATCATTAGTGGTCTTTGTGATTGCAGGGCAACAGGAAAAATATCCTAGTTCTGGACAGTGGATGTTCAGGACATATGACTGGAAATAAAGCCCTGCTATCAGACTTTGTGGAGAAAGCTGGCCCAAGTGTTTCTTATGGAGATGGCAATATTGGAAAAACATTGGGATATGGCAATATCAATCTTGGGAATGTCATCATTAAGGAAGTAGCTCTGGTCTCAGGACTTAAACAGAATCTTCTAAGTATAAGTCAAATCTGTGACAGAGGTTATCATGTTGATTTCTTTGAAGAACACTGTGAAGTTGTAAGTAAATCTACAGGCAAAGTTGTTCTGAAAGGATTCAGGCATGGTAACATTTATGAAGCTAAGCTTTCAACAAGTACTGATGGTTCTGCAATTTGTCTGATGTGTAGAGCATCAATTGAAGAAAGCTGGAATTGGCAGAAGAAACTCTCTCATTTAAATTTCAACAATATAAATGAACTAGTCAAGAAAGATCTTGTGAGAGGACTGCCAAAGTCAGTATTTGCTCCTGATGGCCTTTGTGATTCTTGTCAGAAGGCTAAACAAAGAAAATCCTCATTCAAGAGCAAGACTGAATCATCAATTCTTGAGCCTTATCACCTATTACATATTGATCTATTTGGTCCAGTAAATGTCATGTCTATTGCAAAGAAGAAATATGCGTTGGTCATAGTGGATGAGTTCACCAGATACACATGAGTGTATTACTTGCACACAAAAAGTGAAACTACATCTATCTTGATTGATCATGTCAGGCAACTGGATAAATTGGTCAAAGACTCAGTAAAGACAATAAGAAGTGATAATGGTACTGAGTTCAAGAATTTGATAATGGAAGAGTTCTGCAAAAACCATGGAATCAAGCAAGAATTTTCTGCTCCTGGAACTCCACAGCAAAATGGAGTTGTTGAAAGGAAGAATAGAACTCTCATTGAAGTTGCACGTACAATGCTTGATGAAGCAAAGCTTCCAACCTATTTCTGGGCTGAAGCTGTGCAGACTGCTTGTTTTACTCAGAATGCAACAGTTATCAACAAGCAAGGAAAGACACCATATGAGATGGTGAATAAAAAGAAGCCAAATCTGAAATATTTTCATGTATTTGGATGCAAGTGTTTTGTTCTTAAGACTCATCCTGAACAGCTATCTAAATTTGATTTTAAAGCTGATGAAGGAATTTTTGTTGGATATCCACTTTCCATAAAAGCCTTCAGAGTCTATAACTTGAGAACAAGAGTGGTCATGGAATCTATGAATGTCTCTTTTGATGACAGGAAGATTACTGGACTTGAAGATTTTATTGATCATGATCAGCTGAGATTTGAAAATAAAGACTCAAATTCTGATACTGATAATCCTGACAATCTAAGTCCTGATACTGCAAACTCTGATGGATTAAACTCTGATGTTATTGAAACTGTGGTGACTACGCCAAAGGAAGATGCACCTATGCGGGGGGAGCATACTCAAGATCTTCAAGTTCTGGCTCTTCAAGTTCTGATTCGTCAAGTTCTGATAAGCCAAGTTCTGATAGGTCTGAAAATGTAAATTCTGAAGAATCCAACTCAGAGAGCATAGTTTCAGGGGGAGGATCAGAAAATGAAAATGAAGATAGCATGGATCATGAGGGAGCATCCAGTTCTAGAGAAAACCTTCCATCTGCATGGAAGTGGACTAAATCACATACACCTGATTTGATAATTGGAAATCCTGATACAGGTGTCAGAACTAGAACAGGTACTTCAAATGAATGTCTTTACAATTCTTTTCTTTCTCAGACTGAGCCAAAGAAAGTGGAAGAAGCTCTTCAAGATACCGATTGGGTGCAAGCAATGCAGGAAGAGTTAAATGAATTTGAAAGAAATAAAGTCTGGACCCTAGTACCAAGACCAAAGAACAGATCTGTTGTTGGTACAAAATGGGTATTCAGAAACAAAACTGATAGTGATGGCATAATTACAAGGAATAAGGCAAGGCTGGTTGCAAAAGGATATTCTCAACAGGAGGGAATTGATTATGATGAAACATTTGCACCAGTTGCTAGATTAGAAGCCATAAGGATATTTTTGGCTTATGCTGCTCCCAAAAAGTTTACTGTCGTTCAAATGGATGTGAAAAGTGCTTTTCTCAATGGAGAATTGGAGGAAGAAGTATATGTTGAACAACCTCCAGGCTTTGTAGATTCTAAATATCCAGATTATGTCTACAGGCTTGATAAAGCACTTTATGGACTTAAGCAAGCTCCAAGAGCATGGTATGAGACTTTAGCTCAGTTTCTTCTGGAAAGTGGATTTAACAGAGGAACTATAGACAAAACATTGTTCTACCTCAACCATGGAAAAGACTTACTTCTGGTCCAGATATATGTTGATGATATCATTTTTGGTTCTACAAATGACAGACTTTGCAAGAAGTTTGCCAAACTGATGCAGTCAAGGTATCAGATGAGTATGATGGGGGAACTTAGCTATTTTCTGGGCCTTCAAGTCAAGCAGAATGAAGAAGGCACTTTTATTTGTCAAACTAAGTACACCAGAAACTTGCTGAAGAAATTTGGAATGCAAGATTGTTCAAGTACATCCACTCCCATGGCCACTGCAACAAAGCTGGACAAGGATACTGGTAAATCAGTAGATATTACTTATTACAGAGGTATAATTGGCTCTCTACTCTATCTAACTGCTAGTAGACCTGATATCATGTATGATACATGTCTTTGTGCAAGATTTCAAGCAGATCCAAGAGAACCTCACTTAACAGCTGTGAAAAGAATATTCAAGTATCTTAAAGGAACAGCTGATCTGGGATTGTGGTATCCCAGAGAATCAGATTTTAAACTAATAGGTTACTCAGATGCAGATTTTGCAGGTTGCAAAATTGACAGGAAAAGCACAAGTGGAAGCTGCCAATTTCTTGGAGGCAGATTGGTTTCTGGGTTTAGTAAGAAACAAAAGTCAATTTCCACATCAACTGCAGAAGCAGAGTACATTGCTGCAGGAAGCTGTTGTGCACAGATTCTTTGGATGAAGAATCAGTTACTGGATTATGGGTTAACATATTTCAAAATCCCTATTTACTGTGATAATCAAAGTGATATTGCTATGACAGGTAATCCAGTTCAACACTCAATGACAAAGCACATCAGCATTAGGTACCACTTCATAAGGGAACATGTGGATGAAGGTACAGTGGAATTGCACTTTGTTCCAACAGATCAACAACTAGCAGATATCTTCACAAAACCACTGTGTGAAGCTACTTTTACAAGATTGGTAAATGAACTTGGAATGGTTTCAGGTCCTTTCTCTAAATCTGCTTAGTTTTGTTCTGATACATCTGACTTTATGATCTGTATTTACAGAAATTACTCTCCTTGTGTATTATGTGCTTAAATGAAAATTGCTTAAGTACTGACTGTTGTCTGATGTGACTCTCTAAACTCTGATAATGATATGTCTGTTTATGTAACTATTCAATCCTATGAGGATACATGTGCTAGATGCTGACCTAGTAATCTTCAATATACTAAAGATCCCATGTTAGAAGTAATTATTTCTGTGGAAATCTATTAACACAAGTAAATTCTGATATTGAGCTTAGTTGAGTTTACTTTGTCTATCTTATTACTAAGTCACAAACTATAATAATGCTTCTCATCTGTTAAGTTCTGATGCTAGTAAATTTGTTGAATGTACTAAGTGCTGATAAACCTCACTTATCAAAATAAAAAGAAAAGGAATCAAGGATTAAGATCAGGTACTCCATTGAGATCTAGAGTAAAAATGTGGAAGGGACGACCCAAGTGCATTGCTGGTATTAAGTAAATATGCATCAGAAAAGTAAAATATTTTCTTGGTGACTTTTCACACTCTATGATTACTGGAGAAATACTCTGATAATGGTATAAATTCTGATAAGCAGTCGTGACTCACTTACACTGAGAAGCCACTGTACAATTGAATTTAAAAAGATGCACAAAATTAGCACAAAACAAGTGAGGTGGACTCAAGTATGAACTCATTCAATAGTAGGCCTCAGAATAATGACAGGTTTTTAGTAAAGTTTTAGTTATGCCTTATTTCTAAGATATACTGAAGTGAATCAGACTTTATTCTTTGTCTGATATTTAGCTTAATGCACACAATAAACACTCCATATAAATGATGAAAATTCCTGTGGTGAGCTATGTTATTTTAGATGATCAGTTTATGTATCAATTTGCATATATTCTGAGGACAAATTCTGATTGAACGTTCTGATGATTAAGTTCTGTAGAATCTATATCATAATTTGTGTGAGGAATTACAAAGATAGGCATTCATTTTTCGAGTTAAGAAATTATGTTCTGATGACTGTTAAGTTCTGATATAAGTCTAAGTTTTGATATTAAACTCTGATCCTTTACTTGACTTCTTTGTGGATAAAATCTAAAAACAGTCTCATTTTAAATCAGAATATATTTGGGTAGAATATCAATAGTCAATATCATTAGGGATAGTGGTACACGTAATGCACAGTTTTTTTTACTTGTTACTTGTGCGCATTAAACCCTGACTTACACTTCCAATGACTGTTTTTCGTCTTCCCAGTCTAGGGAGACGAGGTAGAATTAATTCTACCTGTCAGCATTAAATTTCTTTGCGTCTCCTGGATTTCTCTTGCCTATATAAACGAACACTTCACATCAGCCTATACATCAATTCCTTCCTCAAACACTTACTCTCTTTTCCCTCGTATACACAACATCATGGTTAACTACAATATGTTTTTAAACTATGAAACCTTCAACATGGAGTTAAGCTGTGAAGCCTGGCAGCAGGAATGACACGTCACTGCCATTCCTGATGAGATATGGGACTCAGTTCCCCAGGAGGTACTCACCCACCTCATGTTCTTCTATATGGACTATCATCACCATCTGAAGCGATTCGAGGAGGAAAGGCTGGAAGCTCTCCGCCAGCAAGAGCAAATCATCAAACTCACTATTCTGTTTGTCGAGAGTAGGAAGAAGAAATAATTTATTTTCTTCTTCCTGTTTTTCTTCATCGTCAGCCTTGCCCTGCTTCTTGAGCTAGGACAAAGGCTGTTGATGTTAGGTTTAGCAGCTTAGGACAATCTTATAAAGTTCTGATGTAATTTAAATTTCATGAATGTATTCTCTTAATATATTAATGAAATCTTTTTTTGCAAGTTCTTGTCTCTGAGATGTTTTGTAATACATTGACAAATCATGATAAATATTCATATTCTGATGACCATATCTATTTTGATTTAAATTAAGTTCTGATCTTACAATATCAGTACTTGTTTACCTGATTTATTTTGGTCATTCTCACTCGAATTTTTTTTCAGAATATTGGTGTTGCAGTGAAAAATAATTGAATAAGTGGGAACAGTTTAAATTTTGAATTAAAACTGATTTACCTCGATTAAGGGAATTACTGGGTAAGTGGAACGGTTTTTCCTTGAAAAACTGCAAGTGGGTAAGTCATGATTACTGTTTTCCCGTGCCCATTAACTATTCATTATTGCTGCATGTCTAACAGGTGTCCAACGGTTATATTTTTTTTTACCAAGTATAAGTAAGAGAGAAAGAAGATTATAGAATCTTTTATTTACTTTTACACTTTATCTCTCTTTCTTTGCTTTTACTCTCTCTCATCTCCTGACGTTGATTTTTCATACAGACATTTTATCAAACACCTAACAGGCACTCTTAAATCTCAATTATTCTCGTGGCACCTAAGGATTTGATCATTGATGGAGCTAAATTTGTTCCAAATAACTATGCTGCAATTCTTGATCATGCTGAAGCTCCGTCTGAGTTGCATTTTGTGCAAGATCTTCTTGCACACAGTGAAATTGGGTATGCATTGACCCAGCCTTCAACCTTTTCGAGCCAACAAGTTCTGACATTTTGGTGGACTGGGCACTTTGATAATGGTGGTACACATGGTACTCCCAGTATTGTTTTCGAAGTGGATGATTCTACACATGTGGTAACACCTGGTACAATTCGCAAGGCCCTATATTTACCAGAAGGATGTACTTTTTCAACCCCGGAGGAATCAGCTCATCAAGAGTTAATGGCCAGTTTGGGGTATGAGCAGAGTTTGGCTAAGCTTGGGCAGTTGAAACGGGCTCATATCAAAAAGGAATGGAGCTTCTTCTTCGACTGCATCACTAAAGCTTTTGGGAATAAGTGTTCCAACTTTGATATCATCCCTATAATGAGTCAGCACATCGGGTATGCTATCATTAACCAAACTCATTTCGATTTTGCAAATGCTGTGATAGGTTTTATTGGGGATAGGATGACAGAGGATAGGAATGTAGTTTGCTAGATTCTGTCAGCTTATATATAGTTTCTGTTGTGCTGATGAACCCCAACCTGCCAGTACCTTAACTCCACCTTTCAAAATTGCAAAACGAGCCTTTAATGACCTGATAAATGCTGACACTAAGAAAAAGGTGGTTAGACCTTTACAGATTCCTCAGTATGTAAAACAGATCTTGGTAAATGCTGATCCTGAAACCTATAGATCTGTTTATTCTGATATCTAACCAACCACCACCTCCCAAATACCACAGCAACCATCAGAACATACCACTCATACTACTCAACCTACCCTCAGAACATATCTCAAAGCATATCTCTCAACTTCACAGACAGCCCAACCTTCATCCTCAGGACCTACTGTGAAGCCTTCATCTTCCAAGCCCAAGAGGACAAAGACTGTTCCTCAAACACCTCAGAAGAGAAGGAGGATTGTTTTGAGAGATGAGTCTGATAGTGAGGAACAGGTTTCTACATCAGAACCTGTTGTCAAAGTAGCTGAGAAAGTTTCTTCTCAGAAGGATTCTGGAATTGGGGAATCTAAGCTTCTCAAAAGGCTTAGAAGAATGACTTCTGTTGAACCTCCCAAGGAATCCCCATCTTCAAAGAGATACAAGAAATGGAGAGCAAAAAGGCCAGTTTCAGATGATGAGGAAGCAGCACCTAAGGAAGGAGATCAGGAATCTCTGATCTCACAAGAAAAGGAATCTGCTCAAGCCCCTGCTTCTCCATTAACTCCAACTAATGAAGCAGCTACTGAAATGGCTAACACACCATCTGTGTCTCCTGTTCACAAGACTGTATCTCCTGTTGATCCAGGCACAAGTGCGGAAATTGATATTCAGAACCTGGTTGTGCCTGAGGTACTTTACTTAGAAGCTCCAACAACAACTAATCCATCAATAACACCTGTTACTGATGCTGCTCAAACTCCAGAATTTTCTACTACACCTTCTCTGCATCTAGATTATGATGATCAGAATAAAGGTGAGCATCAGGATATGGCTGTTGATCAGAACTTGGATCTAGATAATCACTTAGAGGATGATGTTGAAGCCTCAATTGCTTCTCATACTGTTGTTTTATCAGAAGATGTTGATTCTGAAAGTTCTGATGCTGCAAATGCTGGAGATACTGGTGATGCTGCTCCAAATGCAGATGCTGATGAAGCAGGTCCTTCAGGACATGCACCTCAACAAACTATTCTTAAATCTGAACTCGTTAAGAAGTTTGTTACCAGAGAAGCACCAGTGTCTTGGCGTGAAACTCCTGCAGGACAGGAGTGGACTAAGGAATGGAACTCAGTTACCTGTGTTCCATCTGCAAAGAATCTTGCTGAGCACTTGACAAAAGCTGATGAGATGTTAATTATTGATGATTTCAAAACACAGCTTAGAGTCACTACATTGAGTACTAAACATCTACAAGGTCTCCATTCAACTACCCATGCAGAGTTACATAAGATTCAGGAAGAATTAATGAAGCAAGAACAAGTTCAGAAGATTGACAAGAAAAAATTCTTCCAACCTACCTTTGACAGAGTTACTTATATTGAGAAGACTCAAGAGAAACAACAAGCTCGGATTGATGATATTCTGAAAAATCAAGCTTCTCAGCAATCTCAACTTAATGAAATCCAAGCCTCAGTGGAATTGCTTGTCTCTCTTCTCTTACCTGCTGATGCCAAAAAGGGGGAGAAAGTAATTAAGTCCAAATGCAAAACTGATAAGACACTGAAGGGGAAGGATGATGAAAAAGATGACCATGGAAACTCTGGGATGGGTAGAGGTAATAGTCAAGGTAGAGGTTTCTCATCAAGAAAAGCTGAAATCACAAGTCACAGGACAAGTTCTGATACTGGAAAAAGAATCACTTCTGCTACTGGTAAAAGGATAAGTTCTGATGAACTTTTAGATCTTGATGAAAAAATGTCAAGACAGTTATTTCTTCAAGAAAATCCAGGAATGGACTTGGAGAGTTTAATGGAAGAAGAAGCCAGACTTAAATCAGAAAAAGTCAAGTCTAAATCTGAAGCTTCTGGTAAAAAGAAACTTCTAAAACTCAAAGGCATTGTGATAAAAGAAAGGACAAATACTGAAGCAACCATGGCTAAATCACAACCGCAGATCCAAGGGTAAAGAAAAAGTTGGTGAACCTATCAAGGTTTATGTACCTCCTGTGAATGAAGAAATTACTGATGAAGATGCAGATCTTGCTCTGACTTCAAGAAAAGTTTTTAAGACAACCTCTGACATGGCTCAAGTTGTTCAGAGTCAAGAGATAGTAAGTTCTGATATTTCTAAGAAGCAAGTAACCTCTGACATAGCTCAAGTTAACTTGATATAAGAAGATAAATCAAAGACACTCCTACCAGGATTCACTAAAGCAAAACAGACTCAACCTTTGAAGTCTGCTGCAAGTGGTTTGAAGCAAGAGTGGTTACTGGAAAGGAAGCAAAAGATAAAACTGGATTGGGAAGTGCTGATGAAAGAAGAATACAAAACACTACCAATGATCCAACTTCCTTAAGTGAACCAGGTATTGGAGCAACTCCTGAGAGATTGAATCAACTGGAATCTGTACAAATGGTTTACCATACCTACTTGAAAGAACACATCTTGTTGTACTTCATGACGGATGGTAGGGTTTATCATATAAGGGAAAATGCCATTCCATTGAAGTATTTTGAAGAACTGGAGCATGTATTATTCTTACTTCAAGTGAATGACAAAATAACAGAAAGTGCTGCAAATTATTTGAAGAATCAGATTCACAGACAGAAAAGGCTTTATTTTGTTAAGTCTGACAGCACATATCTTCCAAAGTACAGAGATCGCAAGGGTGATATAGTCTAAATGAAGCCCAACACTGCCAAGATTATGACTACCTTTCTGGGTTATAGGGCTGTGGAATTCAATCTTGAGTCTGATAAGGCATATTTGATCAGACTGGATCAGGATATAAGAAAAGCTAGAATTTATGATCTCAGGGCTGCAATCTTTCAAATTGGTGATGATACTGCAAAACTTAAAGATGCTAAAAGGAGGATGATTGATGAACTCAGATATGCTGAGAGATGTTTGTTGAAGAACTATCTCAGAACAACTCCTGACATCAGAGAGATCATAAGATGAAGCCAAGTCAAGATCTACAACTACTTAAATTCTGATATGAATACAGACTGAAGTTGTTATCAGAAGTTAAAGACTGGTAAAGCTTTAAGGACTGTAAGTTGTAGTTATCTAGTCTAATTCTCATGCATTTGTACTTAATATTTTTGACATCATCAAATATCTGTTAAACTTGTATATTATGCTAATTTACAAGTTGGGGGAGATTTTTAGATATATTTGATAATGTCATGGCTAATATGATTTATGTTTAGTTTTCAGATCTTACTTAAACAGGATAAATCAGTACTTACTGGAAGTCAGGACTTAAGGATATCAGTACTTATATTATCAGGAGATAATCATCGGAAGATGGATATCAGAACTTAAGTACTGAAGGACGTTCAGATAAGGATAGCAGTTGATTAAAGGAAAGAAGATCGAGACAAACATAAGAAGAGATATGCATGAAGAAGGAATTCTATGAAGAATAGAATACTTGGAAGAAAAGATATCTGATTGATATATTTTAGGAAGCAGAATTATATTCCATATCAATTAGTGATTATCTTGTAACAGTGTAGTATATAAACACAGACATAGGGTTTACACTATAAGAGTTATCATATTTGAGAAGATTATTCATTATAACCCTAGCAGCTCTCGTGATATTTGTTAATCACTGAGAGGTAATAGTTCCATATTGTAACAGAGTTTATTGTTTCAATAAAGTTTGTTTTATGTTACTTGAGTTATTAAAGTTCGATTTGATTGTACTATACATTGTATTCACCCCCTCTACAGTGTGTGTGTGACCTAACAGGGTTTTTGGAGATGAAGAGAGTAAAAATTGCTTTGAGAAAGGTAAAGGTAAAATGAAAAATGAAAGGGGGCTTTTATACTTTCTCAGAAATAAAAAAGTAAAAATTATAAAGTACCCAATAAAATTTATAAAAATAGCCATTTATAAATGAAATAAACTGTAGAAATTCTAAAGATTATCCATCAACATATACATACATACTGTAAGTAAAATCGACGGATAAGGTATAGAATTAACGACTATGATCAACACAATTCAACGGATATAGATCAAATAATTATCCATCGAGATATAAAGTACCCAGGAAAATATTTGATTTTTAACAAATAATGATATTCAATGGATATTCATTTTCAACAAATAATGAACATCCGTCGAGATATAAATTTTGACTTAACTATAATTTCATCTCTTTAGGAAAAATCAAATTTATTTTTGGCTGCATTACAAAATGCTTAGACATTAAAATAATTTAGGAATAACTAAGCATACCTAATTCACTTACCAACCTAGTGAAGGTTGACTTATGAAATGACTTGGTAAAGATGTCTGCAAGTTGCTGCTCACTTGGAACAAAATGAAGTTCTATAGTACCATTCATGACATGTTCTCGAATGAAATGGTACTTGATGTCAATGTGCTTTGTCCTTGAATGTTGTATAGGATTTTCACTAATGGCAATGACACTTGTGTTGTCAAAAAAAATAGGAATCTTTTCCACATGTAGACCATAATCCAGTAGTTGTGCATCCATCCATAAAATCTGTGCACAATAGCTACCAACAGCAATATATTTAGCCTCAGCTGTGAAAGTAGAAACTGAGTTTTGTTTCTTACTAAACCAGGACACTAGTTTGTTTCCTAAAAATTGACAGGAATCTGTTATACTTTTTCTATCTATTTTATAACTTTCATAATCTGTATTTGAATAACAAATTAGATCAAAACCAGAATCTCTAGGATACCAAATGCCAAGTTTTGGTGTTCCTTTGAGATATCTGAAAATTCTCTTAATAGCTATTAAATGAGATTCTCTAGGATCAGCTTGAAATCTAGCACAAATACAAGTAGTAAATATTATATTTGACCTACTGGTTGTTAAATATAAAAGTGAACCTACCATGCCTCTATAATTTGAAATATCTACAGACTTTTCAGTTGTGTTTATTTCAAGTTTAGTGGCAGTGGCCATGGGAGTTTTTGTAGATGTGCAATCCATTAAGTCAAACTTCTTTAAAAGATCATGAATATATTTGGTTTGACTAATGAATATTCCATCACTAACTTGCTTAACTTGGAGACCAAGAAAGTAAGTTAGTTTTCCCATCATGCTCATTTCATATTTACTTTGCATTAGTTTGGAAAACTTTTTACAAACCTTTTCATTTGTAGAGCCAAATATAATATCATCTACATAAATTTGAACAAGTATACTAGAGCCATTAACAATTCTAAAGAAAAGGGTTTTGTCAACAGTATCTCTTGTGAAATGATTTTCCAGAAGGAATTTTGTCAAAGTATTATACCAGGCTCTAGGTGCTTGCTTCAATCCATAGAGTGCTTTCAAAAGATAGTCGACATAATCTGAAAAGTTGGGGTCTTCAAAACCTGGAGGCTGACTAAAGTAGACTTCCTCCTCCAAATCTACATTTAGAAATGCACTTTTGACATCCATTTGATAGACCTTGAAATTGGCATGGGATGCATATGCTAGAAAGATTCTGATGGCTTCAAGTCTTGTAACATGAGCAAATGTCTAATCAAAATCTATTCCTTCTTGGTGACAGTAGCCATTGGCAACCAATCTAGCTTTGTTCCTGACTACTATGCCATTTTCATCCATCTTGTTTCAAAATACCCATTTGGTGTCAATAGAATTCTTGCCTTTAGGTTTGGTACCAGCTTCCATACTACATTCCTTTCAAACTGGTTTAGCTCTTTTTGCATAGCTAAAACCCAATCAAGATCCAACAAAGCTTCTTCTACCTTATTGGGTTCTTCCTGTGACAGGAAGCTGCTGTATAGACATTCATCTTGAGTTGTTTTTCTTTTTTGCACTCTTGAAGATGCATCACCAGTAATTAGTACAAATGGGTGATCTCTAGTCTATTTCCTTTATTTTGGTAGATTAGCTCTAGATGAAGAGGCCTTAAAGTTGTCTTGATGTGTGACTGAGTTTTGATTAAAAGAAACTCCCCCTGAGTTTGTGGATCTTTGACTTGAGATTGGGGTCCTTTCCGTGTGTGATCTAAAATGACTTTCCACTCCTATTGATGGTTCAACGGATGTTGAATTTTGCCTTTCGACGGATGATGTAGTTTGTCTGTTAACGGATAATGCGCCATGTCTTTCAACGGATGTTGTACTTAGTCTTTCAACAGATGTTGCACTATGTCTTTCAACGGATGTAGAATTCTGGGCTCCATTTATTGCTGATTTTTTTGTATTTTCCTTAGAAATTGTTTCTTGATCACTTTTATCATCACTATCATCACAGTTCATCTCAACATTATAAAATTTGAGGCTTTCATGGAAACCTTCATCTTGTAGTCCTTCAATCTTCTTATCATCAAACACAACATGTACAGATTCCATAACAATGTTGGTTCTTAGATTGTAGACTCTGTATGCTTTTCCTACAGCATATCCAACGAATATACCTTCATCAGCTTTGGCATCAAATTTTCCATGTTGTTCAGTTTGATTCCTTAGAATGTAGTATTTGTATCCAAAGACACGAAGAAAGTTAAATGTTGGTTTCCTGTTCTTGAACAATTGATAATGAGTCATCTATTTTGCTTGATTGACCAAAGAAATATTCTGAGTGTAGCATGCAGAATTTACAGATTCTGCCCAAAAATAAGTTGGTAACTTTGATTCTTCTAGCATTATTCTTGCAGATTCAATAAGTGACTTATTCTTTCATTCAACCACTCCATTTTGTTGTGGAGTCCTTGCTGCTAAAAACTCATGCATGATCCCATTTTCTTCACAAAACAACCTCATTACAGAATTCTTGAACTCGGTTCCATCCTCACTCCGGATTCTTCTAACTTTGAGATTAGGATGATTGTTGACTTGCCTTATATGATTGATAATGATTTCACTAGCTTCATCTTTAGATTTGAGGTAATATGTCCAAGTGAACTTTGAGAAATCATCCACAATCACTAGGCAATATCTTTTCTTTGAGATTGACAATACATTAACTGGTCCAAATAAGTCCATGTGCAATAGTTGCAGTGGTTCTTCAATTGTAGATTCAAGTTTCTTCTTGAATGATTCCTTGATTTGTTTTCCTTTTTGACAGGCATCACACAGTCCATCTTTTGAGAACTCAACTTGAGGAATGCCTCTTACTAGGTCTTTCATGACTAGTTCATTCATAGTCTTGTAGTTCAGATGAGACAGCTTCTTGTGCCATAGACAACTTTCATATTGACTTGCTTTGCTGAAAAGACAAGTAATAGAATTTGTATTTGATGAGTTAAGGTGATCTAGATATACATTTCCTTTTCTCACTCCCGTGAGAACCACTTTGTTGTTCTTATTGTTTATAACAATACAGGCTTCTGAATTGAAGGTTACAGAGTTGCCTTTATCACATAATTGGCTGACACTCAAAAGATTGTGTTTGAGTCCATCCACTAGATTAACTTCTTCAATGATGACATTGCCTTTTGAAATCAAGCCATATCCCACGGTACACTATCATCTCTAAAAGTAATACTTGGGCCAGCTCTCTCCTTGAACTCAATGAGTAGGGTGGAGTCTCCAGTCATGTGCGTTGAGCATCCACTATCCAGATACCAAAGATTCCTTCTATTTCCCTGCACACATTAAAATCAAATCAAGTTTATTTTGGTACCCAAGTTTCCTTGGGTCCTGCCTTGTTAGCCTTCTTTTTAGGTTTCTTGGGATTTTCCTCACTTAACTTAGGTGATTGAGATTCAACCTTGGTCATTAGAGTAGGGCTTTGAAAACCATTCATAATTGCAGAATTATCATGCACGGGTTGGTTAACATGAAATGACAAATTATGTGTAAATATGTTATTCCAGTATGGCATGCTAAAGGCATTTAAGGCATATTGAATGCATCATAGTAAGGATTTTGTGCAAATGGCATATTAGCAAATTGTGCATTCAAATTTTGTGCAAGCATAACATTCATAGGCATTGTGGGCATGTTGGGAAATGAGGGAGGTGCGGAAATGGGTGCAAGCATAGCATATTTGCAATTAACAGACAAATGATTAACACTAGCATACTTAACACATATTTTTATAGGTGTATATTTATCAGGTGTGTAATTTTTATGTTTGGCAATTCCTAATTTCCCATTCCTGTTGTTTTTCTTTTTGGAATCTGCATTGACCTCAATTTTCTCCAATCTGTCATTCAGTTGCTTCATTGACATATGCCCCACTTTAACTCTTTTGTTCTCCTTGACTTGACTTGATTCTCCTGTAACGAAGTTTTTAAAAACTGATCCGCATTTCTCATTAAGTTTAGCTAGCTTGGCTTTGCTAATTGGTTTCTTTTCACTTGACGAATGTGGTTCCTTTCCTTTCTACGGATAATTACTTTTAGCTTTCGACGGATAAACTTCATCATCCGTTGATAATCCTTCTACCAACACAGGATCTAGTTTCTCCTTGCTCCTTTTCCAGACTTCTTCACAGAATGATTCTATACCTTGGACCTCAACAATTTGGGTATGTACATCTCTTGATGACTTCCAAGTCTTGATTATTTTTTGCTCTCGTTCAAGCTGCTTTCTCAAAATCTCCTCATTCTTCAAAGATTCAGTCAAATCATCTTTTGCAATCTTGCACTCTATCTTCAGTTTCTCAAACTCAACAAATTGAGTTTCTAACAAAGTATTCCTCTCACTTAAAAACAGGTTGTTTTCTTTAATTTTTATATTTTCTTTAGTGAGTGATTTAAGTGTAACACGCAAGTGATATAATTCTGTTGACATGTCATTTATAGCATCATTACACTCATCTTTAGAAAGGTGTGCTAGATTAGTAGTGATTACCTGATTGCTTGAAGAACTGACTTCTGCTTCATCTGATTTGGCCATTAGAGCTAATTTCACACAACTTGTTTCTTCATCTTCATCTACCCCATCAGCTGCCCAGTCATTTTCTTGAGTCAGAAAGGCCATTTCCTTTTGTTTGAGAAGTTCAGAGTACTTCTTTTTGTAATCCACATGCGCAAACTTCTTTTTCTCAGAATCAGGATTTATGCATTCATTGGAAAAATGACCACTCAAACCATATTTGAAACACTTGAATTTAGATTTATCCAACATGTTTCTATTTGGCTCGTTTGCTCCAATTTTTTTTTTGAATTTTAGCTTGGCAAATCTTCTTGATAAGAAAGCCAGATGTTCATCTATGTCCTCCATTTCATCCTGTTTAAGATGGTCTTCATGCTCATCCATTAGCCTTTTTCCTTTTCCATTACAAAACCTTGAGTTTGGTGCAGATTCTACAGCTTCAACATTCATCTCTTTCACTTTCTCTTGTTCAGTTACTAATGCAATTGATCCTCCCTTATTCCTTCCTTTATCTATCTGCTCATCTTGTTCCAACTCAAGCTCATAAGTTTTTAGAATGTCATACAGTCTCTCCAAAGTAAACTCCTTATAATCTTGAGAGTTTCTAAGAGAGACAGTCATAGGGTTCCAGTCTTTTGGTAGAGATCTAAGGAATTTCAGGTTTGAATCTTTTGTCTGGTAGATTCTTCCATGCAGCTTCAGTGCATTTAGTAGTTTTTGAAATCTACTAAAAATATCACTTAATGATTTACTATCCTCCTAAAAAAAGTGCTCATACTGCTGGATTAGAAGTTGCATCTTGATTTCCCTCACTTGTTCAGCTCCATCACATATGATTTGAATTGTATCCCAAATTTCCTTAGCAGATTTACAGTTGATGATATTGTCAAACATATCTCCATCAAGACCATTGAACAGAATGTTCATAGCCTTTTTATCTTTGTGCACTTGCTCAATTTCTTCATCTGTCCATTTTTATTGTGGCTTTGGACTGCATTGTTCATTTCCAATAGCTCCTTTAGCATCTGTAGCAGCTCTTCGAGGAACATGAGGGCCTTTCTCAATGCAATCAACATACCTTTCATCCCGAGAGAGAAGATGCAGGTGCATTTTCACCTTCCAATGGTGATAGTTGTCTTTATCCATAAAAGGGATCTTCACTCCAACATCCTTCCTACTCATGTTGTTAGTTGTTTTGATCTTAAAACTCTTAATGTGTCAAGAGCTTGCTCTGATACCAATTGTTATTTCCAAACAATCTAACAGTATAATTACATAAGGGGTGGGTTGAATGTAAATCTTGGTTTCTTTTGGAAATTAAGAAAAGTCTTTACTAAAATATATCAGTGTTTGAATACGCATGTATGCGGAATGAAATATATGTGTATTCAAAACACAAAGTAATTAAACACAAAGATTTAAAAAACTTTCTGGTGGATTGATCTTTTCCACCAGAGATATATATTGATTGAGAACTCTGTAATCCAAGAATGCACACAACTGCTTACAAGTAAAATTACAAAGAACAGAGAAATTCCTAACAGATGTAGCTTTTTCTATTTCTCAGTTCAATCGATAATTATTCTACTTGCTACTCTTGGTTTATATATCACCAAGTTAAATATGAAAAAGATAAACATATAAAACAAAAGTGTCTAGGGCTTCATCACATGTTTCTTCATTTCTCTATCCAACATCTTTGTAGTTCTTCAAGTAAGCATGGAAATTTAAATGCTTCTTTGTTCTCAAAAACATGCAAATAGGCTGCCACAATCCTTTTGTATACAATCAACCCATGTGGCTGTCAAGTCACTATCAACTCTTATTTGAATCTATTATCCGTCGAGACTTTGTAGGTTATCCGTTGAGTCTCTATTGGATCATCCGTAGATAGTACCTTGAGTAATCCGTTGAAGCCTTGTATAAACATCCGTTGAAAGTATTTCCATAAAAGTTGACTCCATTTCATTTATGAAAAATTACAAGGCATCCAATATTTACAATTAGCCAACCTATTTTGTATATCATTCTAGTAGTCAACATGACTTATAATATCCTACAACCTCTAATCCTCTAAGACATTACAGTATACATGAATGTGCTACAAATCCTTATTTAAAACATAAGCTACTCTTTCAACGGATGAAAAAATAAGATTATCCGTTAAAAGCTACAAATACACTTAATTAAATCTACTAAGGTGTTTTAGTAAAATATCATCAAGCCTACAACATATTCCTAACAAGCCAACTTGGGCAAACAAACCCAGCACAGACCTCCAAAAGGTCATGATTTGTTGATGCACATAGTAGTTATACTTTGCCTTATATACCGAATATAAGTTACGATTTTGTTAATGTGGGACTAGGGTGTTATAAACTCTCACACTTAAACTCCTAACATCCTCTCCAGGCCCGAATAGACAGCCCATAGATCCGGATCGTTCCATTAAAACATTGTGGGATAATACTGGTTGGCTTCATGTCCCCACCTTTGAATCTCTGTCCATTATGGGATAATACCACCAACCTCCATATGCCCACCTCATGCAACTTGACGCATCAGGCTTTCGAGAGTCGGTTATGATACCGTATGTGACAACCCAGGTCAAATCCCAAACCTTTTACAGAAATTGGGTCAAGTCCCGATTTCGAGTTCGAAATAAGGAAAAGCCTACTGTACCAAATACAGCCAACTTGGGTAAACAACAAGTCCACCACATGTCCCCAAAAAATTATGATTTTTTGGTGCATATAGTAGTAGTATTTTGCTTTATATACTAAACATAAGTCCAAAAAAAATCGATGTGTGACTGGGATGGTACACAGGCATCTGAGAAAAAGGGTGTACATCTTTATTGAGGTAACTAGCTCTATAGCCCGTGCGAGGCATGGGCATTCTCTATTCTGAATTTTTTAAAAATTGGTATACATACTTGTTAAATAGATATATAGTATGTTGTTACTTATGAAAAATTAGTTTTGTGTGTGCAATGACCTCTATTGAAAGTATGAGCTTCTTCGGTTTGTATATATTTTATAGCACGTGCGAGGCACAAACTTTTTCTAAACTCATGTATAAATTGTGTTCATATTACATAAATGAAGTATATGTTATGTTGTGAGATTATCCTTTTTCTAATTTTGGATCTGATAATAGATTTATGATATTCGTAAATTATGTACTTTGAAGTGTTCTGAGTTTTGGAATTCTATAATTGATGCCATCGAGCATGTACGTTCATAATTATTTGACAAGATCATGTTGATCGATTAAGAAAAAAATTAGTTCATTTGCTTTAATTGCCTTAATTTCTTATTTTGGGTTTGCAGTATTCACTATAGCGATTGTCAGTTTTTTCACCACATATGTTGAAAATGCGAATGAATTGTTTTTTTTAAATAACTAATGTGTTTTATTAAAAGTGCGAGAAGTGAGTTACATGATTATTGATCTTGACGGAAGTATATGTTGTGAGACAGCTGATTTCATGAAAGAGAAGTATGTGACATAATATTAATGATTTTCGAGTTGTTTCGAATATTTTTCTTATAAAAATGAAAGTTTTATATTTATTATATCTACATACGTTCGAAATTTTTTAGCAGTACATTACATTTAGCCTTAAAAATTTCAGTACGATCTTCGTTTATATTTAGTTTTCGCTTTTTTATAATAACGATGTTTTATTATATAGTTCCTTGGATTATCATAATAAGATACACACACACACAGATATATATATATATATGCTTTTGGTCAAATAGAAACTCAACTTAATATAAAAACTAAAAACCTCATATTTAGCACTATACACCGACCTCATTTTAACTTCACTGTACTCCAACTCTCGACTCCTCCCCAAATCCCAAAACACACCCTTGAACCTACCCACTCACTACCACCGCCATCACCCTCCACTACCGTCGTCATCCCCGCTACCGTCATCACCCCCTTTCTCCACCGCCCCTCGGTTCCCCTCCATTTTCCCCATCTTCCTCCTTTCATCTTCTCCGAACTTTTTTTTATGACATCCTGTCTTCCCTATCTCTCTCTCCATCTTCCCCGGCTCTAATGTAGTAATTACTGTATTAATAGTAAATTAATGATTTTTTTTTAATTTTGGATGTTGCACAGTGTCAGTGATGTACGGGTAGGAGTTGATGGTGAATTGGTGATGGTGAGATATGATATAGTGGTAGACTCCTCCCCAAATCCCAAAACACACCCTTGAACCTACCCACCCACTACCACCGCCATCGCCATCCATTACCTCCGTCATCCCCGCTACGGTCATCACCCTTTTTCTCCACCGCCCCTCGGTTCCCCTCCATTTTCCATATCTTCCTCCTTTAATCTTCTCCGGACTTTTTTTATAACATCCTTTCTTCCCCATCTCTCTCTCCATATTCCCCATCTCTCTCTACACGTATTAATTACTGTATTAATAGTAAATTAATGATTTTTTTGAGATTTTGGCTGTTGCACGGTGCCGGTTATGTACGGGAAGGAGTTGATGGTGAATTGTGATGGTGAGATATGATATAGTGGTATGCCGTATCTGTTATAATATATAATGACTTTATATCAATTTTCAGTGTTTTTTAAATATAAATCAGTGATTTTTATAACACTTATTAGTGATTTGTGTAAGGTAAATTAGTGATTTCAGTATTAGTCCTGTATTTTAGTAATATAAAATAGTATTTTCACTTTATATCAGATACAACGGTGATGAGAAATAAAAAAATAATGATTTCAGTAGATCGGATATGGTGGTGATGATGGTGATGGTGTATGTATGTACATTTTATTATCGTGTGTATAGGAAGATGAAAATGGGAGAGAAAAGTGTCGTATATATTAAACATTGGTTAATATTGGGTTGGGCCGCTGGGGCACTTAAATTAGGCTTATTATTAGTTTGTTTCTAGTTTTTATTTTAAGCATGTTTATATAGTTATAAATTGTTAATTTTAGATAATGAAGTAGTAATAAATATATGTAAGTTATACTAATTAATACATGCATATTAAGTTAGATGCAATTAATATATGTACATTAAATGAAATAATTATTAATATATAATTATGAGGGGTTATTTGGTAATTTTAATAGGAATAAAATGTCTCATCCAACCCCCTAGTTGCTCTATTATATATATAATAGATTAGGAAGTTTATGAGACCTGGTAATTTTTTTAGGAATAATGTCAGATGTGACATTATGATCAGAAGAGGGTTGAAAAGTAGGTGAGGAAGAAGATCTGGTATATCAGTATCATGAAAACTATTTTGATGTTGTGCATAGATAGAGGAATTGTCCTCGAAAGTGAAATCAAGAGTAGATAATGGAACAAAATCAGATGAATTTTTTTAATAAAAGAGAATATAATATCATGAAAATAACATATCTGGACACTTGGATTGTATTGGTGTATAAATTTAAGAATTTATAGGCTTTTTGCCAAGGATAACCTAGATATATACAAGGATGTGCTCTAGGTGATAGTGTTTGTCTTTGTGAGGCTTTGGACCAATAATATAAGCTAATAATCCAAAAGTATTTAAGTGTGTATAATAAGGTGTAGAACCAAATGATAATTCATAAGGAGATATACCATTCAGAACTTTCAATGAAATATATTAACCAAGTAGAGGTTAAAACACATTCACCACAATACTGTTTTGGCATATATAATTGGAAAATAAGAGCACTGGATTTTATGTTTCCTTTCCACAATACCATTTTATTGTGGTGTGTGGACATGAAATTTGATGCAAGATGCCATTGGAAAGAAAAATGTTGAGATTTTTTACTTAAACCTAGTTTAAGGGCATTATTAGTTATGATAACCTGAACAATATTATGAAACTGAGCTTTACCATGGCAATGAAATATTTAATGATAGTAAAAATATTATTTTAACATGTAAGTTAACGTGTTCAAGTGACTCTACTAACATCATTAATTAAGGTAATGAAATACTTGTATTTATTATAAGTAAGAGTGTGATAAGGTTCCCACATATCTACATGAACAATTTCAAATTTCACAAGTAAGATTTTCTGATTATCAACTGAATTAACATTACATATTAAAATATATTTCAGTTTAACTAATGAAAGATGCCTTAGTCTAGTACGCCATACCAGAACATTTTTATTACAAATAAAAGAAAGTGTTGTAATAGAAGACATTTGTTGTGAGGACACTTGTTTATGAGATGGAGGAAAGATATGCAAGCCTCTTTGAGAGTTACAAAGTGCCAATTATTTTTTCATAAAAGAGTCCGACAAATAGCAGCAACCATTAGTAAACATGACTACACCACCTAGTTAATGTGTCGATTTGCTAATTGAAAGTAGATTAAATTTGAAAAGGGGAACAAAAAAACATCAGTAAATGTGATGTCAGGAGATAAAATAAAAGCTCATTTATGCGTGAGAGACTATTTGACCATTAGGTAAAGAAATGGATAACTGAGTGGAAAGTTCTTGCATATCAAAGAATATTATTTTTTTAAAAGTACATGAGGTCACTAGCACCACTATCAAGAATCCATGTAAGAGAAGACTATCACATTATTTCCAATTGCTAAAACTGGTGCCATAAACATTGCTAACAAGTTTCATTCCAGTACTATCAAATGATTTCAGATGTAGAGGATTATCTTGATCATGATAAATATTGAAATTTCGTAGTGTGTTTAGAGATATCGAGGTTTGAGGTGTATCCAACATATTGAATCAGAGAAGAAAATAACAGAACAAAAGAGAACACATTTTGATGACTTGATGACTATGAGAATCTATGTATAGTCAAAACATCAAACACCTTGAGCACACTAATTATATCCGAAATGGAACCTTCACGCTAGAGTATGAAAGTCTTTGCACTGAAAATCGATCGAAAATGACTAAAAATCGATAAACGAGTGATCGAAAACAAGGAATATTTGGAATACACCGTCGATTTTAAGATATTAATGATCAAGAAACTTGGTTATCAAACAAAACATACTGAAAAACGGGATGGCGTAAAAACATAGAGTAATGAGATAAAATTTTGAAGTTGTCGATCATAAAACATCTACAATTTGATGAAGATTACACTCGAACAATTTTATGTATAAATGTAAGTATAATGTGATAGAAAAGTTTTTTAAGAAAGAAATTGTGAAAGTTAAAATAAACTCAAATCGATAAAGATATTGACGAAGATCGCGTTTATCTCGTTGTTGAGATCATCATACTCTGATACTATGATACTATGTTAGAGTTGATGAGAGTTTACGTTTGTGTGAAGAAGAAAAAATATATTCATTTTATTAAAACTAGCTCTATAGCCCGTGCAATGCACGGGCATGTTTTATAGTCTGTTAATTGATGTTATTTTGATTGTAATTATCGACGATATATTCATGTTGTTTCAGGATGGATCGATTAACTAAATATCTCTCTTTATGAAATTGAGATCGATGTCTTACTTAACGTGTTTTTTTCCCAAAATGAATTGAATATGCAGAAATGAAATCGAAATATACGATCAAAATATAATACTAATAAAAGCACAAATATCTCATGAAAATAAATTACAACTCATAAGAATGAAATATTGCGGAGTTAATTAAAGAGTTATTATAGTTATTTATATGGTACAATTAGTGATACAAAATATAATGAATATGAGGTAATCTTACTTTTCATGTTAGAAAATGTAATGATTGGATATGAAAGCTGACACATTAAATATAATATTGTACAATTGACAAT
The DNA here is from genome assembly GCF_009905375.1 of Apium graveolens. Taxonomy (NCBI): domain Eukaryota; kingdom Viridiplantae; phylum Streptophyta; class Magnoliopsida; order Apiales; family Apiaceae; genus Apium; species Apium graveolens. Next base: position 221,836,132 of record NC_133654.1, read on the forward strand.
ATAAATATATTTTTCAATGTACATCATTTTTTATGAGAAATATATTAATAGATAGGCCAGTAATCAATTATAATGAAAATTGAAAAATGGACTAAATTGGTTGAACTACTGATTTACGGTTTATCAAAAATCGAGAATTTATCGGAATGCTAAATCGAAATAATAACGAACATATTTTTATATTCTTTTTTAAAATATATAAGTAAAATAATTATATTTGAGATGTGTAAAATTACATTTGTACATCCATAATAAGTTATAACATTATTTTGTGTGCATTATTTATTAAAATAATAAGAGTCTTAATCATCTTTACGCATCTCTCTTCTTCTTCCCTTATCTTTTCAGTTTCTATTCAGCAACCGTCTAATTTCTTCATTTAAAATCGTCATTATTCACCAACTCGATGCTGAGTATATTTCTTCTTCCTTTTCTTCTCTTCATATCCTCAAATCGTGTCAAATTTTGACCGGAAAATTGCCGATTTTGACCAAAAATGGCAAAAATGTTGTATGCTCCGATTTTGCTCAATAGATTGTTTGGTTGTCTTTTAGCAATTTATTGGAAAAAAATTTGATTTTCATAACACTGCAGTAATCTTATAACTCTTTTACTTATACCTCTGAAAAACTTTAAATTGGTTAATGTAAAAAAAATGATTCACCTTACTATTCTAAAATTTTAATGTAACTGTAATGAACTTGATATTTTAATATTTTATTATATATATTCAAAACCTTCAAACCAGTCTTAGTTTATATTCGATTTGGTCATATAATAAGAATCTCATCTTTATTATAAACATCCCTCATAACCCACTCTTTTATTCATATACAAAGAGAATATCTATTATATTTCTTGAATTTAATACTTGATACACTAACATTGTCATTTTCAGATTAGCTAACATATTAAATTTATTTGCTGAAAATAAATTTATTTTATATAAAGTCTTTAAAAAATATAAGAATTTAGTATATATATAGGTAAATATTATTAAATTTTAGATATCTAATTATAGGTTGTTGATATTCAATGATAAATGGTAACATGTATAAAATTATTAATACTAATGAGTTAGGTGTAATTAATATATGTTATTAAATTTGGAAATTATTTATATTTATTAATAAGGAGTAATAATGACTTAAGTGTAATTAATACATGGTATTAAATTTGACAATTATTTGTATTTATTATTAAGGGGTAAATTAGTAATCTGAAATAAATTATCCCGCCCAACCCCCTATTTGCTCTATTATATATATAATAGATGATTAAGTGAATACAAAAGAGTTAACCTATTTATAAGTTACACAATTTTTATTTACAAAACAGCCGGAAATTAACTAACTATTCTAATGATCTAATAGACTATTTATAACTAAGCATTAGAGGTGTGACCACGTGTATTATGTGCCTGTTTGGGATATCTTAAAATAAATAACTTACAACTTAAAATGAATAAGTGACTTATAACTAATAAGTAGATGAGTACTTATAAGTTAGATAAGTGTTTGGATAATTTTATTTATAAGTCATAATTTTTTTTACTTAAATGAATTAAAATAAATAATTTTTAAATATAATTATCTTAATTCGTGAATTTAATATTATATTAACATTTAAAAACATATATTTTAAAACTAAAGTTAATAAAAATTAAAATAAGTTGAGAAAAAGTACGTCGTTAACAACATTCAACTTATCAGCTTATCAGTTGTAAATTCGACTTATAAGTTGGGTCGACAAACACTCATCCATAAATTGTTGTTAGCTTATAACTCATAAGTGTTAGCAACAATATGTGCAGAAACAAATATACATATAGGCGTGTGCGTACAAAACAGATAATCGAATAACAAAAAAAGAACAGAAACATGAAGCGTATTGTGAAGGATATAAAAACCTGAGTCTAGTGCGGAATTATCTCCTTAAAGTTTATTAGCCCTTACCGTATTGTGCGAGCAAAAAGCCTCCCAGGATAAAACGGATTGCAGCGGCGACACCGAAGGTCAGCACTATCGGCGAGCTTGAAAGCGAGCAAAAAACTATCACGGGTTAGAGGGTAGGTGTTTAAGAACGGATGTGTATTTTTTATGTGTTTAACCCTAACGCCCTAGAGGTGTTTATATAGGGAGAAAAAACTTGTGCACTACACAATTGCCATAATTAATTAAAACGCGTTAATTAATTAGGTCGGTGGTCAACTAATTATTATTAATTAATTAATTCGATTGTCACAAAAATAAAAATGTAATTCGATTTATTTAAGCCCAGGCCCAGCGGAAAACAAAAATTAACAAAACTAGTCCGCCATTATTTGGGCCAATTTTCTGCTACATTCTTGTCCGCATGTCGCACACGTGGGCAAGCTCGAAGGCTTCGCAAGCCTCGGATTGCCCCTCGAAAGCCCACAATTTGCACCCCTCCTGCGCGCCCGCGTAGATGATGGAGTAACACATAGACAACACAAGTGAACACTAGATATGTGTGTTGTTATATAAAGCTAAGGAAATCTCTTTTCCTTTTCAATGTGGGACTTAAGGTTTTATAACTCATTTTTCACTCTTAAGGGACCATCTTTGGATAATTATATCTCACTCATCCTTTAATCATTTTTAGTGATTCAAAGTGCCTCGGAAAACTCTCGTGAAGGTGAACACATTACAAGCGTCACTCGTTGCACACACGCAACAACCAACCACTCAAGCGTGACTCAGAATGACTCGACAATGTGGGGTATAATACCCATATTTTCTAACAATCCTCCACATGAGTGAGATTAATATTTCAGTAGCACACATCAGACAGACAAACACGGAGTTTGACTTGGTAATAGTTTCTCCGATCATATATAGCATACGATAGGTAGAGAATGCTCATTCAACCTTTGCTCGAGTAAGCATACCGACTTTACTGGTAGACCGTAGACGTGCTTGTTCTTGAACTGTTTGACCGTTTGTCTAAACGATGATATACTTATCACTATATTTTTTCTGACTCGTTCAGCTCTCATGGGTATGTCCATTTTGGCCATGGAACATCGTCCTGGTTCTGCAGGAGTTTCTAAAAAATTGTGCCTCGTAATTCTCCTTTAAAGCGGCCCCACTTCTCTCCCACATAGGTGATCTTTATCTTATAGAGTAACCCGCGTTTACTCAGCTGAATTCCATGTGTTCACTTCTGAACTTCATGTATTCATCAAAGATCATTAAAAGCTCAAAAACTTAACCTCGTACCTTACGGGCCTCACTCTTTCTCATCATAGGAACATGCTAGGGGTTATCTCCACAGTGATTTGGTCATCATGATTTAGTTGTCTCATTAAACCAAGTTCTTGGGAACTCCAGTCAACAATGGTTGGGTGTCCACCATGATGCCATTAAGCAATAGGCTTAAGGCACATCCCTCTCGATGATTTCTCAACCACTTCTCTTGATAACCCTTTGGTTATTGGATCCGCGATATTATCCTTTAACAATATATAGTCAATAGTGATAACTCCGGTTGAGATTAGTTGTCTAATGGAACTATGTCGTTGTCGTATATGACGGGACTTATCGTGCTCTGTGCTCTGCCAATAGCGAATTGACTATCACAATGTATCCCTATTGCAGTCACAGGATTTGGCCATCTTGGAATATCCTCCAGAAATTGGCATAGATATTTAGCCTCTGTAATGCATTTATCTAGTGCCACGAACTCAGCTTCCATCATGGAATGAGTTATCGCCGTTTGCTTGGAAGATTTTCATGACGCTACCGCCCCAGCTAGTGTAAATACGTAAGCACTCATAGACTTTAGTGCCTTCTTGCTAGATATCCAGTTTGCGTCAGTATATCCCTCTAATACTGCTGGATATCTGCCATAGTGCAGTCCATAGTCTCGAGTTCCCCTCAAATACTTCAGTACCCTTATGATTCCTTTCCAGTGATCAGCACCCGGGTTACTCGTAAATCTACTCAACATGTTAATTTAGTATGCAATGTCTGGTCTTGTGCAACTCATAAGGTACATCAGACTTCCGATTATTCTTGAGTATTCCACTAGGGAGACTCATACACCTTTATTCTTGGATAGATATAAAGTCATATCCACAGGTGTCCTAGCTTTCTCAAAATCATCCTTGAGAAATTTTTCTAGGATCTTGTCAACGTAATGAGGTTGACTTAGTGCGAAACCCTCTGATGTTCTAGAAATTTGAATTCCTAGAATAACATTTTCTAGTCCCATGTCTTTCATGTCGAATCTCGATTTCAACATGTTCTTAGTAGATTTGATCATTTTATCATTGCTTCCGGAAATAAGTAGATCATTAACATACAATGTCATCATGACAGAATCGCTGTCATTTTTCTTGACATAGCTTCTCTCATTTTTCTTGTAATAGACACAACTATCACATTCATTGATTTTGAAGCCATTTGCCAGCACGATCTTATCAAATTTTTCATGCCATTTCATAGGCGCTTGATTTAAGCCATATAGTGATTTCACTAATTTATAGACTTTCCTCTCTTGTCCAGGGATAACAAACCCTTCAGGTTGTTCTATATATATTTCCTCATCTATATCCCCATTTAGAAAGGCTGTTTTCACATCCATTTGATGTACTGTTAGATTTCGCATTGCAGCGATAGCAAACATCATCCTTATGGATGTTATTCTCATTACAGGGGAATATGTATCGAAGTAATCAAGGCTTTTATATTGCTTGTATCCCTTGATTACAAGTCTGGCCTTATACTTATCGATAGTGCCATCGATTTTTAACTTTTTCTTGAACACCCACTTGTTGCCTAATGGTTTACAACCGGTTGGCAAGTCTACTAATTCCCAAGTATGATTCTGCATAATCGAATCAACTTCGTTCTTTATGGCCTCTTTCCATATAGGCCCATCCGGTGAGGTAACCGCTTCCTTATAGGTTTTCGGATCACCTTCTTCGAGCAAATAGGTCATAAAATTAGACCCATAGGATTTTTCCATACGTTTTCTTTTGCTCATTCTCACAACCCCCACTTTTTCGTCTTCAATTTATTCACTCTCATTATTATCATCTATAGACTCATGAGTTCGTTTAGACGTCGTAGGTTGTTCATTTCCTGGATTACATGGAAATATTGTCTCAAAGAAAGAGGCATTCCTTGATGTCATAATGATATTCTTTTGAATATCAGGAATCTTAGATTCATGAACAAGAAACCAATATGCAGTGCTATGTGGAGGATATCCGATGAAGACACAATCCACGGTCTTTGGACCAATCTTCACCTTTTTAGGTGTAGGGATTAGTACATTTGTAAGGCACCCCCACACTTTTAAGTGTTGATAACTTGGTTTCTTTTTCTTTCATAATTCATAAGGACTTACATCCTTATTCTTGCGCATCGTAATAGTTAAGATATTATTTGCGCTTAAGATGGCTTCCCCCTACATCGACTACAGAAGTCCAGATCTTAACAATATCACATTCATCATCTCTTTAAGAGTGTAATTTTTCCTCTCAGCCACACCATTGGACTGAGGGGAGTATGATGCAGTGACCTCATGGATTATACCATATTGTGAACAGAATTCTCCGAAAGGTTCAACATATATTCATCTCCACGATCACTTCGTATAGTTTTGATTTTCTCAGTTTGTTGTGTCTCAACTTCTTCTTTATAGATTTTAAATTTATCTATAATTTCATCTTTGCCTTTAGCAAATATACATATCAGTATTTTGTACAGTTATCTATGAATGTAATAAAATACTTATTTCCTCCTCTTATTGGAACGAATTTTAAATCACATATGTCACTATGTATTAGGTCTAGCACTTTGATGTTTCTATCCATACGTTTAAATGATATTCTCGTTAATTTTGCCTCAACACAAGTCTCACACTTATATTTTGAATCAATAGTGAGTTTTGGTATGTATTCTTTTGCACTTAACCGTCGTAAAGTGTCATAATTTACATGTCCTAATCTAGCATGCCATAAATTAGGAGACTCAATCAAGTAAGCAGAAGAATTCTTCATTTCATTATTGTCCTTAACAGACATCACATTGAGCTTAAAAAGCCCATTGTTTACATAACCCTTACCTACAAACATACCACTATTAGACAAAATAACTTTATCTGAATCTATTACAATGTGAAAGCCATGCTTATTCAACAGAGAAACATACACCAGGTTCTTACGAATATCAGGCACAGAAAGTACATTCTTCAAAGTCAGATTCTTTCCAGAGGTCATCTTCAGAATCACCGTGCCTTCTCCTTCAATCGTAGATGTTGCAGAGTTCCCCATGTAGAGCTTCTCACCTGCATTACAAACTTTGAGGCTAGAGAAAATCGCCTTGTCCGAGCAAACATGCCTTGTAGCTCCAGTATCAATCCACCATTCCTTGGATTTGAGCCAACAAGGTTTACTTCAGAGATCGTAGCACATAGGTCTATGTCACCCATCTCTTTGGACACATCATCAATCATGTTTGCTTCCTTCTTCTTGTTGGTCTTCTTGGGCTTCTTGCAATCGGCAGACCTATGCCCCACTTTATCACAGTTGTAGCATTTTCCTTGAAACTTCGACGGCTTTAAAATTCCTCCTTTGGGTGCCAGCTTTCCCCATTTCCCAAAATTGTTCTTCTTGGGCTTGGAGCTCTGGTGCTCCACCACGTTCGTCTTTTTAGTGGCAACATTGATTTTCCTCTCGGATCATCTGTTGTCTTCTTCGATACGAAGTCTAACGATAAGATCCTCCATAGACATCTCCATACGCTTGTGCTTAAGGTAGTTCTTGATATCTTTCCAACCAGACGACAACTTTTCAATCACAGCAGCAACTTGGAAGGACTCATTTATGACCATCCCCTCAGCATGAATATCATGGATGATCTCTTGTAGTTCTTGCACCTGACTGACCACAGTCTTAGAATCCACCATCTTATAAACAAGAAAGCGACCAATAATCCACTTCTTTGCCCAAGCGTCCTCGATTTTATACTTATGGTAAAGTGATTCCCATATGACCTTAGCTGATGATTTCGAGTAATAAACATTATAAAATGAATCAGCCAAACAGTTTAGCACATAGTTCCGACAGATATAGTCGGTGTGCTTCCAAGCATCCACAACATACAGAGTATGCACATCACTCTCAGCAGTGAGCAATGGTACTTCCTCCTTGAAATATCGATCAAGGTTCAGTGTGGTCAGATAAAACAGCATCTTTTGTTGCCAGTGTTTGAAGTTCGATCCATTAAACTTCTCAGATTTCTAAGCGTGTGGTGCAATATGTGCAGTAGACACAACATGTGTGACATTCGTAACAGGCGTCTGTACCACCGTTGTTTGCACACCAGTAGACCCACCGGTACGGTATTCTATCCAAGAGGCACATTGAACTGTCCAACAACAGTATGTCCCAAGGATTATTCCCCAAGGCACATATCCCGGAGGTACATGTCCAACCGTCGACTAACCCCCATCAGGTACCAGTACCTGTGCGCTGGGGTTTAGCGGCGGCTGGTGATCCCCATCAGATGTTACAATCTGTGCGTTGGGATCAACCACATCGTTACCAGTCATATTGTTCACGTTCTCCATTAGTCTGTTAAACAAAAAACCACGCAAGACAGATTTGTCAGTCACAGATTAAAATTAATAAGCTTTAAGATTGTTAGCAACAATCTGTGCAGAAACAAATATATGTATAGGTGTGTGCGTACAAAACAGATAATCGAATAACAGAAAAAGAACGGAAACATGAAGCGTATTGCGAAGGATATAAAAACCCGAGTCCAGTGCGGAACTGTCTTCTTAAAACTTATTAGCCCTCACCGTATTGTGCGAGTAAAAAGTCTCCCAGGATAAAACGGATTGCAACGGCGGCGCTGAAGGTCAGCACTATCAGCGAGCTTGAAAGCGAGCAAGAAACTATCACGGGTTAGAGGGTAGGTGTTTAGGAATGACTGTGTATTTTTTGTGTGTTTAACCCTAACGCCCTAGAGGTGTTTATATAGGGAAGAAAAACTTGTGCGCTACACAATTGCCATAATTAATTAAAACACGTTAATTAATTAGGTCGGTGTAATTAGGTCGATGGTCAATTAATTATTATTAATTAATTAATTCGACCGACACAAAAATAAAAACGTAAGTAAATTTATTTGAGCCCATGCCCAGCGGAAAATAAAAATTAGCAAAACTAGTCTGTCGTTATTCGGGTCAATTTTCTGTTGTATTCGTGTCTGCATGTTGCACACGCGGGCAAGCTCGAAGGCTTCGCAAGCCTCAGATTGCCCCTCGAAAGCCCACAATTTGCACCCCTGTGCCCGCGTAAATGATGGAGCAACACATAGACAACACAAGTGAACACTACATATGTGTGTTACTATATAAACCTAAGAAAATCTCTTTTTCTTTTAAATGTGAGACTTAAGGTTTTATAACTTATTTTCCACTCTTAAGAGACCATCTTTGGATAATCATATATCATTCATCCCTTAATCATTTTGATAACTTATTTTCCACTCTTAAGGGACCATCTTTAGATAATCATATATCACTCATCCCTTAATCATTTTGAGTGATTCAAAGTGTCTCGGAAAGCTCTCGTGAAGGTGAACACATTCCAAACGCCACTCGTTGCATACACGCAATAACCAACCACTCAAACACGACTCAAAATGACTCGATAATGTGGGATGTAATACCCACATTTTCTAACTATAAGTTAACTTAAAAATTGTAACCAAACAAGCCCTATGTATATACAGTTGAAATAACCCGATGATTGTAAAAAGTTTAAAATTGTATAAACAATTGATAAAAAAAATTATATTAGTTTCGCAACCGGATCAATGCAGAATGCACCCTATACTATATTCACGGGATAAAGTTGTATAACCCTCAAAATTTTATAATGTTCGTAATTTTTCAGATGCGAATTTATATTTTATACCGTCACTCTTTCTTTTGGGGGATATGCTCGTCACTGGAGTCCATACCGGTCCTAGGTAAATCCGTTAGTCAAATGCCCCTAACAGAACTGTATAAACAAGTTGACATGTCACTTGTATAAAGTATTAGCAGTTGTTTAGCATTTTCAGAACTTTTTTTTATCTTTTGCTCAACGCATCTTACACATTGTTAGCTGAAGTGTATTGTACTATATTATATATATATATATATAAATACATACAAGTATTATATTGGGCTATTAGCAAATCGATATATTCTAGTAGTAGTTTATTATTAGGAGAGACAAGCAATTCTACAAAATATAATACATATGCTTTGGATGCTCTTGCATGTATGTGCCTTTGTTGACATTTATGCAATTTTAGTAATTTAGTTTTTTTTAATTCTCAGACTATATGCCTTCGTAGATACATTCAATTTAACATTTTAGCCGTAACTTAATATTATTTAAGTTATATAAGTAGTAGTCCAACACAACTCATAATTAGGTCGCCACTAATATACTTTTCAAATTATAAAGCTTCATTTTTTGATATTATAGTTGTATTAAAATTAACCTTTGAGCATGGTTAGTGTCTAAGAATTTATTCTTCGTCACCTTTTGGTTTCGATTCTTATTTATCAAAAAGATTTCTTAAAATATGATACTCATTTATAAAATTATAAGGCATATTTATTAAAAAATCTTAAACTTTCCATTTATTTATAAAAAAATAATATAATTTGAATTAGTAACAAAGCAACCGGAAATTACTAGATTGATTTTCAGTCAAATAATGATTTAAAGCCTACAAATTTTCAAAAGGACAAACATTTTCTTAATAAATTATCTAATAAATTTTAAAGCTGCTAAGCGGTAAAGCTATCCGTTTTCATCCTCGAGATTTTGGGTTCCATTTTCAAATATATCAAAACTTTATAAGGAACAAAAACTAATTAGTTCTTTTAGACTTAATTAAAAATATGATGTCCAATAAAACAAAAATAGGCCCATGATGCATATAGAAGCTTATTATTTGAAAAGAAAAATAAATTTAAGGTAAAAATTCCTCATCAAATACCTTTTACTTTCTCCATACCTTTTATATGTCCATTTTAAAGCTACACATATTAATAAATTGTTAGTTAGATAAATATTTCCTTTGATATTCCTAATTAATACCTTGAAAAGTGAAAATTTAACTAAATTTTAAATTAGTCAAACCTTCGAATTAGAACTGTAAAAGAACAGAGTCGAAGCGAGTTCTTTCTGAGTAAGAGGAGCTTAATTTATTTTTAAAATGAGCCGAGCCGATCTGAGTTTAATAACGGAGCAGAAAGTGATGTTTAAGCTCGCCTTGTTTATAAACGAGTCGAGTCCGAACCCAACATGAGTTTGTTCACGAACAACCGAGTTGAGCCGAACTACAGCCGAGTCGAGTTGTCCGCTAATATTTTGAATATATTTTTCAATCGAACAACCTTATATTATAATTTATAATTTTACAAGTTGTATCTAGAGCAACTACTAGTTTTATTTTAAAATTATATATGCACACTAACACTTTACACTTATTTCTTAATGTTGCTATATCATTTTATTTTCAAAACGATTTTTAAAAATACATTCAACTTTATTTTTAATTATTGAGACATTCGTAATTTTATAAATCGTACATTATTTTTTTAAATGACGATGTCAAATTTTATCATATTTTGTTGTTTTACTTAAATTTGGTTTATTTAAATTACAAGTTATTTAACGATGTGTATAAAATATGAATAATTGGAGATGAATATATCATGATAACAATTTGATAGTTTACTTACGAAAAAACTAAGTGTTAAATTTAGAAAAATAAACAAAATCTCTAAAATAATTAAATTATTAACAACTGATGAAAAGTTGTACTCGTAAAAATATTTAAATGATTAGGAATAATCTCTTATTTATAACATAGTAAAATTTATCTGAGCCGAGTTACCGAGTTCGAGCCGAGCCGGAGTCGAGCCCGAACTAAACAAGCCGAGTTCGAGTCGAACAGACAAAAAGTTCGGCTCGGCTCGTTTATTTATCCGAGCTCATTTTCATGTTCAAGACCAGCTCGTTTAAATCTGTTCAGCTCGACTCGTTTATTTATCTGAGCTCATTTTCATGTTCAAGACCAGCTCGTTTAAAAAACGAACCGAGCCGAGTTCACTTAAACGAACCGATCCCGAGTTTTGTTCACGAAAAACTCTGTTCATTTGCACTTCTATTTCAAACTTTGAAGTATAGGACAATTTTGAAAAATTATTTCTAAACTTGCTTTGAAAGCGTATATGGACATATAAAAAGAGACTAAATATATTTTGAAAATGGAAATCTAAAAATAGACGGAGGAAGTAGTTATTTATGAGATAAAATAAATTGTATTTACATATTACTTGACCAATGGTAGTGCTTCCCGATAAATGAAATTTAAATAAAGCAAAGAGAAATGATTAAAGTTGTTTATATATAAAGGTTAGTATACATGAAAAAAATATGAACAAAAAACATAAAAAGATTTGAAATCAACGAAGCTTTTGCTTCCATTGGAATTTTACTTATGTTAACCACTCAGAAAAAGAGGGCAAAACAACTAAAAAAGTCCCCAAAGTGCGACAAACGTGTAAGATCATACAGTGACTTTATATTACTTTACTACCAGATCATATTTTACAACTATAAAATACTAGTACATAATAAATAAATGAATATAATATAACAATATTCTTTAATATTTAGTACAAGTCTACTAGCTCTGTCATGAGTCATGATCTTATCAAAGTGTAAATATATCACAAACTTTAAGGCCCAAGTTAGGGACCAGTCTTTGGTTTCTCCACAAGATACATTGAATAATGTAAATGTAATTGAATAAAATATACTATCTTCCCAACTTATTTTATTCTTTTCTTTGGGACTATTTTATAGTGCAGATATTAGTTTAATAAATCCAATAAAATAAAATTCAAGAATTGAATATATAACCATTATATGGGGTAGTGGGACACGACAAATTCACTCATGCTTGATTATTTAAATATTTTGAAAGGAACAAAATTATATTATTTTTTTAAGTCTCCAGATCCGAGTTCATACCCCACAAATCATGACTCGGCATCAATCACATTTAAATTACCATGTTATTGTAGAGACTGGAGGATTGTTTTACTATTGATCACAGAATTAAACTTTCAATTATAATAATGTAGGTTATTATTAAATTATTAAGGCATATTTTATCTTTCTCATTACGGAGCAGTATTGAATACCAATATATAATATGCTTTTAAATATTAGCTTAGCAACTGGGCGGCCAAGTGGGTGAGAACTAAAATTAATCGAATATACAGAAGGAAATTTGCATCCACAAATTTATTTTGTGGGATTAATTAAAATTTTGACGTTTTAATGTGTTAAAAGACTGGCAAAATATGAAGGTAAATAAAAATTAAATAATTAGTGTGACTCACCAAATGAGGTGTAATGTAATTTATTTCAACTTGGTGGAGTACTATTTTGGTTACAGATTCCTATGTTTGAACATGGCTAGGTGACGAAGATTGTGGAAAGAATATATTAATCTGCGATCAAGCCATCAAGGTGAGTTTGGTATTTCGAGAACCCCGTGTCAGCTATTTTTCTTTAAATTTATTATATTTTCCTATATTTCTTTTCCCGATATACGATCATTTCAGTCGTTAGGTATTTTTTCCAATAGAAAAATATAGTATTTTATTTTTCTAAAAATGAATGTTATCAAAACAATTTTAAAACACCCTCACTCCGAAATGATTTCATCAAATTTTGTTGTTTTGGGGTCCTGTGACTAAGTGGTAGTATGAGCGTTGTGGTCGTGGTGGTGCTATAGTTAACAATTATATTTGCCAAATTTTTAAACCACCGTATTAATGATTTGGAAGGAAAATTTTTATATATTTATTTTTAAATTTTCTTTTTTATTTTTAAAAATATTTAGTGAGAAATAAAAATCACTTATTTTTCATTTTTTTTCTTTTCCTTTTTGTTAATTCACGTTACTCCCATATGCCATTGTCCTATTTAACTGTAGTCTTAGACTAATAACAGGGGCGGGCCGATTTTAAAATTACAGGGGCTGCAACTCTATATTTTTTGTTGTAATCTTAGGAGTAATCTTAATTAGAACTAAACAGGGTCATGTTCCCCTGAGTCGGACGTGGAACAAAATTGAAACAAAATATATGTTTCATTCCATAAAAAATGAAACTAAAAAATGAAACTGGAACTGAACTTTGCTTAATCTTAGTTTCAAAACCTTAAACGTGTAATATGCTCAAGTGCAAATACTAATGATTTTCACATCTAGAGGAGCAAAAAAATTAAACTCCTTACAAATTTATATTTTAGAAAAAATTGGAAAATAAAAAAAATAAGTTATACTAAAATTTCACTATCAAATGTTGAAAGACAATGATCAAAATATAAATATAAAAAAATTTAAAGTTCTTTAAAATTATGCATGTTTAAAAAGAATAGTGTAAAATTGACATATTAAAATATATAATTACTACTACCTCCGTCCCTAAAAATGTTTCTTATTTGTGTTGGACACGTTTGCCAATGCACACTTTTGATTGTTAATATCTTTAAATTCGTATTAGTATTAAATATAAAAATTTCATTGTATTAAAGTACTAATAAATATGAATTCAACAAAATCACTCATGACTATGTTTGATATTATAGATTATACGTAAATTAGTAGTCAATCGATTACCGTGAACAGTACCGAAAGTCAAATTATGCAACGTTTAACGGGACATGGGGAGTATATGATACTGCATACATAATTTCTTGTTGTCGCTTTCATAGGCAAAGTATTATACTATAGTTACAACTTACAAGTACTAATTACATGAAAATAGTACTATATCATCGGGAAGAGTTTGCCTAGAATTCATGATGATAGAATTAACTGCTTGCCTTCTAATATCCGAAGTTAACTATATACTTGGCTAATCCATTTTGCACTTGGGCTAGAATGAGTTGTAGCTTAGATGTTATATGGACTTTTAAATTTTGATCTAAACCGGAGCCAATCCCAACTCAGCTCACGGTGTGCCCATGGCAATGACACTGATAGGATTAGGGAGATGAGAACGAGATAGTAGGAGCATGAGTGAATGACATGTAAAAATTAACTCCATATATAAAAATGAAATGGAGGTCAATGTAAATCTGAGACAAGGTAAATTTGTTATTAAGAGTGTTTAGGCTTATGATCTAGAACCGTAAATTCAAGATATGTAAATTTGTTATTAAGAGTGTTTAGACTTGTGGTTAGAATTGCTCACAATTTCGGTCTATACTTGTAACTCGGATCAGATCTGGTCTACTAGTAGAACATAGCCTATCTGATCCCCGGTCCTTGAAATTAAAATAAATCGATTTTTAGTCCAATCCGGTTCAATATCCGAAAAAATCTGATAAATGGACCTAAATTCATGTATATATTTATTTTACCTTAACCTTATTTCTTGAAAGCTCATATATAAATATTTAACATTTATCATATTATATTTTATTAATCCAAATTAATATGTGATAAATTAATTTAATAAAAAATTGACATTACATTCTAAATTACTAAATTTTGCAATTCATGTGATAAAATATTAATTTTCATACATTTTAAAAATTATTATTTATTTTTAAAATAATAATATATGTACTTACTTTTTAATTTTTATTGTCGTACGAAGTAATAAAATATTGTTATGTATATAAATTTAAAAGAAAAATAAAAAATAATTATTAAAATTAAAATTTTATATAAATATTAATTCAACCGGTCTAGTCCCGATCCAGTTTGGATTTTTTCGATCTGGTCCCGAGATGGACAGAGCCTGTCTAGTCCCCGGTCTATAATTTTAAAAAAATCTCGTATTCAATCCGGTACAAATAGGTGCAATTTGATTCGAATTTTGTGCAGCCCTACTTATCGTCTTTGACCGTATATTATAGTCATAAATGAGTTATGCATGTGTTAGCCCATAGACAAAAATTCTTTGGTCATTAATTTTAAAATTATTAGAAAATTTACTTAAACATGTAATCCTACAACAAAGATTAGACATTCACAACTCACCCACACTTGTTTCATTAAAACCAGAGGAAGGACGCCTTCATCTTTTCTCTCTCGTATGAGAGTCGACTGCCCTATCTCATTCGGATCATGGGCGCTCTACCTTTTTTTTCACCTTTTCTATTCATATCTATTTTCATATCCATCTCCATTTCTTCCTTTTATTTACTTTTTCTTCAATAAAATTAAAATTTGTTCCATAAAACTCGAAAAATCCATTATACTTTTTCACTTTTAGTTTTTAGATCTATTAAGCTAAGAGTTTGGATTTCATAATAAAATTTAATTTTTGGATTCAAAATCTCCGGTCTAACAACATATTATAATTTGATATTATTCCGTAATATTTGAATTTTGGGTTTTTTCGTATTGTTCTGTCCAAGTTATTACCTGTGTGTTTGATTGTCTCGTTTTATGCGATGTGTCTCGATTTGTGCAATGTGGTGGTTGTATTGAAAATGAATTTGATCTAAACCGGAGCCAATCCCAACTCAGCTCACGGTGTGCCCATGGCAATGACCCTGATAGGATTAGGGAGATGAGAACAAGATAGTAGGAGCATGAGTAAATGACACGTAAAAATTAACTCCATAAATAAAAATGAAATGGAGGTCAATGTAAATCTGAGACAAGGTAAATTTGTTATTAAGAGTGTTTAGGCTTATGATCTAGAACCGTAAATTCAAGACATGTAAATTTGTTATTAAGAGTGTTTAGACTTATGGTTAGAATTGCACACAATTTCGGTCTGTACTTGTAACTCGGATCAGATCTGGTCTACTAGCAGAGCATAACTTATCTGATCCCCGGTCCTTGAAATTAAAATAAATCGATTTTTAGTCCAATCCGGTTCAAGATCCGAAAAAATCTAATAAATGGACCTAAATTCATGTATATATTTATTTTACCTTAACCTTATTTCTTGAAAGCTCATATATAAATATTTAACATTTATCATATTATATTTTAATAATCCAAATTAATATGTGATAAATTAATTTAATAAAAAATTGACATTACAATCTAAATTACTAAATTTTGCAATTCATGTGATATAATATTAATTTTCATACATTTTAAAAATTATTATTTATTTTTAAAATAATAATATATGTACTTACTTTTTAATTTTTATTGTCGTACGAAGTAATAAAATATTGTTATGTATATAAATTTAAAAGAAAAATAAAAAATAATTATTAAAATTAAAATTTTATATAAATATTAATTAAACCGGTCCAGTCCCGATCCAGTTTGGATTTTTCCGATCTGGTCCCAAGATGGACAGAGCCTGTCTAGTCCCCGGTCTGTAATTTTAAAAAAATCTCGTATTCAATCCGGTACGAATAGGTCCAATTAGATTCGAATTTTGTGCAGTCCTACTTATCGTCTGTGACCGTATATTATAGTCATAAATGAGTTACGTATGTGTTAACCCATAGACAAAAATTCTTTGGTCATTAATTTTGAAGAAAATTTACTTAAACATGTAATCCTACAACAAAGATTAGACATTCATAACTCACCCACAGTTGTTTCATTAAAACCAGAGGAAGGACGCCTTCATCTTTTCTCTCTCGTATGAGAGTCGACCGCCCTATCTCATTCGGACCATGGGCGCTCTACCTTTTTTTCACCTTTTCTATTCATCTCTATTTTCATATCCATCTCCATTTCTTCCTTTTATTTACTTTTTCTTCAATGAAATTGAAATTTGTTCCAGAAACTCGAAAAATCCATTATACTTTTTCACTTTTAGTTTTCAGATCTATTAAGCTAAGAGTTTGGATTTCATAATAAAATTTAGTTTTTGGATTCAAAATCTCCGGTCTAACAACATATTACAATTTGATATATTCCGTAATATTTGAATTTTGAGTTTTTTCGTATTGTTCTGTCTAAGTTATTACCTGTGTGTTTGATTGTCTCGTTTTATGCGATGTGTCTCGATTTGTGCAATGTGGTGGTTGTATTGAAAATGAATTTGACGGTGTATTGAGAGATATGAATATCTTGCATCAACAACACTTTCGGCAGGTCTATAGCTGGTGTCCGGTAAATAGATAGCTGAGGTGCGCTTGGAACGGTGGTGAAAATCACATGTGCTCACCTCTCACAGAAAATATTTGTTCATAACATGAGGCATCTAAGCACTATCAATGAAATTAATGTGAGAGTTAATTACGAAACTACCGTTTCAGGATAGATGCATGCTGGATTGTCCGATAAATAATTATCTTTATTTTTAATTTTCAGAATATTTAGATTCACTTTGTTAAGCAATCCGGAAACAAAATGGCTAATTATTTAGTTCTATTTATTTTTCATGGTTCATCAACAGACGGAATCTAAAGACCATATGCATATCTAAAAGTTTCTTCTGCACATGCAATGCAATGAAAAAAGATTAGTTTCTGCCCATCTTGGATCGACAAGAACTTCTGAAAGACAATACGAAATTGCATGGATAAGGGAAGTAGATCACGTTTTTTTTTTATTCTTTACAAATTATACATATATATATATATATTTAACTGGATGAGAAATTTGATAATGCACTCGTGGTCTTTCTTCAAGAGAGCTCTATCTAATGAAGTCCTCCGTAAATTGTCACCCATATAAATCATGTAAAATAAACAGTTCTATAAGATAATATAACTAAAAGACTTGCTCCTAAATGCGCGAGTTGAGATCGAGACAAACAAACAACTATTTTCTTGCAAAGCGGCTCCCCTTTAAAAGTGTTACAATCAGGGTTGTAAAAATCGCCGATGTTGACGATTAATCGGCCGATTAATCACCAATCGGCAGGCCAACGATCAATTTCTGCATAATCGGCTGGAAATACGTTTTTGGCAAAATCAGGTCAAAATTCGGTCAAACTCGGAGCAAAATCGGGTAAAAGTTGAAAAATCGGGTCGTTTCTAATCAGATCTTCAAGACTTACCAATCAACAATCCAAACTAACGCTTAACATATGTTTGTGTGTGCATACGTATACATATATATGTACTGATCAATTGATTGTAATGATATGAGTATATAAATAGAATATTGAGATTAAGTTGATTTCGTAGCATAACAATGAACGAACTGGTGATTTTGAATGGTAGCAATGGATGGTTAGTAGCGGCGATTGAGGAAGAAGATTAGGTAGAAGATGAAAGCGTTAGGGGCACGTGTAAAAATCAACCTAATGATCTCTCAAACTGGACCTATATCTGTTGTTGAGTCACGGGCCACAAGCATGCAAGTCCACTGGGCCATTTTTTTGCAAGCCCAAATGTTGTTCAAAATAACAAATACTCCAATCTGTGTATAAAAATATTAATTAAATTTTAATAATATTAAATGGATACGATTAATACTCCGATTAATCCCCGATTTACCGATTAATCGCTAATCGGTACCTCAACCGATTAGATCCGATTACCGATTTTTACAACATTGGTTACAATAAACAAATATTATTAGGGTAAGCTCTTTTTTATGATTAACAAATATTAGAAATTTAAATGAATATCAGGAATTTTGTAAATTACTCCTACCGTCCATTCCAAAGTAGATATGGGAGATATAAGAGAAAAAATGAATAATTTAGTGAGATCTTTAAAAAAGATTTATTATTAAAAAAAGAAATTCTTGGATGAGACATTAAAAAATGAGTAATGCTAGAGGCAAAAAAAATTATTACAAAATGACGTGTCATGCTGACATGATAATATAAAATGATTTTATTGGTGTTTTTGATTTAAATGCAGGGGTTCATTTTTATATAGCCAATAAAACCCTTACACGTGTCATTTTATAACTTGATAGGGATAAATAAGTCCTGGTTTTATAATTAATGGGCTGCTAGGCCCAATAAGAAGATGTATGATATTCAGACCAGAAAGGTTAAGCCTGACGGACCAGATCAGGCCTGGTGGAATAAAAAAAGGCCAAAAAGCCCTGATTATTAATTAATTTCGTAATTAATTAATAAGGGAGAAATCAGATGTTGAAAAGAGTCCCGATGAGGATATAAGTCCTTAGAGATTAGCCTCAAGGGAACCTAAAAGGATAAGGAATCAGCTTCCTACTTCCTAGGACTCCTAAGTCTATCCTAATTCAGAGGCTTATCCACCAAGTCTCCTATACCAAGTCCAATTCAAGGACTCCCACATCTATATAAGGGGTCTCACCCCCACCCATCAGAACTACGTTTTTTGACTTGATCCTTGGCAATCCGCAAGGTACGTAGGCATCTTGTTAAGGCAGATTGAGTCACGAAACACAAGAGCAGTCAAATCGAGCCTCGAAGCTCACGTTCCTTAGTATTAAATACAGTAGTTATATATAGTAGTTTTAATCCATAACATTTGGCGCCGTCTGTGGGAACTACGCAACAACAACCATGGCGAGAACACGGAGAACAACCAGCACTCTGGAGGAGGGAACACCATCAGGGACAACCCAGGTGATTTCATCAACCGTGGAGGTTCCTCCCCATTCAACTTATGCATCTACTCAGGGGGAAGCCCAGACAGGGGCAACTCATCCTCAGCCACAAGGGACAACTCCCCCGACTGTTCAAGGTACGAATCCTCAAGTTCAGCAAATACATATACCTGTGAATTCTCGACCCGTCGGGTATGAATACTCAACTATTGTTACTACTAACCCCCCTTATGGGATGCCCCTTCACCCTGAGGTTGGAGGAAGTGGATATGCTGGGCGAAGCGAAGCACGAGGGCGGTCGCCCCCCTATATACGAGGTTTGGATCCTATCCCTGAGGATCGGGAATTTTCTGGTCCATACACTGAGAGAGACTCCGAATCTTCGGATGATGAAGTGGCCCCGAGAAGGAGGCGTCCTGGAAAAGAGCCAATGGCCGATGGAAGGCAACGCCCCCAAAGCACCCCAGGGGCGAATCCCCAAGAAGTGCAGGAAAAGATCAGGGCTCATGAGGCTGAAATCCAAAGGCTGAGACGGGACTTGGAGGCTCACCAAGCCACCAGAACCCACATATCTCCTAGGGGGAGAAATCCTCCTCCCATCATAGACCTGGATGGTCCGGTAAGAAGAAGGGCTGCTGTCCCAAGAACTGATCCAAGCAATCTTCTTCCCCTTGGAGATCCTGATGATCCAACTCCACCCTTCACAGAAGAAATAATGAATGCCCATATCTCAAGGAAATTCAAGATGCCCACTATCAAAGCCTATGACGGCACGGGAGACCCCGCTAATCATGTTAGGACATTCTCTAATGCACTGCTGCTGCAACCCGTGAACGATGCTATAAAATGTCGGGCCTTTCCTCAAACCCTGTCGGGTATGGCTCAAAGATGGTACAGTCGCCTACCCCCAAATTCTATTGGATCATTCAGAGAATTAAGTCAGGCTTTTATTAAGCAATTCATCAGTGGAAGAGTCCATGAGAAAAGTTCAGCATCTCTTATGAGTCTTGTGCAGGGAGCTAAGGAATCCTTAAGAGATTACCTGAATCGTTTTACAAAGGAGGCTTTAAAAGTCCCAGACCTTGATGATAAGGTAGCCATGATAGCACTGCAACAAGGAACTAGGGATGAGTTTTTCAAGATGTCTTTGGCCAAACGACCCCCTGAGAGCATGTTGCAGCTCCAAGAGAGGGCAGGGAAGTATATCAAGGTTGAAGAAAGTATGAGGAAGACCGTAGTAAGTAATGAGCCCACTGGAGGCAAGAAACGAAAAACTGATTTGGAGTATATCGCTAAGGATAAATATCCTAGAACTGAACAAAACCCTGATTCAACCCCCAAGAAGGGAGGACCTGGGCAAAAGTTCACTGAATACGCTAAGCTGAATGCTCCCAGAAGTCAGATTTTGATGGAGATTGAGAAAGACAGAGATATTCGCTGGCCTAAGCCCTTGAAGGCTGATCCCGCCAAGCTAGATAAGGGCAAGTATTGCAGGTTTCACAAAGATGTTGGCCATGACACCGATGAGTGTAGGCAGTTGAAAGATGAAATTGAGTTTTTGATTCGAAAAGGAAGATTGAACAAGTATACTGGAGATGGAGGAGACAGAAATAGTAATGGAAGGAAGAACTTTGAAGATCGTAGGAGGGACCAAGATGATCAGGGGCGGAATCCCCAACCTAGAGGACCAGTTATAAACACCATTTATGGAGGGCCGAGACCTCGAGGGCCTGTGATAAACACGATCTTTGGAGGTCCAACTGCTGCTGGATTGTCCAAA
This sequence comes from Apium graveolens, assembly GCF_009905375.1. Taxonomy (NCBI): domain Eukaryota; kingdom Viridiplantae; phylum Streptophyta; class Magnoliopsida; order Apiales; family Apiaceae; genus Apium; species Apium graveolens. Next base: position 221,857,465 of record NC_133654.1, read on the forward strand.
AATTCCAGAAAGGCATATACTAGAGAGGTTATGCATATTATTGGAGAAGCCCCGAAGAGGGCCAGGACAGAAGTGACATTGGCTTTTGATGATTCCGACCTAGAGGGTGTGAAGTTTCCCCATGACGACCCGCTGGTCATAACGCCGATAATAGGAAATAGCCCGGTTAAGAGGGTCCTTGTGGATAATGGTGCTTCTGTGGATATCTTGCTCCACGACACCTTTCTAAGGATGGGGTATAACGACTCCCAGTTGACACCAACCGACATGCCGATATATGGATTTGCTGGAGTAGAATGTCCTGTGGAAGGGATAATTAAATTACCAACCACCATAGGTACGGAGCCAAGGCAAGCAACGCAGATGCTGGATTTTGTGGTGGTAAAGGCTAGTTCAACTTATAATGCTATCATGGGGAGAACAGGGATACATGCCTTCAAGGCAGTCCCCTCTTCCTACCATTCAGTCATGAAGTTTCCCACCCGAAACGGGATTGGAGAAGAGAGGAGAGATCAAAAAATGGCTAGAAGCTGTTATGTGGCCTCTTTGAGGGCAGATGGAGTCGGGGGCAGGTTCTTCCTATTGAAGATATGGATGTTCGAGAAAATGATGAGAATAGAGGAAGGCCAGCAGAAGAATTGGATTCAGTTCCTTTAGATCCCAAGAATCCTGAGAGGATGACTTTCATTGGAGCTACATTAGAGGAGCCCCTTAGAGGGAAGTTAGTGAAATTTTTGCAAGAAAATAGTGATGTGTTTGCATGGTCAGCAGCTGATATGCCAGGCATAGACCCGGGGTTAATTACACACAAGTTAAACGTGGATCCAAGCCGGAAGACAGTGAAACAAAAGAAAAGAAATTTTGCCCCGGAAAGACAAGAGGCTATAAAGCAGGAAGTGGAAAAGCTCTTAGAGGCTGGTTTCATTGAGGAGATTCAATTTCCGGAGTGGTTAGCAAACCCTGTAATGGTGAAGAAGGCTAATGGAAAGTGGAGGATGTGTATAGACTTCACCGATCTGAATGATGCATGTCCCAAAGACTGTTTTCCGCTGCCTAGAATTGATACTTTGATTGATGCCACCGCTGGACATGAGATGCTGAGTTTCATGGATGGATTTAGCGGATACAACCAAATCAAAATGCATAAGGATGACATTCCAAAGGTATCATTTATCACTGACTTTGGTGTTTATTGTTATCTTGTTATGGCGTTTGGTCTCAAGAATGCAGGAGCCACCTATCAAAGGTTGGTGAATAAAGTTTTTAAGGATCTTATTGGGAAGACTATGGAAGTCTATGTTGATGACATGCTAGTCAAGAGTCTAGTAAAGACTGATCATATAACCCATTTGAGGGAAGCTTTTGAGGTCCTGAGGTACCACAAGATGATGTTGAATCCCACGAAGTGTGCTTTCGGAGTAGGATCTGGAAAATTCTTGGGATTGATGGTCTCAAAGAGGGGAATTGAGGCTAACCCCGATAAAATAAAGGCAATCCTGGACATGGAACCCCCAAAAACTGTCAAGGATGTTCAGAAACTCACAGGAAGGGTTGCTGCGCTAGGACGATTCATCTCCAAGTCAGGAGACAAGTGCTTGTCATTCTTCAAGTCATTAAAGAACATTAAAGACTTTGTATGGAGTGAGGAAAATCAGAAGGCATTTGAAGAGTTAAAGAAGTATATGGGCCAGGCCCCGTTGTTGGCCAAGCCAGTTCTGGGTGAAGTTTTATTCTTGTACTTGGCTGTTTCGGAAAGCGCCTTGAGCGCGGTGTTGGTTAAGGAGGAACTGAAAGTCCAGAAACCCGTATACTATGTCAGCAAAATTTTGCGTGGTGCTGAGTTGAATTATTCAGCCATTGAGAAATTCGCTTTAGCCTTGGTGATGGCTTCAAGAAAGCTGCGTCCTTATTTTCAAGCTCACCAAATTGAAGTGCTAACAAATCAGCCACTGAGAAATATCATTCACAGTCCCAAGGCAAGTGGGAGACTAATTAAGTGGGCAATAGAGTTGGGAGAGTTCGATCTCAAGTATAAGCCACGTATGGCCATAAAAGCCCAGGCACTAGCTGACTTCATGGTGGAATGTACCATACCCAACCAAGAAGTCGGGGGGCAGGAAGATACCACACCTCAAGACAAGGGAGTCGACAATGGGGACAAGGAGAAAGAATATTGGGTTCTCTATTTTGATGGAGCATCAAAAACAAATTCCAGTGGAGCAGGGTTGGTTTTGCAAAGCCCTGATGGATTCTTAATTGAGTATGCCATGAAGCTAGACTTCCCAACCACAAACAATGAGGCAGAGTATGAAGCCCTGATTGCTGGCCTTGGTCTAGCTGGGACACTTAGGGTCAAAAACTTAAAGGTCCGTGGAGACTCGAAGTTGATCATATCCCAGGTAAAGGGAGAATTTGAAGCAAGGGATGATACGATGGCAAAGTATGTTCGCCTAGTAAGGGCTGTGATGACCCAATTTAATGAATGCCATGTTGAACACATTCCAAGGGAAGAAAATGCTAAAGCAGATGCGCTATCAAAGTTTGCTTCATCTGAGATTGAAGAAAGTTCAGGAAGTGTGTACTTCCGTGTTTTGAAGACACGAAGCATAGATGTTAAACTTGTGGCTCCCGTAGGCTTGGGGACGTCATGGATTGATCCCATCAAGGCTCACATTCAGACCGGTTGGTTGCCAAGCGATACAATTGAGGCACGGAAGTTAACTGTTCGAGCACTAAGGTACTCTTTGATAGATGGGATTCTATATAAAAGATCTTTCGTGGTTCCTTACTTGAGGTGTCTCAGGCCCGATGAGGCACGCTTGGCTCTTGAGGAAGTGCATGAAGGCATTTGTGGGCAACACTTGGGGGGCAGGGCCTTGGCTCATAAGATAACTCGTTTAGGCTTCTATTGGCCAGAAATGATGGCTGATGCCAAAGAATATGTAAAGAAGTGTGATCGTTGTCAGAAGCATGCACCAGTCGCCAGACAACCCCCCGAGATGCTGACCTCTATCAACTCACCTATTCCCTTTGCTATGTGGGGGATGGATATTCTAGGGCCTTTTCCTATGGCCACAGCACAAAGGAAGTTTCTGATTGTCGCCATTGATTATTTCACCAAGTGGATCGAAGCCAAACCTTTGGCCAAAATCACAACTAAGCAGGTTGCACAATTCCTGTGGGAAAACATTATGTGCCGATATGGAATTCCCCGTGTCCTCGTCACTGACAATGGAACGCAATTCAACAATGAGGAATTCAAGAAGTATTGTGAAGAAAATGAAATTGAGTTACGATTCACCTCTGTGGCTCACCCGCAAGCCAATGGGCAAGCGGAAGTAGCAAATCGGATAATCCTGGATGGACTAAAGAAGAGGATCGAAAAGTCGAGAAATAATTGGGTAGATGAGACACTTCCCATATTATGGGCTTATAGGACTACCTGTAGAGTCACGACAGATGCAACTCCTTTCATGTTGGCATATGGGGCGGAAGCAGTAGTTCCCGTGGAGATATCACATTCTTCTCCAAGGATTCAGGCTTTTGATGAAAAAGAAAATGAGGAAGGGCAGAAGTTAGCCCTGGATTTAATCGATGAAGTACGAGATAAAGCACACGCAAAGATAGTAGAATATCAGAAGAAGGCTTCATTCTACTACAACCTAAGGGTTAAAGAGAGGTTTTTTAAACAAGGTGACCTAGTCTTGAGAAAAATAGAGGCTTCTGGTGTCGGACAGAAAGGAAAGCTTGCCCCAAATTGGGAAGGGCCGTATAGAGTCAAGAGCGTTCAGGGTAGAGGAACCTACAAGCTGGAGACTATGGATGGTTTTGAAGTCCCGAGAACCTGGCACGCACAAAACCTGAAGGTTTACTACGTGTAAGATGGTCGAAGTACGATTCTCACTCGTCAGGATGGCGAGTAGGTTGAAAAGCACCTTGAAGCTTTGCTTGCTTAGGATTTATATGTTTTAGTTTTATTACGAAATTTATTAAGACTTGTGTAAGGGACGAATCCCAGACAATTTTATGAAATTCATAAATTCTTCAAAGTATGATTGTGGCCTAACAAATAAAAATCAAATGCATGGATGCAAAGCATAAAAGGTGATAAATGAGATAGATCTGATAGATGTTACAAAAGTTTGATAAATAAAGTCTCGAAAATAAAAAAAGCCACGCAGGGCTGAAAAAGCTCTAAGGAGCTGAGGTACCCTCGGCGTCCATATCATCGTCTTCTCCGCTCTCGCTAGATGTCTCCGTCGTCTCGGAGGAGGAAGAGCTGTCATCCTCAGCAGGTCTGGAAAAAGACTCGGGAGGAGGAAGAAGTGGATCCTGAGGAACATGATCCGAGACAACTACTCGGGTACGAAACCTCTGTAGCAAAGCCTCATCGTCAGGGCAGATGTAGTCCGCCGGGTTAATATCAGGACAAGCCTCGTTCACGGTCCCAAGGGCCGTGTCCCAGCCAGTCCTAAAAAACTCGGGAAAGACTGAATCATCCCTAATCCTCATGGATTGGGCAAACTCCTCCGAGTCCAGATAATTGTCTATAGCTTTATCCTTCTCCGCCCGAAGTACCACCAGCTCGGCGTTAGACTCTCCGAGTTCTTCCTCCTTGCGCTTGAGCTTCTTCTCCAGGGTAGCATACTTCTTCTGCTGCCTCCTGAGGGCATTATCGGCCTTATCAGAAGCCCGCTTCCATGATTCGGCTTGCCTCACAGCGCCTTGAAAGTAGGCGTTAGACTGAAACAAAACAATTAACAAAGTATAAGGCAAGAAAGTGCTACAAGAACGAGAAATAAGTTTAAAAAAGAGAAGGCATACCGAAGCCAGAGACTGGGCTCCCATGAGCTTAATCCTCTCAAGGTCAGGGGTGGCCACCACATCAGTAAAGTCCTTTGGGGTCACGCTATGGTAGGACCAATCCCAAGCATGCTTCGTGGAACCAACCACGGTATCCCCTCGGCGGAATCCCCAGAGAGGCTGAAAGGCGCCTGTAGCAGCAGCAGCAGGGGCAGCAGCAGTGATAGGAGCATTATGGCCCTCAGCTCCTTCAGTTGAAGCCTCCCCCATAGGCTCCTTGTGCTTTCTCAAGAAGATAGGCTCTGTCGCCTTTCCTCTGGTGTCTAGGCCTGCTAACCGAGCTTTCTTCATCCTAGCTGTTTCCTCGACCAAGGGGACATTGTCCTCGTTAATCTCCTTAGCAGCTGAAACAAAGCAAAAGACAAAATAAGTGATGTTAATAATGCGTGAAATAAAGAAAAATTGAGAAGGGAAGAGAAATACCCTGTTGAGAAACAGAGGATAGTCCCACATGAATCAGGGAAAACTCTTCTAAAAGAGTCCAGCTGGTGGTGGTGCCATCATCCTGAGTGAGCCCATTATAAATGATAGTTTCTTCAGGAGTTAAGTGAATGGATTTGAGGCTACCATCACTGACCTTCCCGAAGGAAGATCGAAAGAGCGTGCCCCAATCGCCATTCTCCCAACGTAACCCGACGAAACTATTCCTCCAATTTGGATTATTATCCGGAATAGAGGCGCTGTTAAAGATATGTTTGCTTTTGGGCCTTTGTTTGACATAAACCCAGCCACAAATATTGGAAGAACTATTGTAACATTGAAAGACTTTCCTAAAAACGGCTACAGAAAGAGGAAAGCCCTCCCTAAGACAACAAACCATAAAACATAGAATATTCCTCCAGGCGTTTGGAGGAAGCTGACACGGGTTAATTTGTAAGTCAGCCAAAAGATGAGGGATAAAAGGATGAAAAGGGAACCTAAGCCCAGCATTAAGGGCGTCAGTGTAGATGAAGAGAGTATCAGGCCTCCAGTGGCAAGTACGGTCACCACCAGAGACTGGAACTAGTCTAAAGGGAGGAGGGACGTTATAACGAGCATTTAGTTTATTGAAATCTATGTTATGCCAAGTATTACAGTGATTAAAGGAGTCGAGATGTGCAGTGGAAGGATATTCATCCCCCCTAGTATTAATCATATCAATTAAAGACATATATGAAGAGCGGATCTCGATATCCTTACCTCGTTTTGAAGCCGAGGCTATCTTGGCCGCCCTCTCGGAACTCTTGTCGGCCATCTAGTAAAGACTGGAAAAGACTTGGGAGGAAGAAGGAGTGGATTTGAGAGAGGAGAAGATTAGAAAGTTGTAGGTGAAGAGAAATGAAATGAGAGGTGTGAAGAATCACACTCTCATCCCACCTATATATAGGAGAAATAAATGGATAATGGACCTTAAAAAGCCCATTTGGGCCCAAAAGTTGGAAGGTTCTGGAAGTTCCTGGAAAGTTCAAGAGAATTCTAGTAAAAAAATCAAAAGAAAAACTTGAGTTTTTTCAAGATTTTGGAAGAATCCAGAAAGATATTAGAAGAGTTTGGAATTTGGGCTTAGAAATGAGGCCCAATTCTAAAAAAAACCTTGAAAAAATAAAGCCCAGCTAAGGGCCCAAGTATTTAAAAAGCCCAGAAAAGGGCCCAGATATTTAAGGTTAACAGCCCATAACCCAAAATCCAGTCATAATGGGCCAAAAGAATGAAGGCCCAGCTAAGTGAAGGTGGCCCAAAAATAAAGTCCAGGGAGAAATGGATAAAAAGATCAGGAATATGACCCAATTCGACCAGGAATCATGTGGAAATCCTGGTCGAAATACAGGAGGTCGAAATTGCTTCGACCTGGGCAACAAATGAAGGTTAATTCGGTCAAAAAGCAGGACTCCTGACCGAAAGGAACAAAATTCCTAGTCGAAAATTTTCTGGTCGAAAATTGTAAAAAAAAAAAAAAAAAAAAAAAAAAAAAAAGAAAGAGGAAGGGGTGAAAATCCTGGCCGAAATTCGACCAGGATTCCTGATCGAATGAGCCCTGCCCGAATTTGCATCGACCTGGGCAACAAATGAAGGTTAATTCGGTCAAAAAGCAGGACTCCTGACCGAAAGAACAACAAAATTCCTAGTCGAAAATTTTCTGCTCGAAAAATTCCTAGTCGAAAATTTTCTGCTAAATAAAAAAAAAAAAAAAAAAAAAAAAAAAAAAAAAAAAGAAGGGGTGAAAATCCTGGCCGAAAATCGACCAGGATTCCTGATCGAATAGACCCTGCTCGAAATTCAGTCGACCAAGGCACACTGAAGGGTAATTCGACCAGGATCCTGGCCGAATGGATTCCTGGTCGAATTTTATATTAAAAAAAAAAAAAAAAAAAAAAAAAAGAAAAGAAAAATCTCTGAAAAATTACAGAAAAATAAGGAAATTCCTTAAATATTTTCTGAAAAATGTTAATATTTTCAGAAATAAGGAATAAATCCAGGAAAATTAGGATAAATCCCAGAAATTAAGGGAAAAATCCAGAAAAATAAGGAAATTCCTTAAATATTTTCTGAAAAATTCTCAGAAATAAGGAATAAATCCAGAAAATTGGATAAATCCCAGAAATTAAGGGAAAAATCCAGAAAATTAGGATAAAACCCAGAAATTAAGGGAAAAATCCAGAAAATTAAGGATAAATCCCAGAAATTAAGGGAAAAATCCAGAAAAATAAGGAAATTCCTTAAATATTTTCTGAAAAATGTTAATATTCTCAGAAATAAGGAATAAATCCAGAAAAATTAGGATAAATCCCAGAAATTAAGGGAAAAATCCAGAAAATTAAGGATAAATCCCAGAAATTAAGGGAAAAATCCAGAAAAATAAGGAAATTCCTTAAATATTTTCTGAAAAATGTTAATATTCTCAGAAATAAGGAATAAATCCAGAAAAATTAGGATAAATCCCAGAAATTAAGGGAAAAATCCAGAAAATTAAGGATAAATCCCAGAAAATTAGGGAAAAATTCCTGGAAATTAAGATAATTTCTGAATAAAAGGAAGATTCGTTGTAAATGTGTAGGTCGCTCCACACTTTACGCAAAAACGAAACCCTGTAAGGGAACGAATAGATTTAACTTCTGCGAAACCTAATCAATGTTTCCCAAAAGTTGGGGGGCAAATGATAGGGATAAATAAGTCCTGGTTTTATAATTAATGGGCTGCTAGGCCCAATAAGAAGATGTATGATATTCAGACCAGAAAGGTTAAGCCTGACGGACCAGATCAGGCCTGGTGGAATAAAAAAAGGCCAAAAAGCCCTGATTATTAATTAATTTCGTAATTAATTAATAAGGGAGAAATCAGATGTTGAAAAGAGTCCCGATGAGGATATAAGTCCTTAGAGATTAGCCTCAAGGGAACCTAAAAGGATAAGGAATCAGCTTCCTACTTCCTAGGACTCCTAAGTCTATCCTAATTCAGAGGCTTATCCACCAAGTCTCCTATACCAAGTCCAATTCAAGGACTCCCACATCTATATAAGGGGTCTCACCCCCACCCATCAGAACTACGTTTTTTGACTTGATCCTTGGCAATCCGCAAGGTACGTAGGCATCTTGTTAAGGCAGATTGAGTCACGAAACACAAGAGCAGTCAAATCGAGCCTCGAAGCTCACGTTCCTTAGTATTAAATACAGTAGTTATATATAGTAGTTTTAATCCATAACATAACTTTTTTAGCAACCAATTTGGTACCCCTAATATTTTCCTTAAACAAGAAATTGTTAACCAGTGAGTGAGGAAGTTACAAGTTACTGGTATAAAGAAAGAGAGAACTTACGTAATACAAGCCTGAGAAACATAAATCTGCTCAGGTGTTTGCTATTGTAAACTAGTAAGACATGACATGAACAACATCTTTCAAATCGCTTTTCCGGCGGTAATATCACCTTGTTCCCCGAATTTAATTTTTGAATGAGTTGTCTCTTGTTTTCCATAATCTTTCACAAAGTGAGATGATAATTTGGAAGACACTAGAACTAAATCAAAAAAACAGAAAATGCAAAACTAGTTTGAATATTTCTTAAGAGAATTCGCTCTTGATTACGAAGCAAATGAAATGTATCACTTTCATATGCTTCGTAATCGACTTTTTAAAAGGTAGGGCGGCACCGGCACAGCCTGCAAACTAAGAGAATTGGTAAGAATTGGTAACAGTTTGCATGCAGTGTGAAATCCAGGACTTGAATATTGTTTTTTTCACTGTCAAGATCGCACACAGATGAGAACTTGTTAGAAAAGTTTGATTGCAGATATAATTATGTAGTCGCTATATACAGATAAATAGGGATCGAAGATGCAAAGTACAAATATAAATACCTACTGAAATCATGTGGGCAGTAAGCTTTGAGCTCCATCAATATTTAGCCCCTCCATGGCTCGATCCATCCACAAATATTACTCACAGTCACAGTCTCACAGTGTTTATTGCACATATATGTAAACTTCAGATAGGCTATGACTATATATAAACCAACAAACTGAAAACAACGACAAGACTGAGTTATAAATACATGACCTACGTATATATGTAGAGAAAAAAGAGCTAGATATATAGGGCCTGACAACTTACTTATAAGCCACTTATGACTTATAAACCCGTAACAACTTATCGACGAGTGTTTGTCGACCCAACTTATAAGCTGAATTTACAACTTATAAGCTGATAAGTTGAAAGTTGGCAGTGACGTACTTTTTTCTAACTTATTTTCATTTTTTCACTTTTTTTCTAAAGTTTTGATTTTAAAATATAAATTTTTAAATATTTTCTAATTTAAGTTTCATGAACTAAGATAATTGTAGTTAATAATTATTTGTTTTAATTTATTTAAGTAAAAAAACTTCTGACTTATAAGTAAATTTATCCAAACACTTATAGAATTTATAAGTATTTATCAACTTATCACTTATTTCGCACTTAATCATTTTAAGTCATAAGTTACTTATTTTAAGATTTCTCAAACGGGCACATAATAAGTGGAGCAAGTCATGTGAGCCCCCCACCCTCCTACAACTTGCAAATCAGTGAGTCTACATGAAAACGGGGGGAGGGGCTAGAAATAAACAATTAATTAAGGCAAGGTCCCCACCCAACTGCTACACTAGCCCTACCAAAACAGCAGCAGCAGCAGCAGCCTATAACACATAATTGGTTCTAGACTTCTAGGTACGAATCCGACCCATTCGGATGGTGAAGTGGGTAACTTGGATTTGGTAGTACACCCTGTGTTAATTCAAGTACTACTCCCTCCCTCCCTCCCCGAAAACGTTTCCTTTTTGTGTTGGACATGTTTGTCAATGCACATTTTTAATCGTTAATATCTTTAAATTCGTATTAGTATTAAATATAAAAATTTCACTGTATTAAAGTACTGATAAATGCGAATCCAACGAGATCACTTATGACTATGTTTGATATTATAGATTAAATATAAATTAGTAGTCAATCGCTTACCGTCAACAGTACCGAAAGTCAATATAGGAACATCATTTTGGGACGGAGGGAGTACAAATTTACAGTTGTATTAGTTGTTAATTCAAGTGATAATTACATATTTTTTCAAGGGCTGTCGGAAAATGTATCCCTGATCCTAAACACGTGAAAATTACTATAGCCACGTCTAACATTTCCCCAAGTTTCAACGGGACCCACTTTGTTCTATTTGTCACCGCGAAAGACCGCACCGGAAAGAGCAATCTCGGTTTTATATCATCCCTTGATTTTGGGATTTTGAATCCGAGTTTAGGTCATGTTCCCGTTAAGGATTCAATTTTCAAAGAGTAAAGCGTATTTTCTTTAAAGTGTATTAAGCGTGTTAGATTAGTTTAGATACTAAATTTTAAAAATTCTCATTTCGAATATTGTATTTAAAATATTTTTGTAACTTGTATATTTTTGTTAATTTTTGAGAGTTAAATAAGACATTTCCTAAACAAAACAATTTTAACATGATAATTACCGAAAAATGAAAATCATCGTCAGCTTTGTAAAAATCCGCAACATCAATGGACCCTAAACTTACTAAAAATTAATACAAACATTAAGTCTAACCTCGTACAAAGTTTAGAACATGGACTAAACAGGTAAAATAATCAAAAATTATGTCTGAAAAATCAAGAATACACGGTTGTACCAAATTTTTCAATATAACCTACATATATCATACGAGGTTGCGAAAAACTTCATTAAAATATTGAGAATTTAAATTCATAACAAATTTGATAATTGAAAACGGTAATAATACACAATTTTATTATAATTATAACATACATATATTTCACATTTCGAACTATCTTACTTGGAGAAATCAAGACCTCAAACCCCGTGGAAAACACGCACACCTGCTTAGACATAATTTTAATTGTTACTGTACTAAAAAGCGCAGTAGTGTGACACCAGTTGTAGAGTACAAAATGAAGAACCTCACTTTCACAATCATCTCCATTTCGCTTTAGCTGTCCCAAAGATCCGCAGTATGGGAAAAGTTAGAATCATCACCATGACTGCCACTAAAATAAGCACTCAATTTTCACATTTCCAAAAGTCCTCATAATTACATACTATAATACTAATAATCAGTGTCGTAAAAATCGGCGTATTAGCCGATAAATCGGCCGAAATATCGGCTGAAACCATATTGCCGATCTAACCCCGGCTAATCGGAGCAGTATACGTTTTGTTCATTTCGGTCAAAAGTCGGGAAAGTCAACGACAAATTAACAGAACACAGGTCGGCGATATACATCAACAAACACAACACAGGCGGTGACGGAATGAAAGAAGATGAAACATGAGAGAGATTCACGTAACTCGGCTCGGAAGAAGTGGCCGCCGACAGGATTTCAGGAACTGAACTCAATTGACCGGACTCATTCTTTATTGAATAAAAAAAGTATATATAATGAGAGCACAGCTAACCATCTACATACATGATTTAATAATTTAATAATTAAATAGTCACTGGTTGAGGAATATATGAAGTGAATTGCCTGAAATCTGATTAATATTTTATTTATGTGTTGTTACATATTAATCTCATGGCAATTGACAAACGATGAGTTAATAGTTATTTTTTTATATAAAAAATTATTTAATATATAATTTAATACATATTTATATATAAATATGTAAATAATAATAAGACTAATCCAATGAATCATATATTTTTGAAAAAATAATAATAAAATATAACCGATTTTATTCCAATTTAACATTCCGATAAATCACCGATTTCCGATAAATCGTAAATCGGTAGCTCGACCGATTTAATCCGATTAGCGATCTCTGTAACACTGCTAATAATATATAATCTAGTTATTAAATAAATCTTGATATTACATTTGAGTTGGTAATAGATTACCAAATGCACCCCTTTCCATATTATAAAATGCTATCCAGCCCAGCCCTCACGTCTTTTCATTAGTTTAGACGAAATATAATGTTGCAAATGCTTCCCGGTAAAATTACAAAAACCTAAATTATTAGATTTCAATTTGGATCAAACAGAAAGTATCCCCTTCATTGCCATTATTATATATAATCAAATAAAACTGGTTAACATATAAAAAAATCACATGATAGGTGATGGAGGCGGGAAAGGAAAATAATACTACAAGGGTCAAGGGTCTGACTTTAAAAACAGTGATACGTGCCGACACTTTATTCGGACAGGGGCCAGGCCAGGTAGAAATTTGCTAGGTGGGCCACGGTCACCTCTGATCTGCTGCTTTTATAATATATATATATATATATATATATATATATATATATATATATATATATATATATAGAGTAAAGTTCTATGAAGTCCATCTTTTAATTGGAATCCTCGGAGTCCATCTATGTTTTACAAATAAAATATCTTCTAAAACATGTTATCTTGCAAAACATGTTTTACAAATATCATTATTTCAATAAAATCATTCAAATCGCATATATTTACAAGTACAATATGTACGTTCTGCAACATGAACATTTATGTTCTGCAAACTAAGCATGTTTTCTAGAATAATATATTTTGCAATGTTCTACTTGTAAAATCTATGCAATCTGCAAGATTTTCAATAAAATTGTGATATTTGTAGAATATCATTCGAAAAATAAGATGTTCTGCCACAATTTAAGCTATATTTTACTTGCAGAACATATATGGACCCCAAGGACTCCAATGAAATAGTGGACTCCATAGAACCTTATATATATATATATATATATATATATATATATATATATATACATAAACCGTCCACGAAACTACTCTTTTTATAAAAAAATGGAAGATGATACTTAATTATTGTAAAATAAACAAAAACAAACATTGAAAGAGTGTTGTTATCTGCATATTTCATTCTCATGATGATACTCTCTTCAGTTAAAACAGACTCCTATGTAGTATTTGTTATTGAAGAAATATAATCTTTGCACTGAGGCTGTCCTCACGAGTCACAACAGTGTGTTTGATATTCTTCTCATACTCCCAACTTACAGTATAGAATTTAGGCTCTTCAAGTTTCATTCTAATTCGGTCACTCATGAAAGCTCAAGCCTCTTATCTTCACAGAACTCAATTTCTATTCTTTGGTGTCAAGGTGCCTTACACATTTTCTACGTACCCGGTAAATTGGCTGATGCAGTATTGCAGTGGCTTGCCATGTAGTTTTCCTTTCAAGGTGCATCAACATTTCCATGGTGAAAGATATTGTGGTAACTTGAGCTAGTATAACCTTCTTCTCTACTTTTAGTCTTAGTCCAATCTTGTCGTAAAACGGTTTAAATATGCGCTACTGTTTGAACTAGACACGCCAGGTAGAAATTAAGCAAAATGTACCACACTCTTCGTCAGTGACAGGTGATAACTCTGTTTCTTCCCATGTCTTCTCCTTCCTCACACATGTTGGGACCCGACTTCCGTAACGGTTGGAGTGTGGTTAACCTGCTAAGTAGGGGTCTCAGCAAAACAGAACCGGGGGTTGTATCCCGCGGCAACTCCGGTGTGAGAATAAGAAATGGGTTTTCTTTAAGAAAAAGAAGAAGAAGAGGGAAGAAGGCGCTATCCAAAAATATGTGAGGGTGTGTGTATATATGTGTAGCAGTCAAATGTTTTTCAACCCCTAAAATCCTCTTTTTTGGGCCTTTTATAGGTCCCAAGATTTAGGATTTTGGGGTTTGTACCTCTTCATCCTGACCTTTGATCATTCTTGGTTGGTGATAGGTTGGACGGTTCAGGTGGGCTGTGTGATCAGGTGTCTTTTCTCCATCAAAGTTGTCTTGGGATGTTTACCCATGAACGCTGGGATGCAATTGTTCCATTTTGAGTAACATGAGACAGTTGACTGCTTTGTCCTGTGCCACGTGGCACTGGGACCACCCCGGCTTGGGCCTGGGGTGTTATCTCTTTTGGGCCTTTGTCCTACACCTGAGCCTGATTACTTTTGGCCTATCAACGGGTACTTGGTACTTATAAAACTCTCTCCCAAGATCCTAGTTCTGTTCACTTTATTTACATTTTTATCTACTGAATTCTTTGAATATGCAGATGTATTTTGTTTCTTTTTTTTACCTACACAATGTTCCAATTATTTTCAAATAATATGAGCTCCGTCAAGGGAAAGATTTGTTAAAAAGATAGGTACAAGAAACCATTACACAGTTGTAACCCGAGAGATGAAACTTTTATATCAGATTTATCAGCTAGTCTATATAATATATTGACCAACCAAAGAAAATGACACATTGTGACATGAAATTATGCTTAACATTAGTTTATAAGTTTTCACATTACACGATATGATAGCTACCAACCTACCTTACTAATGTTGACACACAAGGTTCATGTTTCTACCATGGCACACAAGCTTCATGTTCCTCTGCATTAATGTCGGTATATACACTTGTTTGATGTCTATAAATGGGAAATTACAGCTGCATAAAGCCCAAAATGCATTCTAGCGTATCAGATATTATGTTTCCTTTATCATATACTGAACAGCTTAATTGATTGCAGCTAAATTTTTACATAGCATCGTTGAGAGGGTGCGCGTGACAAGATTAAAAATGGGAACAAAGAGATGGGAGTTTCTAGTAATTTTATTCGTGGCTCTACTAATTAGCCTAGCTGATGCACGTAAACTCAGGGTTCCTGAACTCACCTCCAAGCCCACCTCCATCTCTTTTCCTGTTTCATCACCTGCTTATGATAATGCTAATGAGGTAAGTACTGGAAGACATATATATACTGCTTCCCCTTTATCTCATGAGGCTGATCATGATCATACAGTGAGAGTCTTTGGAAAAAATGCATTTAGCCCATCTCCTCCTAATGCGATGGCTGCTGTGAAGGTGGGTAGCTGTGATGGGAGTTGCGGATGTAATGTTGGTTGTGATGAGGGTTGTGGATGTGATAATGATTTTGGACATAATGTTGGTTGGGGTGGTGGTGGAGGAGGAGGCGGAGGAGGAGGTGGGCTTGGAGGTGGTGGAGGAGGCGGAGGAGGTGGGCTTGGAGGTGGAGGTGGAGGCGGAGGTGGATACTGGGGTGGAGGTGGAGGCGGTGGAGGTGGGGGTTTTATGCCACCAATAAAAGGGTTTCCATTCCCTTGGTGGAAACCACCGGTTCCAGGAGTTGATTGTCCTCCAGGATATGCTAATTTGGCTAAAGATTCGCGTACTAACAAGGATGCTTCTGAGGGCCAGAAAAAGAATGCAAAATTTGACAACAATGAAAATGAATTAGGCTTTCGAACTATGACACCACCAAGTAATTAGATATTTCATGGCTCTATTTTTTTTTACCTAACCAATTTATTTCAGACAAATTGTTGTTCTGATTATAGATCAGAATTTAATTTGTCCATAGGAATGGTTTACTGATACATAGCAAATATATAAGAAACCAAGATTCATAGTAGAGTTCTAATTTTCATTATTTTAGCCGTTATTCTCATTAAATCACACGAGAATAAGAGATCAATTTTGAACTAACTGTTGCTGATTTGAGTCATTTGACACACAACCCCAAACTAATCCTGTAATTGTACTTAAAAGTTGGAAACACTATCCTTCTACATGAACTTCGTTAGCAAATGACCAGTTTACATTTAGCACCACGGTGGAGAATATACTCTGTGTGTCTAGTGTGCAAGTGAAACTGAAACACGCCTGCACCAAATTTCCCTAAATTATTGCCATTGCTATTGCTCTAATATTGTGTAGTGGATAATCTAATCTGCTCATGAATGACACACTGCAATAATATTTGGACTGAGCATACAATTTCTTAGATAAAATTATTGAAACAAGATTTAGATGCTGTAACAAATAAGGTGCTAGCTTTGACGGTTAAGATATATATATTGCATGAATATCTAAACTTACGTAAGCTTGATTAACATAAGTATGAGCTATTAAAATTTACTGCCAGGAAATAGCGGAAAATCAAAATTACTAGAAACATGTTCCAAGCATCTAAAGATATGGATTTGAATGACAAGCAAGCAGATGCCACTCAGAAGATGGAGGATCCGCTGATGTATCGTCCTAATTCTGACATGCTTGTTAGTCCTTTTTTTTTAATGAAATATATCCATATCCTTTTTGAATTGAAGCTAATGCACTAAGATTCTTTCCCTTGAGAAACAAGCTGAAGCAATTGTTGTACTACAGCGAAAGCATTAAGTCGGATATGACAGACAAGATCTACTGTAGAATAAATTAGTTCTTACAAGCGTGGGATATGGCTTCCGTAGCATTCATTTTAAGACTTTTGCTGAGTCTGCGAGACCATCAGAGTCTATTCTTGGTGAAAACTAGAGGTATTTCAAGTCATTTGTACATGTACCGCTAAGTAACCAACCCAACTACATAACAGTAGTTTTCGATATTTTATCGATTACAAGAGAAATTCCAGAGTCCCCAAAACGGTTCCCAACTGCTGACGTGTAAGACATATATTTGGTAACTTTTCAAATAATGAGATAGGACACCGCCTGTATATATGTGCGCCCACAAGTTAAACTAGGACAAATGTCACGCTTCGTCAATCAAGAATTTTTTTGGGAACGTATACGGGACACCTCAAATTACAATACAATGATGAACAATTGTGAGACTGATACACGGTCCTTTCAATCTAATCCCACAATACAACCAATCCAAGATTGTCTAGCCCCCTCATTTCTTTCAAAATGTTAACTTTGCCATTTAAGATGAAATTTCCTGTTAGCTCTACTCTATTTTTACGGCAGTGATTTTCTTCTCCATTATGTCAAATCATTGGCCACTATAAATATGTAATTTACCCTAAATTTAAATTAGGCAACTTAATTGTTCATTCTTCTCTAAAGTATGGAAATCTTGACGTGATCGTCCACAAAATTCCTACTAATTTACCAAAATATCACCGTCATTAACATATAATCACACATTCACACTGTCAAGTGTCAACAAACTTGGAAACCATCATCAATTTGCAATATACTGTATTTCATAAACATTGTCTTTATCCCCCTCTATTTTCATAGTCTATAATATTATCAAACCACTTCATCAGCATCAGCAACATATATAGGCTTCAGATATTACATACTTATGGTTATGGCTGAAGGAGGATTAGTTCCTACATGCGGAACAGAAGTCGAGGCCAAGATACCTCCAATTGTTATCCTCTCGTGCATTATGGTAGCCACCGGTGGCCTTGTCTTCGGCTACGATGTTGGTGTTTCAGGTTATCCCCCTTGTGTATTCTAATTTTTTCTTCAAATATTTTCTGCTATACTTGCATACATTATTGATTATCCACGCGCACCTTAAATTGTACTATTAAAACGAATTACGTATTTTCTCAAGTTACATGAATACTCATGTATGCAGTTCTAAGAAAAAAAATGACCTACTCGTTAAGAGCACGTGCTAGCAGGGTATGATATACACAGTATTACCCCAACTCGAGTGGCTGTTTCCAGAAGTTTCATATGGTAACTAATCATTTCTTCCATAAATTTATATATTTAATTTATGTAGGTGGTGTTACAGCAATGCCTGATTTCTTGAATAAATTCTTCCCGGTGGTATACAAAAGAATTCAAGAAAAAGGAGTAGACAGTAACTACTGCAAATATAACAATCAAGGCCTACAATTGTTTACTTCATCGCTATATACATCTGCTTTACTCGCAACGTTCTTGGCTTCCTATACAACAAGGAAATACGGACGAAAAATGACTATGCTTATGGCTGGAATTTTCTTCCAAATTGGTGTTGTATTCAATGCTACAACCATTAATCTTGGCATGCTTATTTTTGGCAGACTTGCACTTGGATGTGGAGTTGGTTTTGCAAACCAGGTGACAAATAATGATTAAATTTAGACAAGAAGATTATCATGTACTGTATAAGAATAGGTCGTAAATGCATATGGATACCCTCAAAAACTTGGTTCTGTGATGTGAATCATGACGAGGGTATATGTGACACTTGTGATGCTCTCATTTGCTGAAATCATAATTGTTTTGATTTTTTTTTACATAATTCACTTTCTAAGTAGCTTAGGTTATCAGACTGGATTAACTTCTATCTTATCTAGTTTAAGGTTTCTCTTAAGGTTTGAAGTTCTATCTTTGATTAATTTATCTCAGTGTGAAGCTTGTCTATTATTTCTCCTGTTAACAATTAGAGAATCATAGAGCTGTAAATATTTTATGTAAATGCCTGATCGTGAAGACTTATTAAAAAAATAAATCATGATACTCAGGGGCGGATTTAGGATCTAATTTTAGGGGACACCAAATTATTTTTACCAAACTAATCTCTTAAAATGTAGCAGTTTCTTACTAAGTATTGAACTATCAGCAAAGCTATTAAGGACTTAAAATCGAAGCATAATTGATTTACTGTTTAACAAATATAAGGTAGCCATTTTAAGTATCAACTATCAATTCTAGATAATAATCAAAGGCTTACAAAGTTAGAGTAAGAAAAAAATATACAGAGAATGAGGCAAATGAAATTAACATACCTTAATTTTAAAATCACGGAGTTTTCCCCCCTTTCCTTTTAACTGCTGCTGCAAGCTGGAGAATGAATTAGCCAGAGAATGAAGAAAACACAGCAAAGAAACCCATCTCCGATTGATTAATAGCTGAGGCTTGATATCTATTAGTATTATAGTCTATAGATATATGGATATTAGTTTGTAGGCTTCAATCACACATATATCATTTATGAGAAGTTTGCTTGCTTTCGATTGTTAGGTAAAAGAAAGAGAAGCAGTAAGTACAAGTACAGAAGAGAGAACACATAAAAGACCACCGTATGAGTTAAATTGATAAAATAACAATTTGCTTTTATATTATATCTAACTCATATTCTTAATATAATTATATGTGTAAATTACTTTTTAGGACTTTCTAATTTTAATAAATTGCTGCAACTTAAATTAAATTTTGAAGGTTCGTGGGGCACTCTTATTTTTCAAATTTTTAGGGGGCACTCACAAATATTTTCCGAAATCACGACGGTAATTTTTTTTTTAAATTAGGGGGCACGTGTCCCCGTGCCTCTTCCTAGATCCCCTGATGATATTTGTTTTGAATTTGCAGGCAATTCCTCTGTTTTTATCGGAAATAGCACCTACAAAAAAACGGGGTGCACTGAACATTCTGTTCCAACTAAATGTCACCATTGGTATATTCTCTGCAAACATGGTCAATTTTGGGACAGCAAAGTAAGCCTATCACTTGCTTATGCGACATGACAAATTTTGCTTACATATTTATGCAACTAAGTTCATTGTTTCCTAATAAAATGCCTTTTAGATGTCCCTTTCAGTGTGTGTTATCTTGTGGTCTGTGTATTTATTACTGAGTATGTTTGGTGAAATTTTTAAATAGAATTAAAGGTGGATGGGGGTGGAGGCTTTCATTAGGATTAGCTGGAATTCCGGCATACTAACAATAGGTTCTCTCATAGTCTTTGACACTCCAATCAGTCTTATTGAACGTGGGAAACTTGAAGAAGGAGAAAGAGTTCTCATGAAGATTCGTGGTACTGACGATGTTGAACTTGAATTTGAAGAGCTTCTTGAGGCTAGCCTTGTAGCTAAAGAAGTTAAGGACCCTTTCAGAAACCTTATAATGAAAAAGAATAGGCCACGACTTGTTGTAGCAGTTGCATTGCAGGTAACATGAGCCTAACGTATATTGAAATACTGGTTTTATTTAACAAAAAATAACTACATTTTTCTATTTCGGGCAGACATTCCAACAATTCACTGGAGTCGATGCAATTATGTTTTACGCACCTATTATTTTCCAAAGTCTTGGATTCGGAGGCAATGCTTCATTGTATTCAGCTGCAATTACAGGGGGTGTCAACGTGTTGTCAACCCTAATAGCAATCAAGGTTGTTGACAAAGTAGGTCGGAGAAATCTACTGTTGGAAGCCGGAGGTCAAATGTGTATTGCGCAAGTGATAATTGGTTTTGTACTAGGAATTAAAGTTAAGGATAACGCCAACAACCTAGGCGTTGCTTATTCAATACTTGTAGTGATAATGATATGCACATTTGTGTCATCATTTGCATGGTCTTGGGGGCCATTAGGATGGCTAATTCCCAGCGAGACTTTCCCACTTGCGACGAGATCAGCAGGGCAGAGTGTAACAGTTTGTATCAACATGGTCTTCACATTCATCATAGGACAATCATTCTTATCCATGCTTTGCACCATGAAGTTTGGTATATTCTTGTTCTTCTCAGTTTGGGTGTTGGTGATGCGTTTTTTCACACACTATTTGATTCCAGAGACGAAAAATGTGCCAATTGAGGAGATGACTGGAAGAGTGTGGAAACAACATCCTGTTTGGAGGAAATACATGGTTGACGAGGATGGGAAGGAGATGGAAGGAGATATGTCGGGTGAAAGTGATACGTTGGATGCCAGTGAAAGTGCAGCTTCTAAAGTATAGCTTTACGTTATATATATTTACTTCAATAAAAGAAGGATTAGGTTGTGCAGACATGCTTGAGAATACTATACATGTTAAGTTTGTAAGAGCAAATCCAATAATTCCCCGTTTGAAAAACTGGATTTCATTTGAAATTCTGGATTTGATCAAATAAGCTGTTTGGAAATTTGGATTTGAATTTCATTTGAAATCCATGATATTCAAATATTAGTATAAATATAAGAATTTGAAATGATAACTCAAATCCTATCATTTGAAATCCCTCATTTGAAATGAAATCCAAGTTTCCAAACGCCCTATAATATTATTTAAAATGACTTGGCTAAAATTCACGACACGCATATATGAATCATTGACGAAGCCAGCCCAGGCTTCCGCAATGATTATTGTGGAAGTGTTCAATTTTTTTATTTTTTTAAATATATTTTGTTTGTAGTATTTTTTTTTAAATTTAACCATAAATTTGATAGGACTTGTTACAATTACTAGAATTTTTGATATAATATTTTTTATTTTAAACATAAATATTGCTTACTTTACCTTTTATTACTGTAAAATAAGTACACTAATAAATAAAAAAATTATTTAACAAATATAATTTTAATTTTAGAATACTTTGTTTATGATATAAAGTCCAGTTAGAAAAAAAAATTATACAATTGCGTATTATAAATATTTTAACACTTAATAACCATAAATGATGTATTTTGAGTATAGATTCTATCATTTTTCTTTGAAATATAAATTTTGTACATTTAAATTTAAAACACATAAATATATTATCAAATATAATAGATCGGCTATTTCGGAAGTAGACTTATAATGTTCACATTTATATTTTTTTAAAAGTATTTTATCAAATTCTTAGAAACATTTTTCTTAATAATAAAATTATATTTTTTATTAAATAATAATTTTTTCAGTAATACACTATTAGATAATTTGGAAAAACGTATACCCGAGACGGTTTTTAATTTATAAACTAATCATAAACTCATGGTATAATGAGATCATGAGTGTATGAATCAAAAACCTATCATGTGTGTGAATCAAAAATCATCCAGGGTACGCGTTTCTTGAAATAATCTAAAAAAGTCTAAGATATTTATATTATAATTTTATTATTTCATGACACATAATTTTAAAAAATTTATAAATTTTATTTTAATTAAAATATTTAATATTAACAACATAATTAGTATATAATGCAAGAATGTATCTATTTAGTAAAAAAATTATGTAGAAGGCTTCCGCAATGATTAATTGCGGAAGGTGACGTGGCTTCCGCAATGAATTATTGCAGAAGGCGACGTGGCTTCCGTAATGAATCATTGCTAACTATTTTGAACGGCTCAGATTTGTTGGTTCCACAGCCACGTGGAGCCAATCGTGGTTGTGAAACTTTTTCCATAAATGCATATATATATATATATATAATGATCAAATAAAAACTGTTATGGATAAAAAATTAGAGTGTATTTAATGCTAGGGTTCGTGAGATTCAATGCTGTATTTGACTGCTCTCGTGTTTCGTGACTCAATCTGCCTTCACAAGATGCCTACGTACCTTGCTGTATGATAAAGATCAAGTCAAAAACGTAGTTCTGATTTGTGGGGTGAGACCCCTTATATATGCATGGGATGCCTTTGAATTGGATTAGGAGACTTGGTGGACAGGTCTCGGATTTAGAGTGGACTTTGCAGTCCAATAATGCAGGAAATTGATTCCTTGTCCCATGGGGTTTCTTGGAGGTCAATCTCCAAGGAATTGTATCCCTCTTTGGATTTCACTTATCAGCTGATTTTACTCATATTAATTAAATACGCAATTAATTAATATTAAGGGTTTTGCGCCATTTAAAATGGGCTGTATTGATCGCCCAAACCGGACATAATTAATGCGATATTAATTACGCAACCAGGTTTTACTTTATTCCCTATCATTTGCCCCCAACTTCTGGGAAATCGTACAAGTTTTCGTAGAAGTTAAATTCATTTGTTCTCTTACAGGGTATCATTTTTAACGCAAAGTGTGGAGCGACCTACACATTTATAACGATTTGCCTTATACGAGGCTTCAAGATATTGTCTGGAATTTCAATACTTATTTTCCTATCTTATTCCTATTTTTAGGAATTTTCTATCATTCTTCAGGATTTTTTCCTTGATTTTCCAGGAATTTTCCTTGATTTTATGGAATTTTCCTTGATTTTATGGAAATATTTAGGATTTTTCTGAAACTTTCTTCAATTTTACAGGAAATTTTTCCATTAAATCTCATTCCTTCCTTTCTTTTCTCTTTTTATATATATATAATTTCGACCAGGAATCCCCTTCGACCAGGATCTTGGTCGAATTATCCCATCTTTTCTTCTGATCGTGAGAAATTCGATCAGGGTGACTTCGACCAGAATCCTGACCAAATTTCAGTCAGGATTGGTTGCCTTTTTCTGACCGAATTAAGCCCCTAAAACTTCTACTCGTGTATGCTTCGATCAGGATAGTTCAGTCAGGATCCTGACCGAAGTTCGGTCAGGATTTAAATGCTGACTTATGATTTTTTGACCGAATTAAGGGCTAGTTAATTCTAATAGTGGGAATTTTGGATCAGATCACTTCGATCAAGATTTTAATGTTTGACTTGTAAATTCTGACCGAATTAAGGGCTCATTTAATTCTGGTTGTGGGTTTTTCGACCACGAACTTTCGACCAGGATCCTGACCGAAATTCGGTCAGGAATTTATGTTTTCACTTAATTCTGACCGAATTATAGGCCATTATTTCCTAATCAAGGGTTTTTCAACCACGAATTGTCGATCAGGATCCTGACCTATTTTTCGGTCAGGATTTTTTTTAATTTAAAGATGGGCTCCAACCTTAATTATGCTTTTCCCTCAGCTTTGTATTAGGCCTATAATAGTTGGGCCTTTTCTCCCGGACTTCCTAAGTGGGCCTAATTACCTTGGGCCTATCAACACGGGCTTTTTAATCCAGAATTATCCAGAATGTTCTAGAATCTTCTGGGGTATTACTTTATATATATAATATATATTTTTGTTTTATTTTATTTTTTAAGAGCTTTCTAGAAACCTCTAGAACTAGGCCTAAACCTTTGGGCTGAGTTTTTAACCCGTAATAAATGGTTAAAATTCCTTTTTTACCGGTCCATTAACTGGCTAGGGGGGTTATATAAGAGAGGGGAGAGTGAAGTGAAATCTCACACTTCATTTCCTCATTTCTAAATCTCCTCTCATCCTTTCTCCTCTCTCAAATTCTCTAGGATTTTCCGATAGAAAGCAAGGCTTTTCCGGTTATCTTCTTCCTCCAATATTCTACCTCAAGCTTCCATTCTATCTCCATCAATGGCGGACAAAATCTTAGAGAGGGCAGCCAAAATTGCATCAACTTCCAAGAGAGGTAACGACATCGAAATTCGTTCGTCTTATATGTCGTTACTAGATATGATTAACACTAGTGGGGATGAATATCTGTCTGATGCTCACTTAGATTCCTTTGATTATTGTAACAAATGGTATAATGTAAATGCTATTGATAAGATTAACACAACCTTTAATGTCCGTCCTCCCCTTATGATAGTTCTTGCCTAAGGTGGTGATCGCACATGCCACTGGAAGGCTGACACTCTATTTATTTATGCAGATGCCCTTTCCGCGGGGATTAGATTTCCTTTTCATGAATTCATTCCTAGATTATTAGCGAACTTATAAATTAACCATTGTCAACTTCCACTCAACGCCAGGAGGAACATTCTTTGTTTTATGGTTTTGTGTCTTAGACAGGGTTTTCCTTTTTCCGTAGATGTGTTTAGAAAAATCTTTCAGTGTTATAATAGCGCCTAAACTTCCCGTGGTTGGGTTTATATTAGGCAAAGACCCAAGTGTCCGCAAATTTTTAGCAGTTCTTCATTCCCTGATAATAATCAACATTGGAGAGATAGTTTTGTTGGTCTCAGATGGGAGAAAGGTGACCGGCGTACACTTTTTAGATCTTCTTTTGGTAAAGTCAGTGATGGTAGTCCCAAAACCATTCACCTACCTCCTGAGGAAACTATTATATATAATGAGCTTATAAAGGATAATGGCCAGACTACTAGCTAGACATTGTTAGAGGAATTTTCTTTGATCCACGTCAGACTTTCCTCAGTCTCTTTGCAGGGTACTTCTTTTCTTCCCTACTCGTGCCTTCCTTTTCTCATGCATTATTGACGCCACTTATCTTTGTCTTTTGTTTTCCTTTTCAGTGGCTCATGAAATTAATAATGAGAACTTGCCTGTAGTCGAAGAGACGACAAGGATGAAGAAGGCTAGGTTGGCCGAGCTTGACCCTCGGGAAAATGCAACAGAGCCTAGCTTCTTGAGAAAACATAAGAAGGTTATTGTGGAGGCCTCTTCGACTGGAGCTGGAGCTACAACCATTCCAGCTCCTACTGCTACAGGCTCATTCCAGCCTCTTTGGGGATTCCGCGAGGGAACATTGTGGCGCCCTCCAAACCCGGGTCAGAAGTTTGGGTCCACAACACATACACAATATATAAACCTGTATATGAAATAATATTTACAATGACCCTGCTTTACATAACCACGGATCGCAAAAGGTTAAAGTATGAAAACAAGCCACAATCTTAACTTTTATTACAACGTACCAAATCCCAACTAATTTAACTTACAACTGATAATGGAATTATTCTTACAATCTTACTATCACACTACCGTAATAAGCTCCTGCTAGCTCGATCCAACTCAATCTGAAATCTTAGCTCGTACATTGAACTGGGAAACCTCGCTATCAATCGATTCCTTCTTAACTGTAGAATATATAAAACGATTTGCAAGAGTGAGCTAACTAGCTCAGCAAGTCATAATAACAATAACTGAGGTTAAACAATGATCAAATGAGATGATTCAGAGGAATCAAGTTTCTTGTTAAACAATCCTTAGAATTGGATATTCATTTTAAATTTTTAAAACCAAGATTAGGCTGCTGATCAGTCACGCACTAACCCCGAGCAAGGCACGCATCTCTGCTTTAATTACTGGATCCAAGGCATACATTGGCCTACCTTGACCATAAATCTGGTATGACCACGAATCTGGTCCACATAAGAAAACTCTCCAATTCTAAAATAGTTCAGTATGATAAACAATATAATTCAAATAAACAAGATCATAATCAATGATGATTAAACACTTGAATAAAAGCGTAATGCAATTCATGTGTATCACAAGGGTATATCAAGGTATGTATGAGGAATGGTTTTCATCCAGTAATAGAATAAGGGATTAAATGAGCAATGATTTCACAAAGTTTAGTCATTTGATGTTATAAGGTATGCTTGAGTATAAAAGTTTCTGTATGTTTAAGCAAGTATGTTCCAGTGTTTGGTGTATGGTGGATATATCTTAATTGGGTAGTATTGTATTTGTGTGGTTTAGTGTCTAGTAAATCAACAATGAATGGTTTATAAAGAATAAGGCTTACAACACAGAGATCAAATGATGTGATCGGGGTACAGGCTGAATCATCCAAAGTACTTAACATAAAAAATAGAACTATTTTGAATACTAACAATGTCACTGGAGAATTGAGAAATATTTGCAATATATCTCGAGAAAGGTTCAAAAGTACTTGCCTTGCAGGGCTTTACAACTATTACTGATCGACTCTGAGCTGACTCTGACGCTCAGGCTTTAACGTCCAACCACTAGATTACCTTGGATTCGACTTCGACACTCAGGTTTTTCGGTTGAAACCCTACTGTGCTCATTGACTGACCACTAGGTTATCTTTAATCCAACGTCCACTTTCGGTTTCCCAACTAGAACCTACAGGGTCGAAATACTTTGTGTTAGACACCCAGTTATGCTTGACATATCCTTGATACCAATCCTACCCAAATGATATCAAATCCCGATTCATAATTATATGTATTGTAATAACACACGCAACAATTAGGGTTCACGTATTTAAGACCCGAATCCGTACTCATATTACGAAAATACATATACCCGTCGCTTTACGAAATTAGGGTTATTGGTTTTGGAAAAATATTTCATCACAACGCACAATCATGTTTCGTATAAAATAGATGTATGTATGTATATATTGAAAGGAATATGTCCTAAGTCCAATCATGTATTAGGATTTAGGAATAACTTCCTGTATAATCTGTTTTGATTTCATTGATATTAATAAAAGATTAGTTTTGTTTTTATTTCGGGCTCTATCTATTTAAGTGTTTAAATAAGATATACCATAGTTTATAGTAAAGCTTTTTATGGATTATGATGAGATCATAATAGTGAGACCTAAAAGATGATAACTCTAAACTTAAATAGTTCCTGATCATAGGATTACTAACTGGTAATTAATAATCCGCAAAGATCGGTACATACTATGCTTGCTTCATTATGAAGGATGTCTGTTCTCATAGACATTTGTGTGGTGACACTATAGCTAGTATGTAGGTGCTTATTATAGAATAAGTTCACTGAACATGACTCGCACAGCTGAACAACTGATGAAGTTCACTCACGTGTCAGCAGTTGTTCACATAGTGATAGTTGTACAAGTATCCTTAGACTTGAGGTCATCATAGTCATCTTGTGTACACTGAACTATGCTTTGGTTTAGTTCTTAGTCTCCAGGGACAATTATTAGGGCTCTACTGGGTATAGGAATTTGTACACGAAGATAGTGTATGATCAATAAAGAATCTACCCCTTCCAGTGAAGGAAGCGAATGTTCAAGGCTGATCCACTTATGCTAGTTCAGGAATCTCTGGCCAGAGTGAATGAAATTAGAAAGGAGTTTCTAATTTGCATAGAACTAAACATAGTAAATGGTAAGCAAGTGATTGAATTAGATAGGCTTGACACGAGATCCATGCCTTGTATTTAATCAGGACATTGTAGGGTAGAAGAAGTTTATTGTACGGTAACTATTCACTGAATAGGTTCTTGATATTCTAAGCAGTGAATTCATATTATCCCGATAGTCGCGATATGCTGAGAAGTATCCCTCACGATGTAGAATAAATGTGATTAATTAATTAATCATATTTAATAAATTAGAGAATTTATATAAATAATGATAAAATAGTTTTATTATTATTTATTTCTACTACCGGCTTAATATTGAACCTACAGGGTCACACCATAAAAAGAGAATGATTTAATGGTGGAGGAATTAATTAATAATGGCTAATAATTATTTATTTGTGAAATAAATAATTAATTGGAAAATTTAATAATTGATTAAATGAGATTTAATTGATTATAAATTAATTAAGAAAAGTTCTTAATATTATTAATTAAAGGATTTAATTTTTGGAAATTAAATCAAGAGAGAGAATTATTTCTAAAGTATTTAGAAAAAGGATTAATAATTAAAAGGTGTTTTAATTATTAATGAGAATAATAAATGGGATAATAATAATAATATTTATGGGAAAATTTCAGCTGAAAATTTTGCCTATAAATATACTATTATAAACCCTATTTTTATTCGAACCCCAAAATTTTATAAAATCTAATTCTCTCCACCTCCTCCTCCTCCTTAACGTCGTTTTCTTGGTGGATACCGGTGGAGTGCTTCACGTTTGAGGAGTAGCTGCTAAGGATCTCCGATCGTTGCTTTTGGATCGCTATTAAAGGTTAGTAATCGATCCCTATGTTTTTACCACGATTTATATGCTTTTATTTGGATTTTATATGTGTAAAAGTGTTTTACATGCCTCTGCTGCGATTAAAATCTAACAATGGTATCTGAGCTTAGGTTGTATGCATATAGATCTGTGGTAAAAATTTCAGAATTTTATGTACTTGTATGAATTAATTATGATTTTTACAAGTGATATCATGGATTAATTTTGTCTGATGAGAAATCGTTTCTCAGAATAATTTTGAATGTTGATCTGGGTTCTACAAGTGTTTTAGATCGTCTGGGTATTTTTTTCATAATTTTATGATGTATAGATTATTTATTATGAATTTTTGAAGTTGTTGTAATTAAATTCGTAATTAAATAAAGATATATATATATATATATGAATTATAAGTATGTATATATATTTGTACATCTGCTGTTGCTGTAACATTCTGTGGTGCAAGGAGAAAGAGAAAGACAGAGTACAGTACGGCGGCACGGTGACCAAGAAAGAAAAAAAAACGGCGACTGACTGAAAAAGGAGGGAGGACCGCGCGTCGACCATGCGCGCGTGGGGCTCACGTGCTGGCGTGCTACGCGCGGCGCGTGGTAGACACGCGCTGATGACGTCAGCAAAGGTGTTAGGGCGCGTGGGGCGCGTGGGGTGCGTGAAGCGCGTGGTTGGTTGTCAGACACGCGCTGTCAGACGCGTGTGCGCGTGGCCGCGCGTGAGGGAACTTGTTTCGGCGCGTGCGGGCGCGTGGCAGCTTAGAATTGGGCGATTTTGGTGCCGTTGGATTCGTCTTTTCGAGACTCTTCTAATGGTATATTATATGATATTTTATGAAATTGTTTCGAACTGTTTATAGCTAACAGAAGTGTTTTAAAGCTGTGTTTGACTGTTTTAACTGCTTTTAAATGCTTCATGTGATACATAGAGATGTATAATGCTTAGACTAATGTGCTAGATGATGTAACATGCCGACCTTGATGTTTATTCATGTTGATATATGTGATATATGCTTAGTTTATCATGCGATGATAGATTTAGGTGAACTTAAATGAACATAAGGCGTTTGTTAAACAACCTAGTATAGTGAAATTGTTTCATAACCTTAATAATAATATTATGAATACAATCATGAGATTCTTGTGTTTATGAAACACGTAATTGAATATGAATTTTCGATATGAGAGAAAGGATGATTCTGTCAACAACAGATTTCTATCTGTAAGAAAGGGTTATTAAGTGACGCCTCTTGACAATGCTCCACCCGATCTGGGAATCATCTGATTATTGATTATTGATTTGAAATATTTAATTTAAAAGGAAGAATCTCTTTATAATATGATTATGATTGTAACGTAATATAATCCCTCTAAAATTAAATAATATCAAGTAGTAATTGGCCAATGACACAACGGGCTTGTGTCGGTCATAGCCTTCCAACATGATAGAAAAGTAATTCTTATTTTTGAATCATTGTCGGTTCGTGCTACAGCCGAGGGCTTTGATTTCGAAATAAGAAATACTTGTCTATTAAATAGAGATGTGTACATTGAATAAGAATCTAAAGGTCGGTACGTGCCACAGCCGTGGGCCTTTGGGGACTGATTCAATTGTACCTGAATATTGGGTTAGACTTGACTTAGAATATTGAGTTTGTCGTGCCACAGCCGTGACTCAATTATTCAAGAGGCTAAAGTTTGATTAGGGAATAACATTAGATGTAATTGACAAGAGTTATCTGCCTATTGAACATTACATGGCGTTTCGTGCCACAGCCGGGGTTGTGTAATGGAATGTAGGATCCCTATTCCCACTAACATTATGAATGCTTAATTTTTCACGTAGGGGGTTGAATAAATTAGATAAACTAGTGGGAGCCACTTATGAATAAAGACCCGATTCATATAGTGTTTTAAAAATGAAATCGAATATTTGCTAAGTGTTGTTATGTGTTTATCATTTACAGATTTACTATATTATGTCTTCTGCACTATCACTCAGGAGCATAATAGATGCTCACAAGTTGACTAGTCCTAATTATGCTGACTGGCTTCGAAACTTGAGAATTGTTCTCAGGATTGAGAAGCTGGAATACGTGATTGACTCACCTAAGCCTACTGAACCTGCTAGCGATGCGCATAATGATGAACATGTTGTGTATCGTAAGTGGATAGATGATGCAAATGTTGCTCAATGCATCATGCTAGCTTCCATGAACATTGAGCTACAGAAGCAACATGAGCATATGGATGCTCACACTATCCTCATGCATCTACAAGAGTTGTATGATGTGGCGGGGAGGACAGCTCGATATGAGATATCGAAGGAGTTGTTCGGTTGTAGGATGTCTGAGGGATCATCTGTGAATGACCATGTACTTAAGATGATCAATTTGATTGAACGTCTTGGACAACTTGGTTTTGCCATGGATGGGGAGCTGAGCCAAGACTTGGTCTTGCAATCGCTTCCGAGTTCGTTCTCGCAGTTTGTTGTGAACTTTCACATGAATAAGTTGGATGTCAGCCTGCCTGAACTCCACAACATGTTGAAGACTGCGGAATCGAATTTTCCCCCTAGGAAGAGTTCTGTTCTTCTAATTGGTGAAGGTTCCAATCCTAAGAAAAGGAAGAGGAACCCTTCCAAGAAGAAAAAAGTAGGTGAGAAAACGCCGGTTCCACCAAAAGCTGAAGACCCCAAGAGCAAAGTTGTTTGCTTTCACTGTAACAAGGTGGAGCACTGGAAGAGGGACTGCAAGGTTTACCTTGCAGAATTGAAGAAGAAGAAGGGTAGTGAGACTGCCGCTTCTGATTCAGGTATGTTCATGATAGAAGTGAATATGTCATTAAGCCAAATTTCTACTTGGGTATTAGATACCGCCCGTGGTTCTCAAATCTGCAATTTGTTGCAGGGACTAAGGAGAAGTAGGACTCTTGAGGAAGAGGAGGTGATTCTACTGATGGGAAATGGAGCAAGAGTTGCTGCTGTAGATGTGGAATCATTTCATTTACATATGCCTATGGGCAAGACTATTGTTTTAAATAATTATTATTTTGTTCCCTCGATTGTGAGGAATATTATTCCCATGTTAGACTTGGCTGGTTTTTCATTTATTATTAAGAATAATGAATGTTCTATCCTTAGAGATAATGTTCTTTATGGACGTGGAATTTTAAATAATGGTCTGTATGTATGTGACGTAGAGCATGATTTACTTCAGATTGAACAAACTAATAAAAGAAAATGAGATGATGAAAATATGACCTATTTATGGCACTGTAGGCTAGGTCATATTAGTGAAAATAGACTTCGGACATTGCATAAGGAAGGGTTACTAGACCCCTTTGATTTTGAATCATATCCTACGTGCGAGTCTTGTCTATTGGGTAAAATGACCAAATCTCCATTTAGTGGACATGGAGAGAGGGCTGCAGATTTGCTAGGATTGGTACACACATATGTATGTGGACCAATGTCTACACAAGCCATGGGAGGATTTTCGTACTTCATTACTTTCATAGATGATAGATCTAGATTCGGATATGTGTATTTGATGAAATACAAGTCTGAAGCTTTTGAAAAGTTCAAGGAATATAAACATGAAGTGGAGAAACAAACCAAACACAGTATTATAACTCTTCGATCAGATCGAGGAGGTGAATACTTGAATGGAGAGTTTCTAGATTATCTCAAAGAAAATGGTATAGTCTCCCAGTGGACTCCTCCATATACTCCACAGTTGAATGGGGTATCTGAAAGGAGAAATCGAACTCTGTTAGACATGGTTCGGTCCATGATGAGCTATGCGAATCTTCCAGTATTCCTATGGGGTTACGCATTGGAAACCTCAGCATATTTACTGAATAAGGTGCCTTCCAAATCTGTTCCTCAAACTCCGTATGAGATATGGAAAGAAAGGAAACCGAGTCTTAAACACATTAAGATTTGGGGATGTCCAGCTTATGTCAAGAAAGTTGACCCAGATAAGCTGGAATCTCGATCCGTAAAATGTAGTTTTGTGGGATATCCTAAAGAGACTTTAGGGTATTACTTTTACACCGATCATCGGGTATTTGTCTCCAGACATGCTACCTTCTTGGAAAAGGAGTTTATCCTTGAAGGAAACAATGGGAGCAAAATTGAACTTGATGAAGTTCAAGAAGCATAAACTACTACGGATCAAGTGGAAACACCTGTTCTGACTGAACAACCTTCTGTGGAACAGCCCATTCGTAGGTCAGGGAGAGTGTCTCGCCAACCTGAGAGGTAATATGGCCTTGTCATTAAGAATGATAATGAGTTGTCGATCATTGATGATGACGACCCTGTGACCTATAATGAGGCTATGAGTAGTGTTGACTCAGAGAAATGGCATAGTGCCATGAAATCCGGAAAGAAATCTATGTATACGGGATACAAAAGAATGATTAGAGCAGATGGCCAGGTGGAGACCTTTAAGGCCAGGCTTGTGGCAAAAGGATTCAAACAAAGGCAACGGATTGACTTTGATGAAACCTTTTACCTGTAGCCCTGTTAAAATCAGTTCGGATTTTGCTTGCGATTGCTGGTTACTACGACTATGAAATCTGGCAAATGGCCAGATGGTTTTCTTTCCAAGAGAAATGAAAACCTAGTGTGTAAGCTGCTGCGAACCATATGTGGTTTAAAGCAAGCTTCTCGAAAGATGGAACATTCGTTTTGATGAGACAATCAAAGAGTTTGATTTTATCAAAAACGTAGATGAACCATGCGTCTACAAAAGGGTTAGTGGGAGCGCGATAACATTTCTTGTGTTGTATTGAAATAGAGTTGACACACATAACAACATAGCAGACCCACTCACAAAGCTACTTTATGAAAGTCACTTTGATCGTCATAAAGAGTAGATGGGTATTAGATACCAGAGTGATTGGCTTTAGCACAAGTGGGAGATTGAAAGGAATATGTCCTAAGTCCAATCATGTATTAGGATTTAGGAATAACTTCCTGTGTAATCTGTTTTGATTTCATTGATATTAATAAAAGACTAGTTTTGTTTTTATTTCGGGCTCTATCTATTTAACTGTTTAAATAAGATATACCATAGTTTAGAGTAAAGCTTTTTATGGATTATGATGAGATCATAATAGTGAGACCTAAAAGATGATAACTCTAAACTTAAATAGTTCCTGATCATAGGATTACTAACTGGTAATTAATAATCCGCAAAGATCGGTATATACTATGCTTGCTTCATTATGAAGGATGTCTGTTCTCATAGACATTTGTGTGGTGACACTATAGCTAGTATTTAAGTGCTTACTATAGAATAAGTTCACTGAACATGACTCGCACAGCTGAACAACTGATGAAGTTCACTCACGTGTCAGTAGTTGTTCACATAGTGATAGTTGTACAAGTATTCTTAGACTTGAGGTCATCATAGTCATCTTGTGTACACTGAACTATACTTTGGTTTAGTTCTTAGTCTCCAGGGACAATTATTAGGGCTCTACTGGGTATAGGAATTTGTACACGAAGATAGTGTATGATCAATAAAGGATCTACCCCTTCCAGTGAAGGAAGCGAATGTTCAAGGCTGATCCACTTATGCTAGTTCAGGAATCTCTGGCCAGAGTGAATGGAATTAGAAAGGAGTTTCTAATTTGCATAGAACTAAGCATAGTAAATGGTAAGCAAGTGATTGAATTAGATAGGCTTGACACGAGATCCATGCCTTGTATTTAATCAGGACATTGTAGGGTAGAAGGAGTTTATTGTACGGTAACTATTCACTGAATAGGTTCTTGGTATTCTAAGCAGTGAATTCATATTATCCGGATAGTCGCGATATGCTGAGAAGTATCCCTCACGATGTAGAATAAATATGATTAATTAATTAATCATATTTAATAAACTAGAGAATTTATATAAATAATGATAAAATAGTTTTATTATTATTTATTTCTACTACCGGCTTAATATTGAACTTACAGGGTCACACCATAAAAAGAGAATGATTTAATGGTGGAGGAATTAATTAATAATGGCTAATAATTATTTATTTGTGAAATAAATAATTAATTGGAAAATTTAATAATTGATTAAATGAGATTTAATTAATTATAAATTAATTAAAAAAAGTTCTTAATATTATTAATTAAAGGATTTAATTTTTGGAAATTAAATCAAGAGAGAGAATTATTTCTAAAGTGTTTAGAAAAAGGATTAATAATTAAAATGTGTTTTAATTATTAATGAGAATAATAAATGGGATAATAATAATAATATTTATGGGAAAATTTCAGCTGAAAATTTTGCCTATAAATATACTATTATAAACCCTATTTTTATTCGAACCCCAAAATTTTATAAAACCTAATTCTCTCCACCTCCTCCTCTTTCTTAACGTCGTTTTCTTGGTGGATACCGGTGGAGTGCTTCACGTTTGAGGAGCAGCTGCTAAGGATCTCCGATCGTTGCTTTTGGATCGCTATTAAAGGTTAGTAATCGATCCCTATGTTTTTACCACGATTTATATGCTTTTATTTGTATTTTATATGTGTAAAAGTGTTTTACATGCCTCCGCTGCGATTAAAATCCAACATATATATGCTCGATCAACGTTCCGATAACTACTGGATACGCTTTCGTGTTTCCGTGATTCGATTTTCCGGAAATCGGGCAGCACCTCCTTTATTTATCGGACTATCCCGTCGAACAACTCGATGTCAAACCAATTCACCACATCTACAATGACAACTCAATCACAATCTAATTGCACAAATCCCAATCACCGATTTATACCACTAATATCAATCGAAATCCATAAATTCCTAAATTCCAATTCAATTACAATTATTAATTATTAATCATATTTTATAAATTTAAATCATAGGACTCAGAATAATCATCACGGTCCACTGTCGGCTCGCCGAGGCTCATCGCCGACGGCGGTAAAAATTCGCGAGTGCCCTTAGAAACCGGGTTTCTAACGTGAACCTTCACCGATTACAAAATTAATTTGCAATTATCGAGAAATTTTCATCAAAATTTAGCCGAAAATTAAAAAAATATGAAACTCTGCCACGCGCAGTTGAGCAGGGAGAGATGCAGGACAATAACAGCAAATAAACACGAAACCAGATTCACAGATAACCTCACACCACAACAATCATATATCATATATGCATATATAGAGGCATATAAGCATATACCCACTTTTAACGAATAAATGAAACAACGCGCGGGTGAAATTAATCTCAAAAATTCCCAAAATAATTTTAAAATTCTCGAAATATTCCAAAATTAAATAAATATGAGTTTCATAATTTTTAAAGCATTTCTGAATTTAATATTGATTTTACTAATAAATATAATCAGAAAATCATTCCAGGATAAATAATTAATAAAATATTGATTTCTAAATTTTATAAAATCCCAAAAATAGATATAATAATTATAAAATCATAAAAACAATTTTAGAGACAATCCAAGTATTTATGAAAATAAATTTGTCCTAAAACCACTTTTACAAGTAACAACGAAGCAATACATCTCAACAAACAATCATACAAATAATCCTTAAACACCAACGATCTCACATAATTAATAACAAGATAATATCAAACTAACAGAACCCATACACATATTTTATTTATTTAATTACTCAATAATTATACATTTAAATAATAAAATATACGAGTCGTTATATCCTTCCCCCTTAAAAAGATTCTGTCCTCAGAATCTGATTTAACTAAACGAGTGAGGATATTTGTCAAGCATATCTGACTCTAGTTCCCAAGTAGACTCTTCTACTCGAGATTTCAAACGCACTCACTATAGATATACATTTATTTCCAAGGACTCGCCTTTAACGATTAAGAATTTGGATCGATCACTATATGCAGAACAAACTCGGACAAGAGCCCATTGGCTCCTAATCAATCACTTGATTCGAATCAGATACTTTCCGCCTTAACATTGACACGCATAACACATTATATGTACATACTGTTATAACGGTAACATCAACTTATGAACAACTTTATTTATATTTTTCAATACCTCTAATGGTTCACTAAATTTAGGACTCACTTGTCCCCTCTATTCAGACTTATCCAATCTCTTTCAAGGTGAAACTTTAACTAACACTATTGGTCCTATTTCTATATTCATACTCTTTCTTGATATAAATCCGTCTTCTTTCTTTGTCTATTCTGAGCTGCTTCAATCAATATCACTACGCCCTTTTAGTCATTATCTTATCAATTCAACAGGGTAATTCATCTCATCAACAAAATCTTGAGAAATAAACAATCAAGTTGCTTCCACATCTTTCAGTACTTTAACGCATAAGGTATTCACAATAATCATTCACGTCATCACGTCTGTATTCTGAATAACATACTTTACAGACGAATCGTAAACTCTCATCCTTGGAGACGTATTCCTTATTGGAGTAGATTCCCTTGGTTCTTAGTGCATCCCTGACCGGGGATGGTGATTGGAAATCCTCGCCATATGCCCTTATTTTTCTTTCCATGCGTGAGAGGTAAATGGAACTTTGTCCATTTGGTTTAGGATACGTTGATTTTTGTTTGAGAAACTTTTACAAGGGACGACAATACAACGAAACAACTAGAAGGATTCACAATTTAATAAACTTAGAGTTGAAAAGAAAGAAGAAATAATGATTTGAATATGAATGAGACAACCATATTGGTACTTAAGATGGCCAGTCTTTCGTACCATATGGCATACATCATATGATTAGGTGGCGTCCCACCCGACTATTTGTCATTCTGACATAGCGTCTCACCATAACACTGTTTGTCCCAATCAGAAAGTAAAACTTGAGGGGAACAATTAAATTTGAAAGGAATGCAACATCCTCCTTTTTGATATCATCCTAAAGAATTTATTAAGAAAAGAAGTTCATATATATGTAGGAATCAAAAAGAAATATACGATGTAATATTGAAGACAAGAATAATACCATTGGTCATCATCCACATTTCACTTGTATTAATCTTTCGAACTTGTTCGATCATATCCCAATTGTGCCATATAACAATTTTAGAAAGTATGCTGAAATGCCTTCGTAATTTAAGAATTATGGTAGATTCTTACTTGATACGTCTTGCGTCTTTAACATCGCACCTACACGTATAATACTTTATCAATTCGATCATAATGACATTCTTGCCAGATAACCTCGAGTTTCCTCTTTTTAATTAGAATAACCATGAATCAGTCAACATTACGATTCTTTTGTTAATAATATTCTTCTTTTAGAAAAGTCTAGAAATCTTCCCAATCTTCTTCGGTCATGCTCAGGCTCCATCTAAATCAATGAATTCTTTGAACTCTGATAATCCTAGTAATTGGGTGAATAGTTGCTCCGTACGCTGCTTCTGTCGTTAATCTTATCAAACAGTATTTGCACCTTTCTGTTAGGAATAATCAACTTCTTCATAATCGCGGGTTACTTTATCCTCTGAATTAACAATAGTAAGTCTGAAACAGGTATCCTTTCAGGTAATCCGGGTCTTTTAACAAACAAGAAACTCAAGTAGTAATTTGACAACCAATGTTTAAAACTTATTTTATTAAAAAGATCCTTTGAAAATTTGATAAGAAGATCTCTTTCGAGAGTTTGTTTAAAAATTTTGAGAATCGTACATCTGGTTGTCCTTACTATATGAGTTGATTGTTGTCTTTCCTACCTATAACAAGGTACCGAATTAAAGAAACAATCACATAAAGGTCCATTCACTTCAATCTACCTTCTCTCCTTTATTGGGTCCATTTGCCTTAATCAACGAAAACTTCAATTGTCATCGCATATTATCTTATTCGTAACTTCACATCAAAACTTCCATACTGGTAATACTCCCGTCACCAACTTTGCAGTCGTTAAGTAGAACAGACTATCCAATAGCCAACAAGTCGGCTAATGTCACATCACATTGTTACTATAAATATATCACATTGCCATAACACTATTATCTAACTTCATGTTAGGTCACACACACTGTAGAAGGGGGTTGAATACAGTATTTACTACAATCACATCGAATATAAGAACTCAAGTAACAGAACACAGATTTTATTCAACACAATAAACTCTGTTACAAAGAACTGTCCTCTCTCAGTGATGAATAAATTATCACGAGAGCTGCTAGGGTTACAATGAATAATAATCTCGATTAAGATAACACATATAGTGTAAACCCTATGTTTGTGTTTATATACTAAACATTTACAAGATAATCTTCTAATTGATATCGAATATAATTCTGCTTCCTAATATATATCAATCAGTTATCTTTTCTTCTAAGTATTCTATTCTTCATAGAATTCTTCTCCATGCATATCTCTTCTTGTTTCAGTCTCGATCTTCTTTCCTTTCAATCAGCCGCCTTCCTTATCTGAACGTCTCCTTAAGTCCTGATATTACCTGCTGATAAATATCTCCTGATAACTTAAGTTCTGACAACTTAAGTTCTGATATCTTAAGTTCTGGCTTCAGTATGAGTACTGATTTCCAGTTAAGTAATGATTTTACAGAGTAAAGCTTCTTCTGCCTTTGAATATTTGATTTTAAACAACCTGTAGCACCATCTGTTGATCTGTTTTTCACTTGAAGTAGAAATATAACATGTTCCAGTTCTTCAAAATACTTCAATGAAATAGCATTCTCCCTGATCTGGAATACCCTCCCATCTGTCATAAAGTATAATAAGATATCTTCTTTCAAAATAGAGTGGTAAACCATTTGTACAGATTCAAGTTGATTCAATCTCTCAGGAGTTGCTCCTACACCTGGTTCACTTAAGGAAGTTGGATCATTGGTAGTATTGTTTATTCTCTTTTCTTTAGAACTATCCAATCCTGATTTGTCTCTTGCTTCCTTTCCTGTAACAACTCTTGCTTCAAAACCACTTGATGTAGTCTTCAAAGGTTGAGTCTGTTGAGCTTTGGTGAATCCTGGTAGTAGAATCTTTGAAGGTTTAACATGAGCAATGTCAGAGGTTTCCTTTTACTTATCTTCTGATATTCAACCAACTTGAGCTATGTTAGAGGTTGCTTGCTTCACTGTAATAT
Organism: Apium graveolens; assembly: GCF_009905375.1. Lineage (NCBI taxonomy): Eukaryota > Viridiplantae > Streptophyta > Magnoliopsida > Apiales > Apiaceae > Apium > Apium graveolens. The sequence goes on from NC_133654.1 coordinate 221,897,062, forward strand.
CAGATTTTACTAAGTCCTAATTTTGAACAACATGAGCTATGTCAGAGGTTGTTTGAATATCCTTTTTCTTCAAAATCAGACTAGCATCTTCATCAGATTTTTCTTCCAGATCCATAAATGGCATATATACCTTTACAGGTTCACCAATTTTTTCTTTGCCCTTGGATCTACCTTCATTTGTGATTTGGCTTTGGTTGCCTCAGAATTTGTCCTCTCCTTAATCACAATACCCTTAGGTTTTGGAAGCTTCTTTTCCATGACTTGAGCTTTAGACTTTGACTTAATATTTTCTACTTTAAGTCTGGCTTCTTCTTCCTTCAGACTTTCAATATCCATGCCTGGATTGTCTTTTAGGAATAGCCTTTTGGAAATCTCTTCATCAAGTTCCAGATGTTCACTAGAACTTATCCTTTTACTAGTATCAGAACTTATTCTTCTCCCAGTATCAGAACTTGTTCTTTGACTTGTAGTTCCAGCTTTGCTTGATGAAAAACCTTTGCCTTGACCATGACCTCTACCCGTTCCAGAGTTTCCCTGGTCATCATTTTCATCATCCTTACCCTTCAGTGGTTGAGTAGATTTGTATTTGGACTTAATCACTTTCTCCCCCTTTTTGGCATCAACAAGTAAAAGAAGAGAGACAAGCAATTTCACTGAGGATTGGATCTCATTGAGTTGAGTTTGATGAGAAGCTTGATTCTTTAGAATTTCTTCAATCTGAGCTTGTTGCTTCTCTTGAGTTTTTTCAATATACCCAATTCAGTCAAAGGCTGGCTTGAAAAATCTGTTCTTTTCTAATTTTATATTCATATCTTGCTGGATCAGAGATTCTTGAATTTTTTTCACCTTGTCATGAGTTATTGAGTGTTGACCCTGAAGGTGCCTTGTACTCAATACAGTAACTCTAAGCTATGCCTTGAAATCATAATTTATCAGCATTTCATTAGCTTTGGCAAGGTGCTCAACAAGAATTTTTTCAGTAGGAACAAAACTAACCGTATTCCATTCCTTAGTCCACTCCTTTCCTCTAGGAGTTTCACTCCAAGGTACTGGTGCATCCTCTCTAACAAACTTCTTGATCAAATTAGCTTTGTTAACTGTTTATTGCGGTGCATGTCCTGATGGACCAGCTGCATCAGCATCTACATTTGTAGCAGCTTCACCAGTAATTTCAGCATTGTCAGCATCAGAACTGACATAGCCTGCAGTATCAGCATCCTCTGATAGAATAACAGTATGTGAATTCTGATCTGCAACTAAGTTCTGATCAACATCCAAATTTTGATGCCCACCCAAAATCTGATC